>NC_092717.1:151664789-151964789 GCF_047496885.1 Scyliorhinus torazame | reverse complement strand
GACGACGTGGATGCACCTGTGCATCAAAGTCTGTGAGATTCCAGATAGGTCCCCACTTGGCGCCTGGAAGGACCTCATAGCATAGATGTTCAGGGTGACCGTCACCTTGATGGCCATCGGGAGCGGGTGTCCTTCCCCCATACCCTCGCATGGTGCGCCATGATCTAGCAGTTATGGCATAATGTCTCCCTGCTCAGCCGGAGTCTTCGATGGCATGCCCAGTCCGGTAGGTCAGCGAATTATGGGCGGTGTCGGGAACTTGGTAATTTGGGGCAACATGGTAATTGGGCTCGGAGTGGGAGGAGGTGCTGTTTCCCTTTTTGTTCTGTTTTCTTTGTTTGGCTTTGTAACTGGTAATCAGCAGGGCGAGATCCAGAGTGCATTCCAGGAAGCAGGGAGATAACCAGGGAGCACCCTGGGAAGGTGGGTGACATAAAATCTTCCCCCCAGGTTCCAGCGGCCTTCATTTTCGGGAGCTGGAGAGAGAGCGCGAGCCGGGGAGCAGCTTGGGAACAGGTAAGTGATAGATATTCTGCTATCCTGAGTGATCCGACTGGGGGGGGGGGGGAGGAAACTGAAAAGTGATGTCACAGGAAAGCTGTGACTTGATCGGCTGGGAAGGAATCTGCACTAAATTTAGAAATTAAACATAGTGAAACGAATTAAATATAATTAACTACTTAATCATAATTTAGCGGGGTATCTAAGCCAGAGACCGGAGAGTACTGTATTTAGCATTTACATTTATAGAAGAAATCTCGTGCTAGGGAACATATAGTTAACAATAACTTTTTTTTTTTTTTTAATTTTTAAATTTATTTTATTAATTAGTTAATGCAATGTCAATTAGAGGGGTGCAGTGCTCTGACTGTGAGATGTGGCAGGTCCGGGAGGCTTCCAGCGTCCCGGATGGCTACATCTGCATAAAGTGCCCCCAACTGGAGTTCCTCACAGACCGCATGGTTCGGTTGGAGCAGCAGTTGGATGCACTTAGGAGCACGCAGGTGGCAGAATGTGTCATAGATAGCAGTTATATAGATGTGGTTACACCCAAGTTGCAGACAGAGAGATGGGTGACCACCAGAAGGGGCAGGCAGTCAGGGCAGGAATCCTCTGTGGTTGTCTCCCTCTCGAACAGGTATACTGCTTTGGATACTGTTGGGGAGATTAGCCTATCAGGGTAAAAGAGCAGCAGCCAGAGCAGTGGCACCATGGCTGGCTCTCATGTTCAGCAGGGAGGGTCAAAGCGCAGAAGAGCAATAGTCATAGGGGACTCTATAGACGGGGGCACAGATAGGCACTTCTGTGGATGTGAAAGAGACTCCAGGATGAGGTGTTGCCTCCCTGGTGCCAGGGTCCAGCATGTCTCAGAACGGGTAGCGGGCATCCTGAAGGGGGAGAGCAAACAGGCAGAGGTCGTGGTACATATTGGTACTAAAGACATAGGCAGGAAGGGGGATGAGGTCCTGCAGCAGGAGTTCAGGGAGCTAGGCAGAAAGTTAAAAGACAGGGCCTCAAGGGTTGTAATCTCGGGATTACTCACTGTGCCACGTGCCAGTGAGGCTAGAAATAGGAAGATAGAGCAGCTAAACACGTGGCTAAACAGCTGGTGTAGGAGGAAGGATATCAGTTATCTGGACCACTAGGAGCTCTTCCGGGGCAGGTGTGACCTGTATAAGAAGAACGGGTTGCATCTAAACTGGAGAGGCATAAATATCCTGGCCGCGAGGTTTGCTAGAGTCACACGGGAGGGTTTAAACTAGTATGGCAGGAGGGTGGGTACTGGAGCAATAGGTCAGAAGGTGAAAAGATTGAGGGAGATAGGAAATAGGGCCAGTATGGCTCTGAGGAAGAGCAGACAGTGAGATGTTGCTGAAAACAGCGGAACTGGTGGCCTGAAGTGCATATGTTTTAATGCAAGAAGTATATGGCAGATGAACTTCGAGCTTGGATTAGTACTTGGAACTATGATGTTGTTGCCATTACAGCAATCTGGTTGAGGGAAGGACAGGATTGGTAGCTAAACATTCCAGGATTTAGATATTTCAGGCAGGATAGAGGGGGATGTAAAAGGGGTGGAGGAGTTGCGCTACTGGTTAGGGAGAATATCACAGCTGTACTGCGGGAGGACACCTCAGAGGGCAGTGAGGCTATATGGGTAGAGATCAGGAATAAGAAGGGTGCAATCACAATGTTGGGGGTTTACTTTGGGCCTCCCAACAGCCAGCGGGAGATAGAGGAACAGATAGGTAGACAGATTTTGGAAAGGAGTAAAAGCAACAGGGTTGTTGTAATGGGAGACTTTAACTTCCCCAATATTGACTGGGACTCGCTTAGGGCGAGGGGCTTGGGCGGGGCAGAGTTTGTAAGGAGCATTCAGGAGGGCTTCTTAAAACAATATGTAGATAGTCCAACTAGGGAAGAGGCTGTACTGGACCAGGTATTGGGAAATGAGCCCGGCCAGGTGGTAGAAGTTTTAGTAGGGGAGCATTTCGGGAACAGTGACCACAATTCAGTAAGTTTTAAAGTGCTGGTTGACAAGGATAAGAGTGGTCCTAGGGTGAATGCGCTAAATTGGGGGAAGGCTAATTATAATAATATTAGGCGGGAACTGAAGGACCTAGATTGGGGGAGGATGTTTGAGGGTAAATCAACATCTGACATGTGGGAGGCTTTCAAATGTCAGTTGAAAGGAATTCAGGACCGGCATGTTCCTGTGAGGAAGAAGGATAAATATGGCAAATTTCGGGAACCTTGGATAACGAGAGATATTATAGGCCTCACCAAAAAGAAAAAGGAGGCATTTGTCAGGGCTAGAAGGCTGGGAACAGAAGAAGCCTGTGTGGAATACAAGGAAAGTAGGAAGGAACTTAAGCAAGGAGTCAGGAGGGCTAGAAGGGGTCACGAAAAGTCATTGGCAAATAGGGTTAAGGAAAATCCCAAGGCTTTTGCCACGTACATAAATAGCAAGAGGGTAGCCAGGGAAAGGGTTGGCCCACTGAAGGGCAGGGGAGGGAATCTATGTGTGGAGCCAGAGGAAATGGGCGAGGTACTAAATGAATACTTTGCATCTGTATTCACGAAAGAGACGGAATTGGTGGATGGTGAGTCTGGAGAAAGGTGTGTAGATAGCCTGGGTCACATTGAGATCCAAAAAGACGAGGTGTTGGGCGTCTTAATAAATATTAAGGTGGATAAGTCCCCAGGGCCTGATGGGATCTACCCCAGAATACTGAAGGAGGCAAGAGAGGAAATGAAATGAAAATCGCTTATTGTCACGAGTAGGCTTCAATGAAGTTACTGTGAAAAGGCCCTAGTCGCCACATTCCGGCGCCTGTTCAGGGAGGCTGGTACAGGAATTGAACCGTGCTGCTGGCCTGCCTTGGTCTGCTTTAAAAGCCAGCGATTTAGCCCAGTGAGCTAAACCAGCCTCAATTGCTGAGGCCTTGACAGATATCTTTGGATCCTCACTGTCTTCAGGTGATGTCCTGGAGGACTGGAGAATAGCCAATGTTGTTCCTTTGTTTAAGAAGTGTAGCAAGGATAATCCAGGAAACCACAGGCCGGTGAACCTTACGTTAGTGATAGGGACATTACTGAAGTGAATTCTTCGAGACAGGATCTACTCCCATTTGGAAGCAAGTGGACGTATTAGCAAGAGGCAGCACGGTTTTGTGAAGGGGAGATCGTGTCTCACTAACTTGATAGAGTTTTTCGAGGAGGTCACAAAGATGGTTAATGCAGATAGGGCAGTGGATGTTGTCTATATGGACTTCAGTAAGGCCTTTGACAAGGTCCCTCATGGCAGACTGGTACAAAAGGTGAAGTCACACAGGATCAGAGGTGAGCTGGCAAGATGGATACAGAACTAGCTAGGTCATAGAAGGCAGAGAGGAGCAATGGAAGGATGCTTTTCTAATTGGAGGGCTGTGACCAGTGGTGTTCCACAGGGATCAGTGCTGGGACCTTTGCTGTTTGTAGTATATATAAATGATTTGGAGGAAAATGTAACTGGTCTGATTAGTAAGTTTGCGGACAACACAAAGGTTGGTGGAATTGCGGATAGCGATGAGGACTGTCAGAGGATACAGCAGGATTTAGATTGTTTGGAGACTTGGCAGTGAGGTGGCAGATGGAGTTTAATCCGGACAAATGTGAGGTAATGCATTTTGGAAGGTCTAATAAAGGTAGGGAATATACAGTGAATGGTAGAACCCTCAAGAGTATTGACAGTCAGAGAGATCTAGGTGCACAGGTCCACAGGCCACTGAAAGGGGCAACACAGATGGAGAAGGTAGTCAAGAAGGCATACGGCATGCTTGCCTTCATTGGCCGGGGCGTTGAGTATAAAAATTGTAAAGTCATGTTGCAGTTGTATAGAACCTTAGTTAGGCCATACTTGGAGTATAGTGTTCAATTCTGGTTGCCACGCTACCAGAAGGATGTGCAGGTTTTAGAGAGGGTGCAGAAGTGATTTACCAGGATGTTGCCTGGTATGGAGGGCATTAGCTATGAGGAGAGATTGAATAAACTTGGTTTGTTCTCACTGGGACAAAGGAGGTTGAGGGGCGACCTGATAGAGGTATACAAAATTATAAGGGGCATAGATAGAGTGGATGTCAGAGACTTTTTCCCAGGGTAGCGGGTTCAATTACTTGGGGGCATAGGTTTAAGGTGCGAGGGGCAAGATTTAGAGGAGATGTACGAGGCAAGTTTTTTACATGGAGGGTAGTGGGTGCCTGGAACTCGCTGCCGGAGGAGGTGGTGGAAGCAGAGACGATAGTGACGTTTACGGGACATCTTGACAAATACATGAATAGGGTGGGATTTTAGTTCAGATGGGCAGCATGGTCGGCGCAGGCTTAGAGGGCCGAGAAACCTGTTCCTGTGCTGTACTTTTCTTTGTTCTGTGTTCTTTGTACACATGAGTCCTCATGTGGCGCCTCCTCCGCCTCAGTCTGTTGGGCAGCTGGCTCTCCACCCTGGGTGGCTGGCACCTGTTCCTCTGTGGCACGCTCTGCTGCTGCAGCTTCCTCCTCCTCAAGCTCCAGCTCGTACAGCCACAGGCCATCCCCCAGGGCTGCGGTGACTAGCAAGAAGGCCACCATTGAATTCTAATATCTATTGTCTGCAAGGGGTGAGAGGCTGACATGTTAGTATGGTGCGTATTCCCGCGACCAACCAGGTCCACCGGGCTACATGGCGGCCTCGGTTAGCACTGCGGCCTCCTCTCTGCATGTCTCCTCCCCTCATCCCCGCACCCCTGGCCCCATAGGTGCCTTGCTCTGTGGGGACCTCAGGCCCTCGGGCCCGTCCCTGCTGCCAGGGGTGCAGTCGACTGGCGCTGCGCATGTCAGCGGTACGCTCCGCAGCCCCTGCTCAGCCTCCCCATGGGTGCTACAGTGGATGTTGCCTTGGGTGGGCCATCTGATGCCCCACCAGCAGATGGCGGTCAGGTGGGGGGAGTACGTTGGAAGGTGGGGTGCGGGGGTGGGGGGCAGGTGTGAGGCACTATAATGCTGGTGTCACTCTGCAGAGGCCAAGGTGGGTGGTCAGTGGAGTGCGCAGCAAGTTGCCTGCCTTGCATGCCACGGCAATGGCGGTCTGTGGCTGAGCACTGTCCCAGTCCCATAGGGGATCACCCCGGCTGCACGGCCCATTTCCCTGTCCCCACCTCCCCTCCCCCCCGGCCTTGGCAGGGCACTCCCCACTCCAGGCAGCCCGGCCAGTATCCGGCCTGGCAGCCCGCGGTCGCGCCTCTCCATGTCCTACCTCCTCTCCCTCATCAGCCACAAGGCTGTTTTCAGGATTTTTAAAAGCACAAGTGAACCACGCCATCGGGAACTTGGCACATCGGAAGTGGAGAATCGTGGAGGCTCCAGAGAATACCGGTCAGGCCAGCTAATGATATGCCAGCTTACTGTATGTGCGTTCCGGAATGCATTGACGCTGCTGTTAATGCGACGGAGAATTGCGATTTGGCGTCAAATCGGCGCCTGCCACAATTTGTTATTCTCTGCCCAATCGCGTTTCCCGATTCCGACGTCAGCCAACGGAGAATCCCGCCCATGGGGCGAAATTCTCCGTTATCGGCGCAAAGTCCGCCGATCGGCGCAAAAAACGGCGCAAATCTGACTTGCGTAACGTCGGGAAAATGGGTCAAAAGTCTCCGGCCCAAAATGGGCTAGCAGCGACGTGACGGGATCCGCGCTTGCTCACGTGGTTCACGCCGTGCTGCTGCCCCCCACCCGACCGGAACACCCGACCGGAACACACGACTGGATGGCTGGCCGCCGCTCAGCCCCGAGGTTCGAGTCACAGGATGTGGAGGCGCTCCTGGACGCAGTGGAGCAGAGGAGGGACGCCCTGTATCCCGGGCACGGCCGCAGAGTTACCCCACGCCACAGCCGGCGTCTGTGGAGGGAGGTGGCAGAGGCCGTCACCGCTGTGGCGCTGATACCACGGACAGGCAGCCAGTGCCACAAGAAGGTGAACGACCTCGTCAGAGCAGGCAGGGTGAGCCTCCCCCATATCCCCCTCCCCCATATCCCCCCTCCCCCATATCCCCCTCCCCCATATCCCCCTCCCCCATATCCCCCTCCCCATATCCCCCACCCCATATCCCCCCTCCCCCATATCCCCCCTCCTCCATATCCCCCTCCCCATATCCCCCTCCCCATATCCCCCCTCCCCCATAACCCCCCATTTCCCCCCCTCCCCCATATCCCCCCTCCCCCATATCCCCCCTCCCCCATATCCCCCATATCCCCCTCCTCCATATCCCCCCTCCCCATATCCCCCCTCCCCCATATCCCCCCTTCCCCCATATCCCCCCTCCCCCGTATCCCCCATAACCCCCCCCCATATCCCCCCTCCTCTATATCCCCCCTCCCCCATATCCCCCTCCCCCATATCCCCCATATCCCCCCTCCCCCATATCCCCCCTCCCCCATATCCCCCATATCCCCCTCCCCATATCCCCCTCCCGATACCCCCCTCCCCCATATCCCCCCTCCCCCATATCCCCCTCCCCCATATCCCCCAAAGCCCCCCTCCCCATATCCCCCCTCCCCATATCCCCATATCCTCCCTCCCCCATATCCCCCCTCCCCATATCCCCCCTCCCCCATACCCCCCTCCACATATCCCCCCTCCCCCATATCCCCCATAACCCCCCCATATCCCCCCTCCCCCATATCCCCCCTCCCCCATATCCCCCATGTCCCCCCTCCCCCATATCCACCATGACCCCCTCCCCATATCCCCCATATCCCACTTCCCCCATATCCCCCATCCCCCATATCCCCCCTCCCCAATATCCCCCTCCCCCATATCCCCCCTTCCCCATATCCCCCTCCCCATATCCCCCCTCCCCCATATCCCCCATAACCCCCCATATCCCCCTCCCCCATATTCCCCCTCCCCCATATCCCCCCTCCCCCATATCCCCCCTCCCCCATATCCCCCATATCCCCCCTCCCCCATATCCCCCTCCCCATATCCCCCATATCCCCCTCCCCATATCCCCCCTCCCCCATATCCCCCCTCCCCCATATCCCCCCTCCCCCATAACCCCCCCATATCCCCCCTCCCCCATATCCTCCTCCCCATATCCCTCCTCCCCCATATCCCCCCTCCCCCATATCCCCCATATCCCCCCTCCCCATATCCCCCTCCCCCATATCCCCCCTCCCCCATATCCGCCCTCCCCCATATCCCCCATATCCCCAAGTGAATCCAGCCCTAACCTTAACCTCTGCAATACACACGCCGATGGCGTGCATTCATATACCTGCCTAACACTGTTGCCTTTTACCCCTGCCACCACCCCCACCCACCCCCCCGCCACAGGAGAAGCGCGCACACAACAATAGGGAGCATGTGAGGACTGGAGGAGGCCCCGCTGATGAGAGGCCACTGACCGAACGCGAGGAAAGGGCCCTGGAACTGGCAGGCGGACCTGAGGACCGGGAGGTTGCTGATGCAGAGGTCGGGGGCGTACTAGCAAGTGAGCCACCGACAGCCCGTCCCCATATCCCCCCTCCCCCATATCCCCCCCCCCATATCACCTGATCACTGCCTGCGTGTCTAACCATGCATGCTTCATTGTGTATCGCAGGAGCAAACGTCGAGGCACCCATCCCCGCAGATGCAGTCCACCCGCAGGATGCCCCTCGGAGGCCACGGGAGATGGAGAGACATGGACCCTCCAGCATGCGACGCCCGCAGGATGCCCCTCGGAGGCCACGGGAGACGGAGAGACCCGGACCCTCCGGCATGCGACGCCCGCAGGATGCCCCTCGGAGGCCACGGGAGACGGAGAGACCCGGACCCTCCGGCATGCGACGCCCGCAGGATGCCCCTCGGAGGCCACGGGAGACGGAGAGACCCGGGCCCTCCGGCATGCGACGCCCGCAGGATGCCCCTCGCACACCACGGGAGACGGTGAGACATGGAGCAACAGGGAGACGACACCCCCGTCACGTGCGGGAGCGACGAGGCAGGTGTGTGCCACCCAGCGACGAGGGGGGCAGCCACAGGCCCCCGTCACATCCGAGCCAGGACACCACTACCCAGGACACCACTACCCAGGACACCACTACCCAGGACACCACTACCCAGGACAGCACTGCCCAGGACACCCCTACCCGGGACAGCACTACCCAGGAAGATGAAATACCGGACAGTGACTCCGAGTGGATGGGTGGAGACGAACCCCCACCCCAAAGTGCCATGGACTCAGAGTGGGACGAAGAGCACGACCCAACGCCACTGCTGTCACCAACACCCTCCACCATCGCAGAAACACTCACCTCGGTTGGGCACTTTAGTGATGAGTCGTCTGGTACACTCACTGGTGCGCACAACACAGCCGTCCCGGTACAGCAGGTGGAGGTAGGAGCAGCAGAGGGGCTGGGCGGTCGGAAGGCAGCCCAGCCCAAGCGAACATCTGCCGCCCAGATGGATCCCGGGTTCCTGCAGTTACCACACCCACCCATAGATCCGATGCAACCACCGACCCGGAGACGAGCGAAGAGGGTGACGGCCGGCTTGCGGCAGCTGCAGTCGCAGGTGGAGGAGTCCACCCGCGTCCAGGAGCTGGAAGTGGTGCCGGTCATGCGTGCCACCCAGGCCGACATCGCACGGGTGGCGTCCGCGGTGGAGGCAATGGGTGCGACGGTGTCAGACATGGGGAACGGTTTGCGAGGCCTGGGGCTTTCCGTGCAGGCGGCGTCTGTGGCCCAGGACATGGCTACCCTCTCACAGGAGGCCATGAGCCAGTGCCAGCGCCAGATGGCAGAGGCGCTCAACGCCATGGCCCAGTCTCAGCAGTCCATAGCCCAGTCTCTGCAGGCCATAGCCCAGTCTCAGCAGGCCATGGCCCAGTCTCTGCAGGCCATCGCTGAGGGCATCGGCGCCAGTGGCCATGTGCGAGCCGGCGTCGCACAGTCACAGACAGGGTTTGCCAACCCCCTGGGCTCCATGGCTGCAAACCTGCAGACCCCTGTCGATACCAGCATGGGCCTCCAGGACTGGCAGCGCCAGATGTCGGGGGGGGCGTCGGATGGCCAGTCCGTTCGCATCCCCCACCCATGTAGAGGCCTGGGGGCCATCGGGCACCCCGAGGGAGGAGGAGGTGGTGTGGTCCGTCCCGGCTCCCCCTGTCGGGGAGGTCCCGGAACACCGCGACACCTCGGACTCCCCCCCCTTCCGTCCCAGGTGCATTGGGTAGGCAACGGGCAGGACAGGCTGGCAGCTCGCCATCCCAGTCGCCCGGGCCGCAGCCTGGCCCATCTAGGCCTGGATGCCCCAGGAAATGGCCGCCAAAGGGATCCAGTGTCAGAGGGCAGGAATCACAGGAGTCCACCTCCAGTTCTGCTGTACCGTCTGGGGAACCACGTAGACGTAGTCAAAGGGCCCGTAAGGCCAAACAATTAGACACTGAGTAAGTTGGCACAGGTGCAGGGCACAGATGAGTTGTAGGGGCTCGGGCACGTGCATGAACTCGTTTGGTTCTTCAAGTCAATGTTACACCTACAGAAGCTGCCTTTGTGCTCTGTCCAAAGCGTGCGGGGGTGTCATGTATGTTGAGCGCAAGTGTGTGTGTGAGGGGTGGTCTTACCTCAGCCCCAGGTGAGTCTGCCCCCTTCCCCCTGGGCCGCCATCAACATCCCCCCGGGCAGAGGACGGGACCGTGCGCTGCAGTGTCACAGCCGCATGCAGGGATGGTCCGGGTGGATGGTGGTACTGTGGCCATGGGTCAGACATAGTCCAACGATGTGGAGCCAGGAGCTCACCGCAGGGCGGGTTGTCATCATCCTCCATGGCCTGCAATAGGCACGCGTCCACCCGCAACTGTGTGAGCCCGGCCGTTGTGCCGCAGGTGGATCGGCAATGGGGGGGGTGGTGTGCATGCGGGTGGGGCGGGTGGGGTTGGGGAGGGGGGTGAGGGTGCTGGGTGGGTGGATGGGTGGGGGGTGTGGGTGCTCGGCTGTTGCCATGGTGTGCGGTCTGTGGCCATACTACCCGATTCCCACGCCCATCTAGTCAGTGAAGCGGGCATCTATCAGTCTGTCCCGTGCCCGCTGGGCCAGCTGGTAACGGTGGACAGCCACCCGCCTGTGTCTACCCCGTCTGCCCTGACCATTGCCCCCATCCCCCTCATCTGGGGAGGACTGCGCCTCTTCCTGCTGCTCCTCCACTCCGCCCTCCTCTGACTGCGGCACATCGCCCCTCTGCTGGGCTATGTTGTGCAGGACGCAGCACACCACAATGATGAGGCCGACCCTATCTGACCGATACCGGAGGGCGCCCCCAGAGAGGTCCAGGCACCTGAAACGCATCCTCAGCACGCCAAAGCACCTCTCTATCACTCCCCTTGTCGCTACATGGGCATCATTGTAGCGGTTCTCCGCCTCATTGCGTGGCCTCCGTACAGGCGTCATCACCCACGATCGCAATGGGTAGCCCCTGTCGCCCAGCAACAACCCCTCAGCCGGGGATGGCGTCCCTCGTACATGCCGGGGATGGATGACCGCGACAACACGTATGAGTCGTGTACACTGCCTGGGTAACGGGCGCAGACGTGCAGGATCATCATGCGGTGGTCGCAGACCACCTGTATGTTCATCGAATAGGTCCCCTTCCTATTGGTGAACACGGCCCTGTTATCTGCAGGTAGCCGCACGGCGACGTGCATCCCATCGATCGCGCCCTGGGCCATGGGGAACCCGGCCACGGCAGAGAAACCCACGGCCCGGGCATCTTGGCTGGCCCGGTCCACACGGAAGCGGATGTAGTGGTGCGCCATGGCATATAGGGCATCTGTCACTGCCCGGATGCACCGATGCACCGATGCACCGATGTCTGCGATATGCCGGACAGGTCCCCACTCGGTGCCTGGAATGACCCCGTTGCATAAAGGTTCAGGGCAGCCGTACCCTTGACAGACACAGGGAGAGGGTGTCCCCCGCCAGTGCCACGCGGTGACAGGTGTGCCAGCAGGTGGCAGATGTGTGCCACGGTTTCCCGCCTCATCCGGAGTCTCCTCCTGCATTCCCGGTCCGTGAGGTCCTGGTATGACTGCCGGGGCCGGTACACACGGGGCGCCCTCGGGTGCCTCCGTTGCCGTGGGGCCGCGACGTCCTCCTCCCCCTCCTCGTCCTGTCGGTCAGGTGTCCCTCCAGCCTGGGCGGCTGCCGCCTGCCCCTCTGCGGCACGCTCCTCCTCCTCATCCAGGGCAACATGGACATTAGCGGCTGCCGCCACGGCGGCCAACATCGCTGGATGATCGGAAAACATGACGGCCTGGTGGGGGGAGGGGAACGACGACATGTCATCATTTCCCATATCCCCTCCTTCCCCCCAGCCAGGTGGCATGGACCGCATGGGTCCAACTGTTGGAGGCTGGCACCTGGCCAGGTCGACCAACTCACTTGCCCCCCCATCCTCCTCCCCGGCACGGACCCCAAACTCCTCCCCGGCACGGACCCCCCATCCCCCTCCCCGGCACGGACCCTCCATCCCCCTCCCCGGCACGGACCCCCCCATCCCCCTCCCCGGCATGGACCCCCCATCCCCCTCCCCCGGCACGGACCCCCCCCCCATCCCCCTCCCCGGCACGGATCCCCCCCCCCATCCCCCTACCCGGCACGGACCCCCATCCCCCTCCCCGGCACGGACCCCCCATCCCCCTCTCCGGCACGGACCCCTCCCCCCCATCCCCCTCCCCGGCACGGACCCCAACCTCCTCCCCGGCACGGACCCCCCATCCTCCTCCCCGGCACGGACCCCAACCTCCTTCCCGGCACGGACCCCCCATCCCCCTCCCCGGCACGGACCCCCCTCCCGGCACTCCCCCGGAGCCCAGCCCACTCTAACCCCCCCCCCCCGCCGCACACACACACACACAACCCGAGACACACCTCTCCTCACACATTCAGACTGCGGCCATGCCATCGCCTGCCCAGCGGCCAACCCCCCAGGCCGTCACTCACCTCCACCTGGAGCACAGGTTCACGCCGATGAAAAGGAGGTTTGATTTACGTCGACGTGAACGGTCATCACGTTGACGGGACTTCGGCCCATCCGGAAGGGAGAATATCGGCAGGCCGAAAATCGGCTGCCTTGCGCAGACCCGTGCCATTCTCCAACGTCAGCGGCGCCATTAATGCCCCGCCGACTTTTCTCCCTTCGGAGACTTCGGCAACCGGCGGGGGCGGGATTCACGGCGGCCAACGGCCATTCTCCGACCCGCTGGGGGGTCGGAGAATGACGCCCATGATCTCCATATATGCACTATGACCTCATGGCATCCATGTTTTAGCAAACATCTCCTGACTATAACTCTCACTCTTGTTTTACTGTGCCACCTGTAACACACCCTGTCCACTCATGATATGCGCAACAGGTATCTCAAGGCTTCTGCATGAAGGGGAAAACCTGCTTGTCAGAATGCTAGAATGCAAGAGGTAGTGCTGATAGAGGGCGACATTCTCCGACCCCCCGCCGGGTCGGAGAATCGCCGGGGGCTGGCGTGAATCCCGCCCCCGCCGGTTGCCGATGTCTCCGGCACCGGATATTCGGCGGGGGCGGGAATCGCGCCGGTTGGCGGGCCCCCCGCTCGATTCTCCGGCCCGGATGGGCCGAAGTCCCGCCGATAAATTGCCTGTCCCGCTGGCGTAAATTAAATCACCTACCTTACCGGCGGGACAAGGCGGCGTGGGCGGGCTCCGGGATGGTGGGGGGGGGGCGCGGGGCGATCTGACCCCGGTGGGTGCCCCCACGGTGGCCTGACCCACGATCGGGGCCCACCGATCCGCGGGCGGGCCTGTGCCGTGGGGGCACTCTTTCCCTTCCGCCTCCGCCACGATCTCCACCATGGCGGAGGTGGAAGAGACTCCCTCCACTGCGCATGCGCGGGAAACTGTCAGCGGCCGCTGATGCTCCCGCGCATGCGCCGCCCGGAGATGTCATTTCCGCGCCAGCTGGCGGGGCACCAAAGGCCGTTTCCGCCAGCTGGCGGGGCGGAAATTCCTCCGGCGACTGCATAGCCCCTCAATGTTGGGGCTCGGCCCCCAAAGATGCGGAGCATTCCGCACCTTTGGGGCGGCGCGATGCCCGTCTGATTGGCGCCGTTTTGGGCGCCAGTCGGCGGACATCGCGCCGTTTCTGGAGAATTTCGCCCAGAGTATAGAGCTGCTGGTTCAGACTCTTCTTTCTCATTGCCTGTTTTTTGCTGCCTGTTCTTTGCTACAAAGCCTCGAGCAGAGAACAAAAAGAATAGAAATATAGAAAAGATCTGCTATTTTTTTGGGAAAATATTTTATTGAGGCATTTGTAATTTTAACATTTTAAACAAAGAGATCCGACACACACAAAATCCCCACAATAACATACCCAACCCCGCCACCCCCCCTCCCCCCACCACCCCAAGCATAGATCCTAACTACCCATACATTAGATTCTCTATCCTTATTCGTCACTTACATGTCTCCCCTCCCAGATCTTCCGACACTCCAAATATTGCCACCTCTGGACTCGGAGTCACCCTCTCTTCCAGGACCTCTGACATAACATCTGTGAATCCCTGCCAAAATCCCCTCAGCTTCGGACACGCCCAAAACATATGTACATGATTCGCCGGACTTCCCCCGCACCTCCCACACCTGTCCTCCACCTCCTCAAAAACGCTACTCATCCGGGCCACAGTCAAATGAGCCCTGTGGACCACCTTGAACTGGATCAGGCTGAGCCTGGCACACGACGAGGATGCATTGACTCTCCTCAGGGCCTTCTACTATAGCCCGACTTCCAACTCCCCTCCCAGCTCTTCCTCCCACCTCCTCTTCACCTCCCCGATTGGAACCCCTTCCCACTCCATCAGCTTCTTATATATTTCCGAGACCCTCCCCTCCCAAACCCTGTTCTTGACATCACCTTATTCTGTAGTCCCCTTAGTGGGAGGCGAGGAAAGCCCGGAACCTGCCTCCAGACAAAATCCCGCACTTGTAGGTACCGGAATCCATTCCCCTTGGCAACTCAAACTCCTCCTCTAATTCCACCAAGCTCGGGAAACTCTCCTCAATGTAGAGATCTCCAAATCTCTAAATCCCTGCCTGCTGCCACCTCTGAAGCCCCGTCCAACCCTCCCGGAGCGAACTGGTGATTCTCATAGATCAGTGACCATACCAACGCCCCCGCCAGTCTCATGTGCTGCCTCCATTGCCCCCACACTCTCAGGGCTGCCACTACCACTGGGTTTGTGGAGAACCGAGCCGGCGAGAATGGCAGAAGTACCGTTAACAAAGCCTTCAGTCTCATGCCCTTGCAAGATGCTACCTCCACTCGCTCCCACACCGACCCCTCCCCCACTACCCACTTCCTAACCATCGATATATTAGCCGCCCAGTAATAATTAATAAAGTTTGGAAGGGCCAACCCACCCTCCCCACGCCCCCGCTCAAGAAGGACCTTTTTTACCCGCGGGGCTATACCGGCCCATATAAAACCCGAGATTGCCGCGTTCATCTTCCTAAAAAATGCCTTAGGGATGAAAATTGGGAGATGATCCACTACTTCTACAACACCTTCTACATTCTCGGGGTAGCCCAAAACACTTCACAACAAATTACTTTTAAAGTAATCTGTAGTTTATAGCAGTGCAGAACTTTCCTGAGGTCTCAGCCTGGATTATGTACTCAAGTCTCTGAAATGGGGCTTGAACTCATGACCTTTGCGAATACGATCATCGAATCAAGGCTAACATTTTTTAATAAATATGGGAAAGTGCAATTGCCATGTGATTGTAAATGCAAGCAATTATGTATAAGTTTATTTATGCATTTGAATGAAAAATTATGCATGCTGAATAAATATAAGAGACAAGACAGCATGAATGTTACGACCAACCTGCAGCTGGCATCATCCATCCTACCTCCATATCTTTTAGTCCCTCTCTCGTGTTTGTGCCCAGCCGTTTGAGAGCTTCCTCCTAATAAGAAGTCTGGATACTAGGGAGTCCACCACCTGTTCCAGTTCTCCGTCTTCCATTATGGGTTATTTTCTCCTTTCAGAGGAAATTGCACAGTGTGAATACCCGTGGTTACCGTGACATGTAGCAGTACCCAGCTGACAGAAAGAAAATCACTATGGAGGTGAGAACAGGTGCATGGAAAAAGCAAGAAATGCATCTGAAGGTTTTTGCACATCCGTTCAAGTTCGGCTTGAGGGAAGAAAAAGTGTGTAAATGGTCTTTTAGTTATTTCTATACATTGATGGTAAGACATTGAAAACTCCCAATAAATGAAAGTATTCTTAGAAGATGTCAAAGGGCGACATTCTCCCCCAAAATTTCTAAGTTTATTTGTGGCGGGTTTTTCAGGGAGTGCCCCACCGCTACTCAATGACTAAAATAATGACAATACAATGACATTTGGTGACTTTATTGGGCCCTGGGGAGATTTTCACTGGTTTAGCCCACATTTGGACGCGATCTTTCCAAAAGGGAACAAAGTTCCCGAGCGAGCACATTTAGCCGCCTGCTTCCTGGCACTCACAGTGCCGAGACACACATGGCTATTCAACACGACTCGCTTTGAATAAAGAGCCTGAACAGGGAATGTGTGGCCGAGGCTGCACATAGCCCTGTTTTTTTACAATGGAGAGCTCAACTCGCCGGTACTCCTCGCTGTCGCGCCCCAATCTCCGAGACCCACAAAAAAAATCGCCGATCTCCCCAGCAGCCTGTACACAACATGGGAGGATCCCATAGCCACCCCAATACCCACAGTGGGTAACCCCAGCCCAATTGTGTCTGTGCACAAAATGCCAGTTTGGCAGTGCCAAGCTGGCAGTGCAATCTGGGCAACATGGTAGTGCCAGGCTGGCACCCAGGTGACATTTCCAGGGTTGCAGGCTGGCACTGCCAAGGACCCAGGTGGCACCAGCAGCACCAGGGCACCAACCTGCCCAAAGGGCATGTAGCTAGTGGCCTCCAATCCTCTTGGAGACCCAGCAAGTGCTACTCCGTCTGGTCCCTGTTTTGTGGGAACAGTAGCAAATAGTGCTCACCCAAGGTCCCCAAGACAGAGGGATTGAATCCTAAAGTCTCAGGAACCTTGGGTATCTGCACATTAGAGTAAAGCTTACTGCAGATTTATATGCAGATTTTCCAAAAACTGATCCCACCCATTGTGGGCAGGATTCCCCTTGCAACATCTCGCGAGATTGCGTTGAATCTCGCGAGGTGTTAGGAGCCGGGTAGATCCCGGGAGCGGAGTTTCCCGACTTTCACCAGCCACACTGCTCTGCGGCAAGATGTTTTTCTGGCTCAGCATGGCCGGAAGATCGCGTCCTTAGAATTTATTTTAGACTGAGGAGCTGAACTCAGAGATCAGGCGGCCATTTTGAAAGGGTGCCTCAATCTCTAAGTGAGCTTGTGGGTCCCCCACACCCTTCACCCATGGGCAATGTCATCCCACACACACATGGGCATTACCCCACACCCCATAAGTGAGGACACCCTGCTATGGGATTCCTGGGCCCTCCCCCATTTTTAGGATTCCCTAAGCCCCCTTACAGCACTCCCACCCTTCCAGAACCCATACTCATCACCCCCCAAACTTCCCAGAGGCCTTACCATAAGACCATAAGACCATAAGACTTAGGAGCGGAAGTAAGGCCATTCGGCCCATCGAGTCCACTCCACCATTCAATCATGGCTGATTTCAACTCCATTTACCCGCTCTCTCTCCATAGCCCTTAATTCCTCGAGAAATCAAGAATTTATCAACTTCTATCTTAAAGACACTCAACGTCCCGGCCTCCACCGCCCTCTGTGGCAATGAATTCCACAGACCCACCACTCTCTGGCTGAAGAAATGTCTCCTCATCTCTGTTGTAAAGTGACTCCCTTTTATTACGTACCTGCTCTGCACACTTCCACCCTTCAAACACCTCTCCAACCCTCCTTTCATGGGCATGGCCCCCCTGGCACTTGGGCAATGCTCTAGCCAGCTTGACAGTGCCACATGGTGGCAGTGCCAAGGTGCCAGCTGGGCAGTGCCAAGGTGCTCACATTCCAGGGAGAGGGCCAGAGAGCCACACTGTCTCTGACCACCCAGGGGCTTCCAATGGCCTGGCTGGGAGAACCCCTGGGTGCCATTCTGCCTGGTCCATGTTCTTGTGGGCCAGCACTGATCGGCACTCGACTGCAGCCTCCCTGGGGAGAGTCGAGGGATGCTGGTGTATCCCGGGTACGTAGGCCTTAAGTAGCTTTGAGACCTACCTCCATGAGTGTTGTTTGATCCCGCCCCTTTTGGGCAGTGTTCCGAATGTGACGCCTCGCGGGACTTGGGTGAATCCCACGAGGCTTGGAGGCGGCAGGGAGGCCCGCGGGGGGGCTCTCCTGGGATTCTGCGGCCGTGATGTGCTCTCACTCAAGCGCAATGCGACCAGAGAATTGCACCCGGTTCTCTGATTACCTTAGCTATTATGCTGAGTTCATTCGGCATTATTTTGCTTTGCCGAAGATGCGGGGGTGAGTAGAGAGATCCCAATAACTGGCATCCTTGCTCAGTTCCTTTTAATGCACTCCCACACTCCCAGATGCCCTCATTTGTCTAATCTGGATCAGTAATTACTCCACCACTGAGTCAAAATTTTGGGGCTTGCATTTCAAGATATCTTGCTTTCCATAAAGCGGCTCATCTCGATTAGCTCACCTTGCAACAAATTGCAGGAATCGGATCGGTTCCCCGTTTTATCCCCTGGTTGATTTTGCTTCCCATTGACTTCAATGTTTGTGTTAAAATTCCCCCCAAATATTCAGCTTTCAGAAAAGGTTCAAAATTCTTTAAATTGTTTCAGCCATTTAAATGTTGCCAGAGGTACTGACTTCCCCTAGACAAGTGGCATGTTCCCAGTGCTAAGTAATATGACCGCTCGGAAACTCCTCACAAAACTTAAATATGGCTGACCCTGTAAAATGGAGTCTCCTCCAGCACAATTTTAAAACCCAGCACAGCTTTGAGGAAAAACCCAGCCAATGCTCGCCATGACAGCAAAAGGCTTGACAGACATAAGAACGGTTATTAAAAAGATTTATAAATGATTAAATGTTAATGGTTTATACAAAATAACATGTTCAAGCTGTAAAGTGACAAATATTTGACAGCAGCATAATGGAATCATTGCCAATTAGCAGCTTTAGAAAGGAGAGGGAGAGAAAGGAAGCAAAGTGAAATAGGAAATAGATTGCACTTAAAAGTGTGAAAGCAGCAGATTTTAAAGCTCAAGAATGTATTTGAATCAGAATGAGAGCTGAGTAGAAGGAGCAGAAAAATGAAAATGTGTTTGTATTAACTATTAGCCGCTCTATGAGATTGATTGAGAGTGTAGTCAAATGGGTCAGGAGCCCTTCATGTTTAGTGGATCATTGTAAATATTTGGCATTGAATGACTGATGTGGCATCAATGAACACAAGACGAGAAGTGAACGTAACTGAGGCTTTAGTAAGCTAAACAGAAAGCCTCCTGGCCTCTGATCCCGAACTGGGGCAGAGGCGGAAACCAGCCACCTTTATACCGAGCCCGAGGAGAGGCGGAGCCATCAGTCAGTGGTTTACCACATTACATGTAATACAGTAGCCGTTTACCACAATACACATATTATATACGCCAGTGGTTTACCACAATGACCCTGACCTTCTAAAATCAAATGTTACCAGTGTAAACAGTCAGCTACATCTATCCAATTGTAGACTTTCCTTCAGTTAATTTAGTAAATACCTTGGAAATTCCATAAACAATTGAATGAAATGAAAAATATTTATGTGTCATTCTATAGGTTGCCAACTTTGATTCAAAATACCGACCTCCAAACATCCACCCTCACATTCCTCCCAGCATATCATTCCTCAAGGCACACCACCCTTCACGCCAATCAGAGACATTTTTGTTACCCAATCGGATGTTTCTTTGACGATTAGTCAAACAATCATTTTCCCATTTCCGATGTTTTGATAAGAAAAACTCAAAAGAAATAAAAAAGAAACATGGGGCTGAATAATATAACACAATGGGTGGGACTCACACTCCGGAGTGGGTGAATGCCGACTCCCGACCCCACCATCGCAGCACACCGTATAAAACAGAATAACCCAATTCATGGCAGCAAGGCGGGTTTTAAACCTGCCCTGTCGCTGCACTCTCACCTTACCACCCATCCTGGGCCATAGGACAGGATGTCCACTGGCCGTAACTATTGGCCGCGACCCAGAAGGTCACAGCCACTCATTTAATGGGCCACCTGGCATGGGGCAGTGTCGGGTGACCCAGCAATTTTCTAAGGGGCAAAGCTAAAAGGAAGTGTTTATTTTCTGCAAATGTTTAAAGCGTTGTTGAAGGTAAGTATTAATATTATAAAGAATGGATCAAATTCTGCAGCAGCGTTGAGTTAGGTGCATTTGCCAGTGAACACAGATGGAATGAAATTTGATCATCCCCATAATATTAAGATGTAACAAAATTGAGCAGCTGCTTAGCGAAAGCATATTTTCACTCATTGATGGCCAATTAAACAATGCAGGCAAGGGGAAAGGCAGGGATGAAGGTTCAGAATTGCCACGGGTGTTGATGCTGACTCCCTCTGCACTCTCCTCCAGGCTGTGTCCACTAGACATGAGGTACTGATGCCAGCTGGTGGGAAGAGGAGCCCTCCCTCAATACCCCCATCTGCTGGATGGAGATGGTCGTGGACGTCAGCAGCATGGGTTTCATATCTCAAAACTCGAGGCAATGCAGAAAGAGGCTAAATGACCTGTCGAGATCAGAAAGGTGAGGATGTTCTCACTCTATGTTTTAGTGTGCAAGGAAGGCAAAGGAAAGGCTCAAAACTGCTTGATCCGTAGAGTACCTCTGAGGTACAAGGTTGTATTATGCACACTGCCACTACTGGCAGCCCCAATGCCTCTGTGCAGTTGTTGTTGTGGTTTCAGATGGGGTAGAAGGAAGGCCTTAGACTGGAAGAAGGTGTGCACCTTAATGGCTGTCAACCGCTGTGAAGAATATGCATTCCTCTCTGTACTGTAATTAAGCCAACTGAGAATAATCATCATTGCAATGTGAAACCTTTCAGGAAAAGCAGACATACAAATACCCTGAAAGAAACAGGGCTGGAGATAGAAACATAGAAAATGCAAGCAGGAGTAGGCCACTTGGCCCTTTGAGCCTGTTGTGCCATTAAATATGATCATGGCCATTCGCCTATGCTCTGGCCATACCCCTTGACACCTTTAGAGATTAGAAATCTATCTATTTCCTTCTTAAATACATTCAGTGACTTGGTCTTCACAGCGTTCTGTGATAGAGAATTCCACAGGTTCGCCACGCTCTGAGTGATGAGATTTCTCCTAATCTCAGTCCTAAGTGACCTACCCGGTATCCTGAGACTGTGACTCCCTATCCTAGACCCCTCCGCCAGAGGAAACAATCGGTGGGGGTGTCCTCGATCTGACAATCCTCTTGCCACTGGAGGAGGAGGTTCTGCTTCTGTCCAGAATGGACACACTCCATTGACAGAGGTGAAATTGGAGGAAGGCCTGGGGCTGGTGAGATTGCAAAGGGTTTCAACCAGATCTGGGACGTAAAGAGGGTGAGGGCTAGGGAGAGGGGGACTGAGGCCTGGTATGCTCACATGAATAGTGCTGCATTCAAAGTATCATCTTGCATCATTGCCTTTGTCTCTATATGTGGTTGTGGAACCCACCTCTTCACTCACCTGATGAATGAGCAGGGCTCTGAAAGCTAGTGATTCGAGACAAACCTGTTGGACTTTAACCTGGTGTTGTAAGACTTCTTACTTTGCCACTCCAGTCCAATGCTGGCATCTCCACATCATGAATAGTACATGTGTGGCTTATGCATTCAAAGACCGGTATACTTCTTGATAGAAATCTTGTGAGTTTGCGACAGGTGTGGTTTAATGGTTGCAAGGTAATATATCTCCTAGTCCACCTGTTGTTAAAGGTGTTGAATATTGTGACTTTTCTCACCCCATGAAAGCTGTGAAAAGCCAATTAACGCCCTTTTTTCTGTGTGTCCTGCACAAATGAACCTTCTTCTGCTGGGCCCGTCTGGCCTGAGGAACCGACACTACTCTCTGAGGAGGAAAAAGAAGCCTCAGCGTGTTCCGCATTACATCCTTTCTCTACACCAAGCACCAGGGCAGAAACTGACATCTCAGCAGGAATGAGCATGTACAACTGCTGGAGAGTGTGGCTCTGTTTCGGTGATTGGTTATATTTGACGCTGGGGTTGAAGATTGGAACCAGTACGCATTCCAATCATTAAGTGCATTCCAATCAGGGTCTCACAGTGGTTAGCACTGCTGCCTCAGGGCGCTGAGGACCCTGGGTCACTGTCTGTGTGGAGTTTGCAAGTTCTCCCTGGGTTTGCGTGGGTCTCACCCCCACAACCCAAAGATGTGCTGGCCAGGTGGATTGGCCACACTAAATTGCCCCTTAATTGAAAAAAAAAGAATTGGGTATTTTACATTTATTTTTTTTAAAAGAGCATTCCAATCTCTCAAGTGTGTGATTGCAATGCACTTGCCATTCTTTGATGTGGTTGATGTTTGTAAATTTTAGGGTTTTCAGCACTTATAGTCACTCATCCATGAAGGACGAAGAATGAATCAAGGCTGCAGCTGTTTTGTAGAAGCTGTCAATCACAGCCCATGATGTGAAATGAACGAATAGCTTGCAGCAAATGGGTCTGAGGGGTTGAAACACAGGGCACAGCTGTTTTCCTTCCAGGAAAGGAGATGTGAAGCTTCCAGGTAAGTATTACAGCTGTAATTCTTTTCACTGCCCCTGTCTAGACTGCTCTCTAGCTTCCAGACAGGGGTCTCTTTTCTGGGGGTTGAGGGAGCAGTCTGCGAGGGGGAAGGTCGGTGGGGGAGGATCCCTTTAGTAAGAGGGTCCCTATCGTGCTCCCTTTAGATCGGTGATCTCTGTGGGGGGTCCCTTTAATTATGGGGTCTCTGTGGGGGTCCCTCCAGTTGGATGGTCCCTGTGCAGGGGGGGGTTCTTCTAGTTAGGGAGTCCCTGTAGGGGTCTCTCTAGTTAGGGTCCCTGGGAGGTTGTTTCCTTTAGTTAGGGGGTCTCTGTGGGGGGTCTCCCATTTTAGGGGTTCTCTGTGGGGAGGGGAGTTCCTTCAGTTAGGGAGCTTCTGTGGGTGTCCCTGTAGTTAGGGTGTCTTTGTGGGGCGTTCCTTCAGTTAGGAGGTCTCGGGTGGTTCTCCCTATTAAGGGGGTCCCATGTGGGGGGGAAGAGTCTTCCTATTATGGGGGTCCCTGGGAGTCTCCCAACGAAGGGAGTCCCTGGGGGTCTCCCGGCTCAGGAGGTCTCTTGGGGTTACCCCCTTGGCCCGCCGCGAAGACCACCAGGTCAGGCTCACGTTTGGTGAGACCTGTAGAAATCCTCGCCCACGTGATTCCGGCCCAGAGGACCAGAGAATCATGGAGGGCCGGAGATCAGGGTGCCTGGCCCGCTAAATGGATTCAAATGGGTCATTAAGACCCATTTGCATTAATTTACATCCTTTCGCTGGCACACAGGAGGGAACCCTGATACTGCCGCCAGCAGGAGAGGGGGAGTCAGCGTATCGCATTTGAATCAACGCCTGCTGACACCCAGCGCTGTTCCCAATTTTTCGATTCTCCGTCCATTCGGGAAATGCGCTTCAGGCCTCCCGGTACAGAGAATTCACCCCATTGTGGGTGAATATAGATAGTGAGTGGGCAAAAATGTTGCAGATGGTGTATAATGTAGGAAAGTTTGAAGTAATTCATTTTGGCAGAAAGAATAATAAAGCAGAGTATTTCTCAAACAGAGAACGACTGCAGAATTCTGAGATGCAAAGGGATCTCGGTGTTCTCATGCATGAGTCACAAAACGTTGGTATGCAGGTACAGCAAAAAATTAAGAAGGCTAATGGAATACTATCCTTTATTGCAAGAGGAATTGAACATAAAAGTAAGAATGTTATGCATCATTTATCAGGACATTGGCGAGACCACATCTCAAATATTGTGTGCAGTATTGGTCTCCTTTTTTAAGGAAGGATGTAAATGCATTGGCGCAGTTCAGAGGAGGTTTATTAGACTGATACCTGGAATAAGCTGTTTGTTTTCTGACAAACTGGGCTTGTTTCCACTGAAGTTTAGAAGACTAAGGGGTAACTTGATTGAAATCGAGAAGGTCCTGAATGGTATTGACAAGGTGGATGTGGATTGTGTCGGGGGAGGGAGGGAGGAGTGTTGAGGGGGCACTTGGGCAGGAGTCACCACGCTAGTGATGCTAGTGAATGGGAGTGCAATAGTGGGGGAGACAGCAATGGTGGGCCAGTGTGTGGCGGGGGGGGGGGGGGGGGGGGTGGGGGGGAGTAGGAGGGGTGGGGGTGGGACAGCGGGTTGGGGAACGGGGGCAGAGGGGAATGCGACTTGGCAGATATGCAGGATAAGTGTGGTCATGGGTGGGGCGGGGGCGATCTTGAATGGGCCCAGTTTAGAGTGGGAAAGGGTGAGGCGGAGCCTAAGGGTGGTGATGACGGACACCAGCGAGGGATGGAGATGAAAGCCTCCGGTGAGAGTTGTGACATGGAATGGCCATAGGCTGAATGGGCTGCTCAAAAGGTCCCAGATGTTCGCACACCTGACGAGCTTGAGGGCGGAGATGATTTTCTTGCAGGAGATTTTTTGTGGTGAGCCTGACAATTCTAATGGCGACAGTAGGGGCGGAATATGCAAGGATTATGATCTCAAACCATGTGCGCATTGATTAGATGTGAGGCTTGGTTCGGGACAGGTGCAGAGGCCAGGGTGGAGGCTGGATTTGGGACTTTTGGCTGATAAGGAGTTTGTGGGAGGATGAGAGAGGCAATTAAGAACTATGTGGAATTCAACCAGAATGGTGAGGTTTCAGCAGCTATGTATTGGGGAGGCCTTGAAGGCAGTGGTTCGAGAGGAAATTATTTTGTTCAAGGCCCACAGGGATAGGATGAGGAAGGAGAAGCACCGGCGGCTATTGGACGAGATAGTTGACAGGAGATACTTGGCAGCCCTCACGAGGGAGTGTTGGCAAAGACGAGGAGGCTGCAGGGGCAATTTGACCGGTTGACAACGGGCACAGTGGTGGGGTAGCTGCAGAGGGCGAGGGGGGTGCAGTATGAGTATGGGGAGAAGGCAAGTATTATGTTGGCCCACCAGTGCAGTATCCAAGGAAATTTTGCAGGTGAGGGTAGAGAAGGGGGAGGTGCTGTGGGAGCCGGAGAGGTTATTTGAGCTGTTTAAGGCTTTCTTCGAGGGGTTGTATAGGGCTGAACCGGTGGGGGAAGCAGGGGGTATGGAGTGGTTTCGGGATGTGTTGGAGTTCCCAGAGTTGGAGGATGGGAAGACGCAGGCATTGGAGGAGAAATTGAGGTTAAGGGAGCTGATGGAGTGTATTAGTAGGATGCAGTCGGGGAAGGCCCTGGGTTGGGATGGTTTCCTGCCCAGTTTTATAGTCAGATTGCGACGGAGGTATCCCCTCAACTGGTGGGTATGTTTAGTGAGGAGGTGGAAAAGGGGGAGTTGCCGACTACATTGGCGCAGCGTCGATTTTGTTGATCCCAAAAAAGAGGAAGAACCCACTGGAGTGTGGGTCCTACAGGCCCGTTTCGCTGCTAAACATGGATGTGAAAGTCCTGGCCAAGGTGTTGGCGTGTAGGTTGGAGAAATGCTTCCATTGTTGTTTGCATTGGCAATGGCCCTTCGGGCATCGGCTGAGTGGCGAGGGATTGTGAAGATGGGTAGAGAGCACTGGGTATCACTGGACACGGACAACCTGTTGTTGTTTGTGTTGGCTCATTGGGAAGTATGGGCAGAAATTTGGACTTGTAGGAGAGATTCATTTTCTGGCTATAGGTTGAAAGTACGAAAGAGTGAGGTGTTCCTGGTGAACGCGGTGTGGTGAGGGCAAACCTGGGGGCACTACCATTTAACGTGACAAGGGAGCGTTTAGGTATCTGTGGATCCAGGTTAACGCATGAGTGGGCCACAATGCATAGGAGGAACTTGACAGGGTTAGTGGAAGAGGTTAAGGGGGACTTTGGCTGGAGGGTGCAGGTGGCAAAGATTAATGTACTGCCAAGGTTCCTGTTTGTCTTTCAGTGCCTCCTTATTTTCCGTCTTAAGGCCTATTTCCAGAAGGTGGAGGCACTGGTCTCGGATTTTGTGTGAGCAGGGAAGTTGCCAAGGGTGAGAAGGGTTCTCCTGCAAAGGCAGAGGCAGGGAGGTGGGTTGATGCTCCCAAGCCTGATGCACTATTACTGGGCAGCGAATGTGGAGAAGGCGAGGCGTTGGTTGGGGGGGGGGCGGAATGGATCAGGTTGGAGGAGGAGTCCTGTAGGGGCTCAAGTTTGAGGGTTCTGGTGACAGCCTTGTTGCTGTTGGCTCCGAGGAAGTATATGGGGGGGGGGGGGCGGGGGGGGGGGGGGGTGGTAAACCACTGTGTTCTGATATTAGAGGTTGTACGGTAGAACCTGCACTACAGGTTCACCTGTGGCCCCTGCATGCTAGCTCCGTTCAGGAGGCGGGTTATAAATATGCGTGGCCTCCAGCTCGCAGCCATTTCGTCAGCTGCTGTGGGAGGCCACACATCTGATACTAATAAAGCCTCAGTTTGGATTCAACTTTGTCTCCAGTCAAATTGATCGTGCCTCAATTTATTAGTATCAGATGTGTGGCCTCCCACAGCAGCTGACGAACACGCTCTTCGCCAGACACGCGTTCGCAACGCGTACTCAACTACCTGGTGAGTCAATCGAGGACTTCTGGAGGGCCCTGATCTCACTAGTTAGGGACTGTGACTGACAGGACGTTACAGCTAAGGAGCAATCGGTTCTCCTTATGCAGGACGCTTTTGTAACTGGGATTGGGTCTGATGTTATCAGGCAGTGGCTCCTAGAAGGGGCCACGTGCAACCTCGCAGAGACTAAAACACTAGCGCTCTCCATGATGGCCGCCCTGTGCAATGTCCAGTCCGAAGCCCCCAACCGCGCGGCCCACTCCTCCTCCGCTCCATGGGTCCCACATGCAGCCGGCCCAGCGTGGGCGCTACCCACCCAATACGCCTGCGCTACCCGCCAGCCAGTGATCTCCGGGGGGCCCCGATGCTATTTTTGCGGCCAGCAAAAACACCCCCGCCAACGCTGCCCGGCCCACGCTGCCCTCTGTAAGGCCTGCGGGAAGAAGGGCCACTTTGCTGCGGTGTGCCAGGCCCGCTCATCGGCCGCGGTCGCCCCCACCCCCTTCGGTCATGGACAATGGGGGCCACCATCCTCCTCTCCTCCCCAGGGCATGTGCGACCAATGGGCACCGCCATCTTCAACCCCGCACAACACGTGCATTTCATGGGTGCTGCCATCTTTCTCCACCCCGGCAACGTGCGTTCCATGGGCGCCGCCATTTTGTAATCCCCAGGATCTCCGGGCGCCGCCACCTTGTCCACCCCGCAGCACATGGACACCAACGGTGTTCCAGGACCTCAACTCAACGGCCGCCTCACTACCCGACGATCAACCACGGTTCGCCTCCATGGCAATCAACCGTCCCGATCTCATAATCTGACCAACGCATCCACCAGCATGAAAGTCAACGGCCATGTGACCTCCTGCCTACTGGACTCCAGGAGCACCAAGAGCTTTGTACACCCGAATACGGTAAGGCACTGCTCCCTTAAGGTACACCCTACCAATCAAAGTATCTCCCTGGCCTCTGGATTCCATCGCGTAGCGATCCGGGGGTACTGCACGGTCATGCTCACAGTCCAAGGTGTAGAGTTCCATGGCTTACGCCTCTATGTCCTCCCTAACCTCTGCGCTGCATTTATTGCAGTGCAATCTCCAGAGTCTGACCCTTAAATTCGGCGGACCCTTACCAACCATCAGTGTGTGCGGCCTCGCGACCCTAAAGGTCGATCCTCCTTCCCTCTTTGCCAATCTAACTCCAGATTGCAAACCCGTTGCCACCAGGAGCAGTCGGTACAGCACCCAGGATAAGGCCTTCATCAGGTCCGAGGTCTAGCAGTTGCTTCGGGAGAGCGTCATCGAGGCCAGCAACAGCCCCTGGAGAGCTCAAGTGGTAATGGTTAAGTCTGGGGAGAAAAAATGAATGGTCATGGACTACAGCCAGACCATCAACAGGTACACGCAGCTCGACGCGTACCCCCTCCCACGCATATCTGACATGGTTAACCAGATTGCACACTACCAGGTCTTCTCAACGGTGGACCTGAAATCCGCTTACCACCAGCTCCCCATCCGTAAATCGGACCATCCATACACCGCCTTCGAGGCAGAGGGCCGGCTATATCACTTCCTTAGGGTCCCCTTCGGCGTCACCAATGGGATTTTGGTCTTCCAAAGGGAGATGGACCGAATGGTCGACCGGTACGGCTTGCGGGCCACGTTTCCATACCTAGATAATGTGACCATTTGCGGCCATGATCAGCAGGACCACGACGCCAACCGCACTAAATTTCTCCGCACCGCCACTCTCCTCAACCTCACGAATAACAAGGAGAAGTGTGTGTTCCGTACAAACCGCTTAGCCATCCTTGGCTACGTGGTCCAGAACGGAGTTCTGGGGCCCGATCCCAACCGCATGCACCGCCTCATGGAGCTCCCCCTCCCCCACTGCCCCAAGGCCCTCAAATGCTGCCTGGGGTTCTTCTCATATTACGCGCAGTGGGTCCCAAACTATGCGGACAAGGGCCGCCCACTCATACAGTCCACTCAAGGGCAGCACGGTAGCCTTGTGGATAGCACAGTTGCTTCACAGCTCCAGGGTCCCAGGTTCGATTCCAGCTTGGGTCACTGTCTGTGCGGAGTCTGCACATCCTCCCCGTGTGTGCGTGGGTTTCCTCCGGGTGCTCCGGTTTCCTCCCACAGTCCAAAGATGTGCAGGTTAGGTGGATTGGCCATGATAAATTGCCCTTAGTGTCCAAAATTGCCCTTAGTGTTGGGTGGGGTTACTGGGTTATGGGGATAGGGTGGAGGTGTTGACCTTGGGTAGGGTGCTCTTTCCAAGAGCCGGTGCAGATTCGATGGGCCGAATGGCCTCCTTCTGCACTGTAAATTCTATGATAATCTATGATTTCCCCCTGATGGCCGAGGCCCAACCGGCTTTCGCCCGGGTCAGTGCTGATATTGCCAAAGCTGGAATAGACGAAACACTTCCTTTCCAAGTAGAAACCGACGCATCGGACATCGCCCTTGCCACCACCCTCAACCAGGCAGGCAGGCCCGTGGCATTCTTTTCCCGCACCCTCCATGCCTCCGAAATTCGGCATTCATCCGTCGAAAAAGAGGCCCAGGCTATCGTTGAGGCTGTGCAACATTGGAGCCATTAACTGGCCGGCAGGAGATTCACTCTCCTCACTGATCAACGGTCGGTAGCCTTCATGTTCAATAACACACAGCGGGGCAAGACCAAAAATGATAAAATCTTGCGGTGGAGAATCGAGCTCTCCACCTATAATTACGAGATTAAGTATCGCCCTGGCAAACTCAACGAGCCCCCAGACGCCCGATCCCGAGGTACATGTGCCAGCGCACAAGTAGGCCAACTCCGGGCCCTGCACGACAGCCTTTGTCACCCAGGGTCACTCGGTTGTACCATTTCATTAAGGCACAAAATTTGCCCTACTCCATCGAGGAAGTAAGGACAATCACCAAGGACTGCCAGGTCTGTACGGAGTGCAGTGCAAGCCGCACTTCTACCGGCCGGTCCGCGCGCACCTGGTGAAGGCCTCCCGCCCCCTTGAACGCCTCAGCGTGGATTTCAAAGACCCCCTCCCCTCCTCCGATCGACACACATATTTCCTCAGTGTGATCGATCAATACTCCCGGTTTCCCTTCGCCATCCCATGCCCCGACATGACGTCTGCCACCGTCATTAAAGCCCTTAATTCAATCTTCACTCTGTTCGGTTTCCCCGCCTACATCCACAGTGATGGGGGATCCTCATTCATGAGTGATGAGCTCCATCGGTTCCTGCTCAGCAGGGGTATCGCCTCCAGCAGAACGACGTGCTACAACCCCCGGGGAAACAGACAGGTAGAAAGGGAGAATGGGACGGTATGGAGGGCCGTCCAGCTGGCCCTGCAGTCCAGAAATCTCCCGGCCTCCCGCTGGCAAGAGGTCCTCCCTGATGCAATACATTCCATCCGCTCATTACTCTGCACTGCTACTAACAGTACACCACACGAACGTCTTTTTGCCTTCCCCAGGAAATCCACATCCGGGGTATCGCTCTCCACTTGGCTCACAGCTCCGGGAACCGTGTTTCTCTGTAAATGTGTGCGGCTCCACAAGGCGGATCCGTTTGTGGAAAGGGTGCACCTGCTCCACGCAAACCCACAGTACGCCTACATGGCATTCCCCAACGGTCTCAGGGACCTGGCAGCAGCAGGTTCCACCCCCACACCAGCCCCGTTGCCCCCGGCGCCACCCTCCCCGCCCCCACCACCCCCATCACCCCCCCCAGGACTGTTCCTCCCCCCCCCCGATGAAGAGGATTTCGGCACCCTCCTGGAGTCAACTTCGACCACAACAGCGCCAACATCGCCGTCACCACTTCGTCGATCTCAAAGGACCATCAAGGCGCCAGGCCGACTGAACCTCATGCCTCTGGATGACCAGAGACATTATTTTTTACTGCTCTGTAAATATTAAAAATTGCTAATTGTATATAGTTATCTACCACCCCTGCCGGACTGAATTTTAACAGGGGGTGAATGTGGTAAACCACTGTGTTCTGATATTATAGGTTCTACGGTAGAACCTGCACTACAGGTTCACCTGTGGTCCCAGCATGCTAGCTCCGCCCAGGAGGCGGGTTATAAATATGCGTGGCCTCCAGCTCGCAGCCATTTCGTCAGCTGCTGTGGGAGGCCACACATCTGATACTAATAAAGCCTCAGTTTGGATTCAACTTCGTCTCCAGTCAAATTGATCATGCCTCAGGGGGTCCAGTGGTGGAGTCAACTATTAAGATTTGGAGCCGGTTGAGGAGACATTTTAAGCTGGGCCACATGCTGACACCACTGTCTTGGGAATCACAGATTTAAGCTGGGGGGGATGGCTGGCATGTACAGGCGGTGGAAGGAGGAGGGGTTGAAGCAGGTAAGGGATATGTTCTCGGAGGGGAAATTTGTTGGGTTGGATGAGCTGCGGGAGAGGTTTGGGTTACCGAGGGGGAGTGAGTTTAGGTACTGTCAGGTGCGCTTAAGGAGCTAATGATGTTCCCCCAATTACTAGAGTATACACGACTGGAGAAATTGGTGCACTCAGATGAGGTGGAGGAGGTCAGGATCAGGGATGTATACGGGTGGTTGGGAGAGCAGGGAAAGATGCTGGTGGAAAGGACCAAGCGGAATTGGGAGGGGGAGTTGGGGAGGGAGATAGGATGGGAACTCTGGTGTGAGGCAAAGTAGCAAGTGAACCCAACTTCCTCTTGTGCGAGAATCAGCTTGATTCATTTTAAAGTAATGCACAGGGTACACATGACTCGGGCTCAGCTGAGTGAGTTCTTCCTGGGGTAAAGGATAGATGTCAGAAGTGTAGGCGGGGACCGGCGAATCATGTCTTCTGGGGTTGTGAGCAGTTGGAGAGCTTCTGGGAGGCGGTGTTTGGGACCTTATCGAGGATAGTGGGAACCGAGGTGAAGCCTGACCCCCATGGTGCCAATCTTTGGGGTCTCGGATATGCAGGAGCTGCTGGGGGGAAGGGGACTGCTGTTGTGGCCTTCACCTCTCTCATTGCCTGGCAACAGAATATTTTGAATTGGAGGTTGGATAGGCCACCGGGTATTACAGCTTGGCTGAGGGATCTGTATGGGTTTCTCTGGTTGGAGAAGATTAAGTTTACATTCAGGAAGTCGAAAGTGGGCTTTGAGGTACGGTGGGGGCCGTTCATGACAATATTTGAGGTGTTGTTTGTTCATAGAATCATAGAATTTACAGTGCAGAAGGAGGCCATTCGGCCTATCAAGTCTGCACTGGCCCTTGGAAAGAGCACCCTGTTTAAGCCCACACCTCCACCCTATCCTTGTAATCCAGTAACCCCATCTAACATTTTGTGGACACTAAGGGCAATTTATCATGGCCAATCCACTTTGGATTGTGGGAGGAAACTGAAGCACCCGGAGGAAACCCACACAGACACGGGGAGAACGTGCAGACTCCGCACAGACAGTGACCCAAGCCGGGAGTCGAACCTGGGATCCTGGAGCTGTGAAGCAACTGTGTTAACCGCTGTGCTACTGTACTGCCCTTGTTGCAGTGGGGGAGAGGGAGGGGGGGGACACTGAAAGGGGAAAAATCTACAAACTGTTAACTCTGTTTTGTGGGGCTTGGTGTTGTTATTGTTTACGTATGGAATAAAATATATATTTTTAAAATAATTAATTACGCAATTAAACTGAATTTAAATAAGGTCGGCGGGCTGACAGTTTCTAGGCCCACCCATCTTCTGTGTTACCACGTTCAGGTGTGTTGATACCGAATAATAGCACAGTCCAGGCCTATTTTTGACACATGTTATTTAGTTCATGGTTTTCTCCCTGGTTGCTTGCAGTAATTTCCTGGAGATGCCAACACTGAACAGTTGGTAACCCCACCTAAATTGCACTTCTACCATCGCTTACCTCTCTGAAAATCCCTGGGCCAGCATTCCCAGCTTTACATCAGGATTGAATGCTGTGCCATGGATACTCCTGAAGTATGCAGGTATGGGGAAGGTTGAATCTGAATCTGAAAATCATTCCAGGCCACCATAGCATGTCTAACAACCCTTCAGAAGCAGGCCACAAACTGGGGGAACATGGAGCCATGGGCTTTGTGGAGGATTGATGTTGTGGGGCTGCATTACATTACCATCGACATCAAATTAATAATCAGAAATATAAAACAGGCCGCCCTAACTGTCACACAAAATAAATGGGTGGGACCTTCCACCCCGCCCCGTGGCGTGTTTTCCGGTGGTGGAGTAAGCTCGCCATTGGCCGCCAGCAGGATCTTTCACTCCCGCTGATGCCTATGATGTTTTCCGTGACTTGCACCATCCCTTGTCAGGGAACCAGCTGTGGGGGAAGTCTCCCTCAGTGGGACCAGAAGATCCCACTGTCGACAATGGCTGGAAACTTGCGGATCCAGGATGAACCCTAAAAAAACCCTACCAATTCAAAACTTTCACAATTAGGGGGCAATTTTCATTTGAACACATCCTCTTTTACTATTCACATTACATCATCTGATATAAACAGAGCCAAAACATAGGGACCATTTAGAATGATATCTCCATCGAGTCAAGAGAACGCCTACAGTGCAGAAGGATTCGGAATCGGCCCATCGAGTCTGCACCAACCCTCTGAAAGTGTACTATAGTCTAGGCCCACTCCACCACCCCACCCTATCCCCATAACCCCGCACATGGAACGCAACACCAAGGGGCAATTTAGCATGGCCAGTCCACCTACCTGCACATCTTTGTGACTGTGGGAGGAAACCGGAGCACCCGGAGGAAACCCATGCAGACAAGGGGAGAAAGTGCAAACTCCTCACAGAGCCCCCCAAGGCTGGGATTGATTCCGGGTCCCTGGCACTGTGATGCAGCAGTGCAAACCACTGTGCCACCATGCCGCCTCTATGTCATAATATCTCATAGGTTATTAAACTGAATATTTGAGTCCAGATGTCGACATTTATGTGCACATTTGTGATTTAACCTGTTACAAGTGTGACTGTTAAATGTATTTATGTTACTCTACAAATCGGTTTAATCTCTGCCAAAACAAAAATACAAACTAAATCTGCGGAACATGAAAAAAGACAAAATAACATTAAGAATGATGCAAATAGCAATTAAGGGAGATGAACAATAGCATAGTGTACATGAATTGTCGTCAAGAACCAAGCAAAAGCATGTTAAATTCAATGGTGTCTTTTTGGCCTCATTCATATTGTTATTAAGTATTCATTCACATAGCTCCAGCTGGGAATTCAGCAATAGTTATATGTCAACTTCATTTTGCGCTGTAAAATGAAGTTCAACCACCCACTGTGTTGATAAAGTTGTGTACATGGTGCTAAACAAAACAAAGGGACTACTGCACAATTATGCATACACATCATAATGCAAATGTACATCCCAATTTCATTATGACTGAAAGAGATTACTGGGTTCAGAAGTCAGCATGTAGCCAGTGGGCAATGCATGAGAGAAAGGTTCCACAGTTCTCTGTAGCTCAGCTACCATCAATGAAATTCAATGCTGGTTTCATGCTGGTGTCGTTGGAAACCCTTTCATACTGAGAGTGTAATATCAAAGTGGTGGTCTCTCTATCTCAGTATATTATAAACATGTATTTACATTGCATGTAGTTCTGGTGCAAAGTGATTTTGTTTGGGACAAGTTGTAAAATAATTCCCAATTGGACTTTCAATTAAAGCAGAGTAAGATTTCAATAATCTCTTCTGCACCAATAGAAATCTGGTAAACCTGCACCTCGTTGGCTGATATATTTTTCCGGAGGTGTTATTTTGCTTTTTGACTTAAGTACCATATGCAAGTCAGAATATTTTGAATCGCTGCCGCAACTCAAATTATCTGCAAATTCTGAGTGAACAAAGAGCCAGTCATTGCCTCCTGGGTTTCATTCTCACCACTCGGTGTTCCTTTTCCTTGGGTCTCCACGAATACCCATTTTCACCTTCCAAGCACACTTTCAGATATTTGGCCATTCTAAGCAGAACATTACTACTCCAAAGGCCCACAGTAAAGAGTCACCAACATTTGACTGCCTCTTCAGATCCTCTGGCTTCTCTAAAGCCCCTTTTGCTTCACGTCTGCTCCCTGGAACATTCTCTTTAACTTAGAGGCAATTTCTCTGCACCTTTCTCTCAACTTTGTTGAACAGGATCTATTTCTGATCTCTGTCCTTGTCCTTACCTGGCACCTTCTTCTAGGACCTTCTCCCTGTCCCCCTCCCTATGTCCTCCTCTGTGGGACACCTTCTCTGCAATGGTTCTCCTCTTCAGGTCACCTGACCTCCAGTTTCACTTTACTTCCTTTCCTTCTGCGCAGGTTCAGAGGGCTAGTTTCCCGGTTTAAAGAAATAAGAAAAACTAACTGCGCAAGTGCCCAGGGCCTGTTCCTGGCCCAAAGATAAGAAAGTCTATCAACTTCACACATGTGGCCGTTCTTTGACCAACGCATGCACAGGAGTCCCAAGAGTTCATCACAGAGAAAGGAGAGAAATTGAAATAAATGTTATTCAAATAGGCTTTAAAGTTTCAAAAGAAAAAGCAGGAGGACCTCTAATTGTGGGCAGCACGGTAGCATTGTGGTTAACACAATTGCTTCACAGCTCCAGGGTCCCAGGTTCGATTCCCGGCTTGGGTCACTGTCTGTGCGGAGTCTGCACGTTCTCCCCGTGTGTGTGTGGGTTTCCTCCGGGTGCTCCGGTTTCCTCCCACAGTCCAAAGATGTGTACGTTAGGTGGATTGGCCATGATAAATTGCCCTTAGTGTCCAAAATTGCCCTTAGTGTTGGGTGGGGTTACTGGGTAATGGGGATAGGGTGGAGGTGTGGGTTTGGGTAGGGTGCTCTTTCCAAGAGCCGGTGCAGACTCGATGGGCCGAATGGTCTCCTTCAGCACTGTAAATTCTATGATAATTGTTGGATATTTAGAAGAATATTGAAGGTGGCATTGAGTAATAGGCTTGTCACCTTCTTTGGAGCGGCTGGCCGAAATAATTGATAGTTATGGATGTTCCATTTTCTGAATGTAATACAAATGTCAGCGAAGTCTGGCCCCCTGAGTATAGACAGACTTTTCCATTTCTGAAAGGTCAGCAGATGGTGGATCTATTCTGCTCAGTGGTAACAACTCAACATTTCAAGGTCAAATCTTTTTGCCACAGAAAGTGTATGAGGAATAATATTGTCCATGTCTTTCTTCGGCTTTTTATCATAGTATTTTGAAAATAATGGGCGGGATTCTCCGACCCCCCCGCCGGCCGGAGAATCACCGGGGGGCGGCATTAATCCCCCCCCCCACTGGCTGCCGAATTCTCCGGCGCCTGGGTTTTGGCGGGGGCGGGAATCGTGCCGCGCCGGTCGGTGGCCGCTGGCAACGGCCCCCCCAGCCGATTCTCCGGTACTCAATGGGCCGAGCGGCCGCCCGTTTTAAGCCATTCCCGCCGATGTAAATTAGACCTGGTACTTACCGGCAGGACCTAGCTCTGCGGGCGGCCTCCGTGGTCCTTGGGGGGACGCGGGGGGGTCTGGCCCCGGGGGGGTGCCCCTACGGTTGCCTGGCCCGCGATCGGGGCCCACCGATCCGCGGGAGGGCCTGTGCATGGGGGCACTCTTTCCCTCTGCACCAGCTGCTGTGAACCTCCACCATGGCCGGTGCGGAGACGAACCCCCCTGCGCATGTGCTGGGATGACGCCAGCACAATCTGGCGCTCCCACGCATGCGCCAACTCGCGCAGGCCGGCGGAGGCCCTTCTGTGCCGGTTGGCGACCGCCGCAACCGACCTAGCCCCTGAAGGTGCGGAGGATTCTGCACCTTCCGGGCGGCCCGACGGCAGAGTGGTTCACGCCACTCCTCGGCGCTGGGACCGCCCGCCCTGCTGGGTAGGGGAGAATCCCGCCCAATATTTCTGGACTATGTAAAATCTGTTGGTGTTTTCAATTTGGATTGATGGGGCAGGCTTTTCTTTCCACCACCTAAATCATAACCTGATTAAGTTGATTTCCCAACCGCTACTGACACCGTCCAATTCTCATTCCATTGAAATCAGTGAGACCAGGCAGACCAAGCAGCCAAGGGACAGGTTTGGGAACCCATTGGGGCAGCACGGTAGCATAGTGGTTAGCACAATTGCTTCACAGCTCCAGGGTACCAGGTTCGATTCCCGGCTTGGGTCACTGTCTGTGCGGAGTCTGCACATCCTCCCCGTGTGTGCGTGGGTTTCCTCCGGGTGCTCCGGTTTCCTCCCACAGTCCAAAGATGTGCAGGTTAGGTGCATTGGCCATGATAAATTGCCCTTAGTGTCCAAAATTGCCCTTAGTGTTGGGTGGGATTGCTGGGTTATGGGGATAGGGTGGAGGTGTGAACCTTGGGTAGGGTGCTCTTTCCAAGAGCCGGTGCAGACTCGATGGGCCGAATGGCCTCCTTCTGCACTGTAAATTCTATGATCTGGGGCTCGAGTTCTGAACTCCCAAGGATGACACTGATTATTAAGATGTATTTTGAATCCCGGACTTCCGGTGGCGGCCATGAGGGAGCAGGTCGCACTTTTGGTGGCTCCCGCTCGTGATGGACTTTTTGTACCTTTTTCCCCCGACTTCTTCGGAATTTGTTTGAGGGGTCAGTGGAGGATGAGACTGTGAGGAGGACTTCCACCCCGTATATGGAGACACGGTACAGAAAGGAAGGAAGAACCGAGTCGAGCAGGCACATGTAGATTCTGCAGCAAAGGAAAGCACGGCAGATCTGCAGAGTACTGGCTCGGCGGCCCAGTGGACACAGGACCAGCTGGTGGAGTTTATTCGGGAGGGTTTTGCCAAGCAAAAAAAGGAATGCCTGGACCCGATCAAGGAGTCATCACTCGGGTGGAGCAGAGACTGGAGGCCCAAGGTTGGGTGGTCCAGAAGCTGGAGGAAACGGTGGCTGAGCATGAGGAACAGCTAATTACGCTGGAGGTGCAGGTGGGCTGATGAAAAAGCACCAGAAAAGGCTGCAAGACAAGGTGGAGGACCTAGAGAATAGTTCCCCCCGGCTGAACTTGAGGACCGTTGGCCTCCCTGAGGGATGTGAGGGAACGAACGCAAGGGCTTATGTGGCAAACATGCTCGAGAAGTTAATGGGCGTGGAGTCGTTTTCTAGACACCTGGAAGTAGACAGAGCGCACAGAATGCTCGCGAGGTTGCCGCGGGCGAATGAGCCACCGAGGGCGATGGTGGTACGAATGCACAGATTCCTGGATAAGGAACATATTTTGCGTTGGGCCAAGCAGACATGGAGCTGTCAGTGGGAGAATAACATTCTGCGCACCTACCAAGATCTGGGTGCGGACCTGGCCAAGAGACGAGCGGGATTCAACTGAGTGAAATCGACCCTTTTCAAGAGGAAGGTGAAGTTTGGTCTACTTTATCAAGCTCGTATATTAGTCACCTATGAAGAGCGGCAATTTTACTTTGAGTCGCCGGATGAAGCAATGGATTTTGTGAAAAGCAAAGGTCTGGATGGAGACTGAGGTGACTGATATTTGCTGTAGGGACTCAGTTAAAATTGTTCTTACTCTTGCACTGTATGAGAAATGCCCTTTGTAACGTTTTTTGGGCTGGTGCGAAGTTTTGTGAGATAACCTTATGCTGGTGGGAGAAGGGTGGGCGACTCTTTGATGTTATTTCTTTGGGTCTGTTGGGGTGGAAATGTGCCTTTCGAATAGGTATGTCCGAGCGGGGGGAAGGGGAGGGAACAATAGGAGGTAGGATGTCTGGCGCCATGGGGGGGAGTCACCACACCAGCTGGGCGGGTTGGCTCACGGAAGCTCAGTTGGGGGTGAGCAAATATTTTGTTTGTTGAAGGGGGTTGCATTTATTGTGCTGTTAACGGGGGGTTAGGGTTAACGGGTGGTGCTTGTGAATGTCTATGCACCAAACTGGGATGATGTGGCGTTTGTAAGACGGATGTTAGGGAAGATCCCGGATCTGAATTCACACAAGCTGATCATGGGGGGGACTTCAATATAGTCATTGACCCAAGGCTGGACCGGTCAAGTTCAAGAGCAGGCAGGGTGTCGGCAATGGCGAAGGAACTAAAGGGGTTCATGGAGTAGATGAGTGGGGCAGACCCATGGAGGTTTGGGCAGCCAAGAGCGAAGGAGTTCTCCTTCATCTCACATGTACATAAAGTATATTCCCGGATCGACTTTTTTATTTTGAACAGGGCTTTACTGGCAGGGGTGGTTGACACCGAGTATTCGGCGATTGCGGTGTCGGACCATGCCCCACATTGGGTGGACCTACCGGTGAGCAAGGAGGGTGGTCAGCGCCCGCAATGGAGATTGGATGTGGGACTGTTAACGGACGAGAGGGTGCGCGGGGGTGACGGAATCCATCCAGAATTACCTGGAAATTAACGATACGGGAGAGGTCTCAGCAGCAATGGTTTGGGACGCACTGAAGGCAGTGGTCAGAGGGGAGCTGATTTCGATTCAGGCCCATAGGGAGAAGGAAGAGAGGGCAGAGGCGGACAGGTTGGTCAGGGAACTACATCAGGTAGACAGGAGGTATGCGGAGGCCCAGGAGGTAGGATTACTGAAGGAACGACGGAGGCTACAGATAGAATTTGGCTTATCTACGGGGAAGGCAGTGGAGCAGTTGAGGAAGGCGAGGGGGGCGATATATGAGTATGGAGAGAAGGCTAGTAGAATGTTGGCGCACCAGCTCAGGAAAAGGGAGGCAGCTGGGGAGATAGGGAGAGTGAAGGACAGAGGAGGGAACACAATCTTGGACCCAGCAGGGGTCAATAGAGTGTTTAAGGAGTTTTACAGCAGGCTATACCCAGCTGGAGTGGAAGGAATGAGGCAATTTCTGGGAGGGCTGGAGTTCCCGAAGGTGGACGAAGGGTTGGTAGAAGGGCTGGGAGCCCCGATAGGGATTCAAGAAATAGCAGATGGCCTGGAGGCCACGCAGTCGGACAAGGCCCAGGGACCAGATGGTTACTCAGTGGAATTTTATAAAAAGTTCTCTGAGATGCTGGGCCCACTGTTGGTAAGAACAATTTTAACTGAGTCCCTACAGCAAATATCAGTCACCTCAGTCTCCATCCAGACCTTTGCTTTTGTTGGTGAGGATATTTAACGAGGCAAGGAAGCGCGGTGTTCTTCCCCCGACAATGTCACAGGCCTCGATTTCGCTGATCCTCAAGCGGGAGAAGGACCCTGAGCTATGCGGGTTTTACAGGCCAATCTCCCTGTTGAATGTTGATGCCAAACTGTTAGCTAAAATCTTGTCCTCAAGGATAGAAGACTGTGTCCCGGGGGTGATAGGGGAAGACCAGGGGGGGTTCATTAAGGGTAGGCAGCTAACAGCGAACGTTAGAAGGCGCTTGAATGTAATCATGATGCCCCCAGAGGGAAAGGAGGTGGAGATAGTGGTCGCAATGGACGCAGAGAAGGCTTTTGGCCGGGTGGAATAGAACTATCTGTGGGAGGTGTTGGGGCGGTTCAGGTTTGGTCGGGGTTTCATCGACTGGGTCAGGCTGCTGTACCAGGCACCAGAGGCGAATGTCCGAACGAAATGGCTGACATCGGGCTATTTTAGACTGCACCGGGGGACTAGGCAGGGATGCCCCCTCTCTCCATTGCTGTTCGCTCTGGCCATTGAGCCACTGGCTATGGCGTTAAGAGCTTCCAGGGGCTGGAAGGGGCTGGTCCGGGGTGGGGTGGAACACAGGGTCTCGCTATATGTCGGTGACCTGCTCCTATATGTTTCCAACCCGTTAGAGGGGATGGGAGAGATCACGAGGATTTTAGGGATATTTGGATGTTTTTCGGGGTACAAATTGAACATGGGGAAAAGCGAGATGTTTGCGATCCAGGCAAGGGGGCAGGAGAAGAGACGGGGAGAGCTGCCGTTCAGAGCGGTGGGAGGTAGTTTCCGTTATTTAGGGATCCAGGTGGCACAAGACTGGGGGCTGTTCCATAAACGAAACTTGAGCCGGTTAGTGGAACAAATGAAAGAGGACTTCCGAAGGTGGGATATGCTCCCGTTATCACTGGCGGGGAGGGTACAGACAGTGAAAATGACGGTCCTCCCGAGATTCCTGTTTGTTTTTCAGTGAGCGAGTAGAGGCAGCATATTGTAAGGACACGAGTTTCGGGGCATTGATCACGGCTCCTCTGCCGTTCTCGCCGGTCCGGTACTCCACAAGCCCGGTGGTAGTGGCGGCCCTGAGAGTCTGGGGGCAATGGAGGAAACATGTGGGAGCGGAGGCAACATCCGTTTGGGCTCCAATTTGTAGCAACCATCGGTTTGCCCCAGGGAGACTGGATGGAGGGTTTTGAGGATGGCAGAGAGCAGGGATCGGGAGGGTGGGAGATTTGTTTATAGATGGGAGCTTCCTCGGTTTGAGGGAGTTAGAGGAGAAGTTAGGGTTGACGGGAGGGAATGGGTTTATGTATCTGCAGATTCGGGACTTCTTGCGAAGGCAGGTTCCAACCTTCCCACTCCTACCGCCACGGGGGATACAAGATATGGTAACCTCTAGAGCATGGGTGGGAGAGGGAAGGCCTCAGATATCTATAAAGAACTTATGGAGTCAGAGGAAATACAGACAGAGAAGCTAAAGCACAAATGGGAGGATGAGTTAGGGGGAGAGATAGAGGCAGGTCTCTGGGCGGATGCGTTAAGCAGGGTCAACACGTCCTCGTCTTGCGCCAGGTTCAGCCAGATACAATTTAAGGTCGTTCACCGGGCACAAATGACAGTGGCCCGGATGGGCAAGTTTTGGGGGCTAGAAGGCAGATGTGCTAGGTGTGTGGGAGGACCAGCGAATCATGTTCACATGTTTTGGGCATGTTCAAAGCTTAGGGGATTCTGGCAGGGGTTTGCAGATGTCATGCCCACAGTGTTAAAAACAAGGGTGGCATCGAGGTGCCGATTTTCAGAGTGTCGGAAGACCCGGGAGTCCATGGGGCGAGAGAGGCCGACGTCTTGGCCTTTGCCTTCTTGGTAGCCCGGAGACAGATACTGTTAGCTTGGAGGGACTCGAAGCACCTGAAATCAGAGACTTGGATCAATGACATGGCTGGCTTCCTTAGTCTTGAGAAAATCAAGTTCGCCCTAAGAGGGTCAATGCTAGTGTTCGTCCGGAGGTGGCAGCCATTTGTCGACTTCTTTAGAGAAAATTAACTGTCAGCAGAGGGGGCTGGGGGTAGGGGGGGGGGGGGGGGGGGGGGGGGTTGGGGGGGGGGTTAGTTTAGTCTAGATTACTGTTCTAGGAAGGTGGGACCTGTGAGGGAGGTAGAAGATCTTTGCACTATGTTTATAGTTGTTTGTATATGGTTTACTGTTATTATTATAAAATAACAAATGCCTTAATAAAATATTTTACAAAAAAAAAATGTTTTTTGAATCCCATGCCAAGGGCGGTTGAAAGGGTTCCCCATCTTCCTCTCCATTCTCCAAAAAACCCGACAGCTCCCCAGAATTGGCAATTTCAGATCCCTTCAACGCTTTGTGTGAATTTTAAAATTGTACGCCCGTGTTCTGGTTTCCCCAAGAGGAAATAATTTCTCTGTAGCTCCTTTCACAAATCATTCTATCATTTGGGACATCTTCATCAAATCACCTCTCAACCTACTAAAATCAAGAGAATACAAGCCAAGTTTATGCAACGTGCCTCATAATTGAACCTAATTGAATCCTTAAGCACCTCTTATATAACCTTAATGAATCCAAGGCTAGAATATCCTTCCTGAATTGTGGTACCCAAAACTTAATGATGTACTCCTGATGGGGTCTGACAATGGCTCTCTATGCCTGAAACATCACTTTCTCTCCTTTTTATTTCAACCCTCTTAAGATAAAGGTCAGCATTCCGTTAACCATTTGGTTTATTTTTTATGTATGTGCACTAGGTTTTAATAATTTGTGCACACGACAAAATATGTCATTCTATGATTAAAGTCTATGAACATGACCCAAGTTTCTTTGCTACCCGCCCCCCCCCCCCCCCCCCCCCCCCCCCACCCCCCCCCCACCTTCGCATTCTTTAAAATTCCTTTATCAGAGTTACAAAGCCAAAGCCAGAGCTGATAGTGTGGACAGGGGCAAACCCCCAATCCAGCTCCCTGCCCGCTCCAAAAACCAGCTCAAATTGAATCCAACTCACGGTCCCCACAAGAGAGACATACCAGATCCAGGCATTACACCTGACCTCACGCTCATCGAAGCCAAAAGGCCGAGAACTGATTCCCCTTCTTTGTCATTGCCTGCCCTCCAAAATCTGGCTCCCCGACCTGGGCTCTCGGTATCCTCCTCAACCTAAAAGTCCGGAATTTACCTGGTTCCAGCATCCATCCATCCTCTGCATACTCCTTCTAGCAGTCCCAGCAACACCCGCGACCTGCCACTGCCAGAATTGCTAGAGCTGGCGGCCAATCAGATTGGCCAACAACTCTTTTGAGGGTGGGACTTCATCCCACTGAGGGGTGAAATCCCACTCTTACCTTTTTTTAAACCTGCCCCAAGCATGTCATTGCTGCGGAGCATGCTTCCTTCCGATGTGTTGGCTGCTGGCCATCTTTCCTTCAAGGTCGGGGCAAGTAATCGCCACACACACCCCTCCCCCCTCCCCCCCACCGCAAAACCCAGCCCAAGATATTACCTATATTTTTCTTCCTGCTTTTGAGTTAACATTCATATCAGAAACCTTAAGTACCTTTGAGTCAAACGATTGACACTTGCTACTTCTCAAAGGGCAGGGACATTAAAGGCTCGAGCATCAAACATGTACTAACCTTATTCATACCTCAAAAGAAGATAGAGGCAGCTCTCACCTCATGACAGTCTGACATGATGTCACAGCCTGAACAGCATTGCTGGAGCACATGGGAGCCAATGGCCATTGAATGGTTCACCCATTTAACCATGTTGCATCTTGGTCTTTTAGTGAGGAGTTAGCCTGTTACGTTAATTAATAATGATGAAGACATTGGGTAATTATACACAGCAAAGTTCCACAATCAAGTCAAATAACTATTCATAGATTTTGCCCAAGACCGTAAGAAACTACAGAGAATCGTGAACACAGTCGTGAACCCGCCTCCCATCCATTGACTCTGTCTACACCTCCCACTGCCTTGAGAAAGTGGGCAGCATAATCAAAAACCCCTACCATCCGGATTATTCACTCTTCCAACTTCTTCCATTGGGCAGGAGATACAAAAGTCTGAGAGCACGCACGAACAAGTTCAAAAACAGCTTCTTTCCTGCTGTTACCAAACTCCTGAATGATCCTTATGGACAGATCTCTTCACACGTCTTCTCTGCTGAATAGTACTACACTCCATATGCTCACCCTGTGCCTATGTATTTACATTGTGTATTCATGTATGTCCTATGTTTTTATATTTATGCAATGATCTGTCTGGGCTGTATACGGAACAATACTTTTCACTGTACCTCGATACTCGTGACAATAAATCAAATCCAAATCCAATCCAATACATCAATTGGCTCCATCAATGGCTTGCAATGTGTAGCTCAGCATGGTACAATGCAAAAAATCTCTTCGGCTTCCTTAGTAGTACCTCCGAAGCCCCCTAGCTCCACCACCCGGAAAGGCAAGATCAGGCTTTTTTGTCTTCTTCGGCTGGCCCTGACCATCAAGGATCACTTGCTTCCATTCTGGTTTGATGGGTTCTTAGATTGCTGGGAGGTCCACTGTGCAATATGCGGAGTCTACGATATGTAGAATACATGATACTTAGGGTTGAGTTGGTTGGACGTTTATACGTTCTCTCCATGTTTCAATTTTACCCGTGCATGTTCTAAACAAAGTCTCTCAATGTTGCACTGTAGGAATTAGTTGGAACATGGGTTTCAAGGGCAGGACATGGGAACATCATAACCTCCATGTCACACATCCTCAGTTATAATGCTGTTCCTTCAGTGTGTCCAAAAATCCTGGAACTCTCTTTCTAACAGTATTGTAGCACGCTCACTATATGGATTGTAGCAGGTCAAGAAGATGGGCCAGGCTCATCTTTTCAAGGGCAGTTAGGGATAGCCAATAAACACAGGCCCTGTCATTAATGACCACATTCACATTTCAAAGAAGGATACAAATTACAACAAATACAGCATCAATTTATCATTTATTATTCAACAAATTATATCAAAGATAAGGAGGCATTGATTAGGAATATGGTGGAAGTGAGACCTTAAATAATACAGTTATTCATATGCAATTGGTTTATAAGTCCCAATGGTACAACTTTGGGGTGAATAATTTAACAAATGTCCATAATCCATTTATACAGCTAATAATTGAGTATTTTCAAGACTATCTAGCATGTCAAATTAAACCAGTTAAAAAATATCTGATATACGTGCACCTAATTTAAGTCGGATTTTTAATGAGATAATGCAATAAGGTTAACTCCATGTGCAGTGATGGATTAGATGATGTTAATACTGCATGTTCATGTAAATCAGATCCCACATCACATTATCTGTGAGCAAAGAGTTCACATTATTCATTGTGACTCTTGTCAGTTAGCTGTCATCAAGAATGTTTGTCTTTGGCATGAAATGATATGTGTAGCTGTGTGTGTGTGTTTACTAAACCACTGTCTAAAATCTATGCAATTCTAAAAAGGTTGAAATCTAATTAGCTCCCAAATGAATATGATTCAGTGCTTGCTACATTGAAGAAAAAAGTGTGTAAGCCATCCATAAAAGCATGATTAAAAAGGTCACATCAGGAAATCGCTTAAAATTAATTAGATTATTATTTCCTGAAAAAGTAACAGAAACACATTCTGTTTAACAGTTATGAAGTAACTGGGGAAGAATGAATTGAATGACCATAGGCCCACAGAGGTGGTTTTAGAGAAGGGGGACAAAGACATTTGGAAAGTTGCACATCAGTTCAGTTCCCCATTGCATCCCCACCCCTTAAGTTTCCCAAAGGCAGTCAAATGGACTCAATGGCAACCTGCCTGCCAACAGCAGAAATCCAATTAAGGATGGTAATGGGCCACTTCTCTACAATTTGCCACACTGATAGATAGTTTCCCAATGGTGCACAGGCACCAGCCCACTCCTCCATGTCAGGAGTCCAAAAATAGATTTGAGGCAACAGGTTTGAGCTGCAACTCATTTCAGATTTTAACTTCATTTGTTGGCAGTAATTCACATAGGGGACCTATCTCCAGTCAGCAGGAAAGACCTTGCAATTAGTTCTTGGAGAATGGTGTCTTTGCTAATGCTTGCCCTGCTGCAATGGCAGCTGCTTCTCTATGGAGGCATCTCTCTAGTGTCAGTTTTGGTCCTACTGGTGGCCAGGCAGCAGCCACAGAGTGAAAGCAACCTGCCGCCTCACCCACCAGCTGTGTTGATTGGATTTCTTCACACTGGATCCCCGCCGTTGTCCCTAAATGGATAGGGTGCACAGAGCTGGCTTCTTAATTGGCCACACCCAGAGATTTCCTGTCAGTCATCCCATCATGGTCAATTCTGAATTCCCAATCCGGAATTCTTCCCAAAAGCAGGATTGCAACCCGCCAGGGTAACTTCAGCCCAATCTTGCAGCTTGTTATCTGTAATTAAATCACAAGAACAGTGGGCTGGATTCTCCAATTCTGAGCTATGTCCTCACGCCGGCATGGGAACAGTGGCGTTTTACGACCGTAAATTCAGCACAAAACGACCACCAATCCTCCATTTGGCTGGGGGCTAGCATGCCGGCTCTAGCTGCCGATACGGTCCAGAGAATTGTCGGGTCAGTGGCCTCGCATGCACACGGCGGCGCCTGCAGCAGTTGTGCCGTACAACATGGCGGCGGCTGCACGCGGACCCGGCCTGCAAAAATAGTGCCCCCTTGATAGCCGGCTCGCGAGCTCCAGAATAGCCCCAACAGTGCCCTCAGCCCCTGACAAAGACCCCCTGCCCGTGGATCGACCCTCCCCTGACTGTGGTGGCGCTGGACTGAGTCCTACATGCAAGGAGGACCATGGAGGCCCTCATCATATCCAGATTCTCCTCGGACGACGCTGTATCCATCACCTCAACACCCACTCCACTCCACCCACCATTCACCCCATTCCCTCCCCCATTACCACCCCATTCCCCCCACTCTCTCCCATTTACACCACCCACTCCCCGACCACCCTGTTCCTCCACCAAAGGTGTGTGTAACTGTGGTAGTCACCACTGTTGTATTATATTGTAAATACCATACTGCATACAAGGGTATTACGGTAAGGCCCCTGTACTGCAGGTACAGGAGTAGATCCCTGCCTGCTGGCTCCGCCCAGTAGGCGGAGTATAAATGTGTGTGCTATCCGAACTGCAGCCATTTCGGCAGCAGCTGTAGGAGGCCACACATCTCTGTGTAACAAAGCCTCGATTACACTCTATTCTCATCTCGTCGTAATTGATCGTGCATCAATTTATTACACAGAGATTTTACAAAGATGGATCTCCGCATCAAGCCGGATCGCCTGCAGCTGCATCCTCAAACAGACAACGCCAAAAAGGACTTCGCACATTGGCTAGCTTGTTTTGAAGCGTACATCAGATCTGCGACAGACCCAATACCAGAAGCATAGAAGCTCCAGATTCTGTACACGCGGCTGAGCTCCGATGTCTTCGATGCACGATCAATTATGCCGAGATGAGAGTAGAGAGTAATCGAGGCTTTATTACACAGAGATGTGTGGCCTCCTACAGCTGCTGTGAAATGGCTGCCGTTCGAAGAGCACACACATTTATACTCCGCCTACTGGGCGGAGCCTGCAGGCAGGGATCTACCCCCGTACCTGTAGTACAGGGGCCTTACTGTAATACCCTCATATGCAGTGCAGTATATACAATATAATACAACAGTGGTGACTACCACATTCACCCCCTGTTAAAAATGAGTCCAGCGGGGGTGGTGGAAAACTATTTACAGGCAGGTTGTCATTAAAATTTCAGAGAAGGTTACAAATTTAGACGGTCAGGTGCCTTGATCCGTCGCTGAGAACACTGCAGTGCTGGTGGCGAGTCAGGCATCAGGTCGGTTGTCGGTGACTCCGGGAGCGTGTCGACATCCTCTTCATCCCCGGGTGGGACCAAGGGGAGGACAGATTGTCCTGGAGCGGGGGCTGTGGTGGGGTGCACTGGGGGAAGGGAGGGTGGCGCCGGGGCAGAAGGGGGGTGTGTGGGGACCCAGCTGCTGCCAGGTCCCTGAGGGAGACTGTGTCTTGGTGGCCGTCGGGGTACGCTACGTAGGCGTACTGCGGGTTTGCGTGGAGTAGCTATACCCTCTCAACCAACGGATCCGCCTTGTGGAGCCACACGTGCTGGCGGAGGAGAACGGGTCCTGGCACTGCCAGCCACGTTGGGAGCGAAACCCCGGAGGTGGACTTCCTGGGGAAGGCAAAGAGACGTTCATGGGGGGTTTCGTTAGTCGCCATGCACAGGAGCGACCGAATGGAGTGAAGTGCGTCGGGGAGGACCTCCTGCCAGCGGGAGGCCGGGAGATTTCTGGACCGTAGGGCCAGCTGCACGGCCTTCCAGACCGTCCCATTCTCCCGCTCCACCTGCCCGTTTCCCCGGGGGTTGTAGCTGGTCGTCCTGCTCGAGGCAATGCCCCTGTTGAGCAGGTACTGGCGCAGCTCATCGCTCATAAATGTGGATCCCCAGTCGCTGTGGACGTAGGCGGGGAAACCGAACTGAGTGAAGATGGTGTTGAGGGCTTTGATGATGGTGGCAGATGTCATATCGGGGCATGGGATGGCGAAGGGGATTCTGGAATATTCGTCGACCACATTGAGAAAATAGGTGTTGCGGTCGGTGGAGGGGAGGGACCCTTTGAAGACCACGCTGAGGCGTTTAAAGGGGCGGGAGGCCTTCACTAGGCGCGCACGGACTGGCCGGTAGAAGTACGGTTTACACTCCGCGCAGACCTGGCAGTCTCTGATGATCGCCTTGACTTCCTCGATGGAGTAGGGCAGATTGCGGGCCTTAATGAAGTGATAAAAGCGGGTGACCCCTGGGTGACAGAGATCGTCATGCAGGGTCCGCAGTCGGTCCACTTGTGCGCTGGCACATGTACCTCGGGACAGGGCATCGGGGGGCTCGTTGAGCTTACCGGGGCGATACAAAATCTCGTAATTAAAGGTGGAGAGCTCAATCCTCCACCGCAAGATCGTATCATTTTTGATCTTACCCCGCTGTGTGTTGTTAAACATGAAGGCAACCGACCGTTGGTCTGTGAGGAGAGTGAATCTCCTCCCGGCCAGGTAATGCCTCCAGTGCCGCACAGCTTCAACGATAGCTTGGGCCTCCTTTTCGACGGAGGAGTGATGCATTTCGGAGGCATGGAGGGTGCGGGAAAAGAATGCCACTGGCCTGCCTGCCTGGTTGAAGGTGGCGGCCAGAGTTACGTCTGATGCATCGTTCTCGACTTGGAAGGGGAGCGTCTCGTCGACCGCGTGCATCGCGGCCTTGGCAATGTCGGTTGAAGGTCTGGTTAGCCTCGGCCGTCCGTGGGAAAGCGGTGGAGTAGATGAGTGGGCAGGCCTTGTCCGCATAGTTAGGGACCCACTGGGTGTAGTACAAAAAGAACCCCAGGCATCGTTTGAGGGCCTTGGGGCAGTGGGGAAGGGGGAGATCCATGAGGGGCGCATGCGATCGGGGTCGGGCCCTAGAACTCCGTTCTGAACCACATAGCCGAGGATCGCTAATCGGTTCGTGCTGAACACACACTTCTCCTTGTTGTAGTTTAGGTTGAGGAGTTTGACGGTGTGGAGAAATTTGGAAAGGTGAGGTACCCTCAATAATGATGCTTAGAGATTAAACTGTAAAGAAGGCTTTATTAGGCTAATAACTATGCTACAGATTTGGACGAGAGCTGACTGCTATACAGACCATGAGGCAGGCCTTTATGTATGACTCCCAGATGGGCGGAGCCAGAGGCGGAGTCCCCAGGGTTCCAAGCCTGGTCTTAAAGGGGACATCACCTTACATGATGATAAGGCAGTAACCGTTCATCACATTCACCCCCTGTTTAAAAAAGAGTCCAGCGGGGGTGAAGTGCCATCATAGGTCCATCCGTCTCGGCGGCCGGATCGTCCTCCTCGATCTCCTCAGTTCGGGCGGTGGTGCGGCGGGCACGGACGTCCCGGTTGAGGGCACATCCGGGAGCGCAGCGGTCGGAGCTTCGGTCCGGGTCGGGGCAGAGGAACTAGGCAGGGCCGGGGGTAGCGGAGCCGGCGCCGGCGGGGTGTGTAAAGGGGGGGCGCAAGGGGGGGGCGCACGGTAGGAGCTCACCAACGGGTGGTAGGGCCGGAAGGGGGTGTGTTGTAGGGGGCGACGGGTCCTGCAGGGGAGCGGCGCGGGAAGGGGCGTCTGTGGTGGAGGATCCAGCGGGCGCCAGATCCCGGAGGGAAACTGTATCTTGCCTGCCGTCGGAGTACTCCACGTAGGCGTAACTGGGGTTGGCGTGGAGCAGTCGGACCTTTTCAACTAGGGGGTCCGTTTTATGGCTCCTCGCGTGCCTCCGGAGAAGAACAGGTCCCGGAGCCGTCAGCCAAGGTGGAAGCGAGACCCCGGAGGTAGACTTCCTGGGGAAGAGAAACAATCGCTTATGAGGGGTCTCATTTGTGGCCGTGCAGAGGAGTGACCTAATGGAGTGTAGGGCATCGGGTAGGACCTCCTGCCAGCGGGTAGTTGGGAGATTTCTCGACCGCAGGGCCAGAAGGACAGCCTTCCACACGGTCGCATTCTCCCTCTCCACCTGCCCGTTTCCCCGTGGGTTATAGCTGGTCGTTCTGCTCGAGGCGATGCCTTTGCTGAGCAGATACTGACGCAGTTCATTGCTCATGAACGATGTACCCCGGTCGCTGTGGATATAAGCAGGGAAACCGAACAGGGTGAAGATGCTGTGCAGTGCCTTAATCACCGTGGCTGAGGTCATGTCGGTGCAGGGAATGGCAAATGGGAAATGGGAGAACTCATCGATCACGGTGAGGAAATAGGCATAACGGTTGGTGGACGGGAGGGGCCCCTTGAAGTCCACGCTCAGTCGCTCAAAGGGGCCCGAGGCCTTCACGAGCCAAACCTTGTCTGGCCGATAGAAGTGCGGTTTGCACTCCACACAGACCTGGCAGGCCCTGACCATGGCCTTGACCTCCTTGGTTGAGTAAGGTAGGTTGCGGGACTTGATGAAATGGACGAGCCGGGTAACCCCCGGGTGGCAGAGGTCATTGTGGATGGCTTGCAGGCGGTCCTCCTGCGTGTTGGCGCATGTGCCGCGGGACAGGGCATCTGGGGGCTCGTTGAGCTCCCCTGGACGATACTTGATATCGTACGAGTAGGTGGAGAGTTCGATCCTCCACCTCAAAATTTTATCGTTTTTTATTTTGCCCCGTTGCGTGTTATCGAACATATAGGCGACCGCCTGTTGGTCGGTGACGAGGGTAAACCTCCTACCGGCGAGGTAGTGTCTCCAGCACCGCACAGCCTCCACAATGGCTTGTGCCTCCTTTTCGACTGCAGAGTGTCGAATCTCGGAGGTGGTGAGGGTTCGGGAGAAGAACGCTACTGGTCTGCCTCCTTGATTGAGGGTAGCAGCCAGGGCGATGTCTGATGCATCGCTCTCTATCTGGAAAGGGATGGTTTCGTCCACCGCGTGCATGGCGGCCTTGATGATGTCGGCCTTGATGCGGTTGAAGGCCAATTGAGCCTCAGCCGAGAGGGGAAAAGTGGTGGTCTTTAGGAGTGGGCGGGCTTTGTCCGCATACTTGGGGACCCACTGGGCGTAATAGGAGAAAAGCCCCAAGCACCGTTTGAGGGCCTTGAGGCTGCGGGGGAGAGGGAGTTCCTTAAGGGGGCGCATGCGGTCGGGGTCGGGACCTAGGACCCAGTCTTCCACGACATAGCCGAGGATGGCCAGCCGGGTGGTGTGGAAAACGCATTTGCCATCGTTATAGGTCAGGTTAAGGGCTCGGGCGGTCTGGAGGAACTTTTTGAGGTTAGCGTCATGGTCCTGCTGATCATGGCCGCAGATGGTGACATTGTCCAAGTACGGGTATGTAGCCCGCAAACCGTACTGGTCCACCATTTGGTCCATCGCCCTTTGAAAGACGGAGACCCCATTTGTGACACCAAAGGGGACCCTGAGGAAGTGGAAGAGCCGGCCGGCTGCTTCGAAGGCAGTATAGAGGCGGTCTTTTGGTTGGATGGGGAGCTGGTGGTAGGCAGATTTGAGGTCGACCGTGGAAAAGACTCGGTATTGGGTGATCCGATTTACCATTTCCGCGATGCGAGGAAGGGGGTACGCATCAAGCTGCGTGAATCGGTTTATGGTCTGGCTATAATCCACGACCATCCGTTTTTTCTCCCCGGACCGGACTACCACCACTTGCGCTCTCCAAGGGCTGTTGCTAGCCTCGATGACACCCTCTCCCAGTAAACGCTGGACCTCTGACTCGATAAAAGCCATATCTTGGGCACTATAGCGCCGGCTCCTGGTGGCGACGGGCTTACAGTCGGGAGTGAGGTTAGCGAAGAGCGAGGGGGGTGCGACTTTCAGTGTCGCAAGGCAGTACACCGTGAGGGGGGCAAGGGTCCGCCGAACTTCAGTGTCAGGCTTCGGTGGCTGCACTGGAAATCCAGTCCGAGCAGCAGGGGGGCACAGAGGTGAGGGAGGATATAAAATTTGAAACGGGTGTATTTGGCACCCTCGATTGAGAGATCCGCAATACAGTACCCCGTGATTTGTACCGAGTGGGACCCAGATGCGAGGGCTATGGTTTGGGATGTGGGATGGGTGCATAGGGAGCAGCGCCTTACCGTTTCAGGGTGGATAAAGCTCTCCGTGCTCCCGGAGTCGAAGAGGCATGCAGTGTCATGCCCGTTGACCTGGACCTGCATCATGGAGTTCTGCAGGTGTTTTGGCCGAGTTTGATCGAGGGTGATCGCACCAGTCGCAGGTAGTCGGAGTCGTAAAATGGCCGCTGCCGTTGGTCGCACGTGTCGGGTCGAGAAGATGGCCGCCGACCAGATGGCCGCTCCCATGATTCGCACGAGGCTGATGACGCGTCAGAAGAGGTCGTGTGGGGTCGGTGCGCAGCAGCATTGCGAGGCCTGCGGGCCTGAGAGCCTGATTTTCGGGCCGGCTGTTCTTTGTTTTTCTGGCCCCTGGGTCTGGCCAGGCAGACCCTCGCAAAGTGCCCTTTCTTCCCGCAGTCGCTGCAGATCGCGGAGCGGGCTAGGCAGCGTGGGCGTGGGTGCTGGCCCTGCCCGCAGAAGTAGCAAGGTGTGCCCCCATGGTGAGCGGGTCGCCGCGTGGTGCAGGCCTGTAATACGGGCGAGTCTGAGGAAGTCCGGGGGGGGCTGGCAGAGTCCGCGGGGTACGTACCCAAGTTATGTCGGGCCACCTCCAGCGAGGAGGCGAGCGTTAGCGTCTCCTGGAGGTCTTTTGCCCCGTTTTCGAGCAGTCGCTGCCGGATGTAGGTCGAGCGGATGCCGGACACGAAAGAATCTCTGATGTGCAGGTTCATATGGACTTCCCCTGTCACATCCTGATGGTCACAGTCCCTGGCAAGCGCGGTGAGTTTCTCAACAAACTCGTCGAGCGATTCCCCCGAGCGCTGCCGGCAGGTAGAGAGCAGATGCCGGGTGTGCACCTCATTGACGGGTTTGACAAACCGCTTGCGGAGCAACTCAATCGCTTCCTCATAAATCGTCACCTTTTCGAGCGTGGCGGAGATTCTGTGACTCACCCGGACGTGGAGTAGACGCAGCTTGCGTGGCCCCAGGATGGGAGTCTCTGCGGAGTCCAGGTAGGCCTCGAAGCACCGAAGCCAGTATTTAAAAATTTCCATTGCCTCCGGCGTTCGTGCTTCCAGATTGAGCTTCTCTGGTTTTAGGCCTGCGTCCATCCTGAATCTAGTTTAGCCTAATAAATTGAGGTACCCTCAATAATGATGCTTAGAGATTAAACTGTAAAGAAGGCTTTATTAGGCTAATAACTATGCTACAGATTTGGACGAGAGCTGACTGCTATACAGACCCTGAGGCAGGCCTTTATGTATGGCTCCCAGATGGGCGGAGCCAGAGGCGGAGTCCCCAGGGTTCCAAGCCTGGTCTTAAAGGGGGCATCACCTTACATGATGATAAGGCAGTAACCGTTCATCACAAAAGGTTAGCGTCGTGGTCCTGCTGATCGTGGCCGCAGATGGTGACATTATCCAGGTACGGGAAAGTGGCCCGCAGTCCATGCCGGTCAACCATTCGGTCCATCTCCCGTTGGAAGACCGAGACCCCGTTAGTGATGCTGAAGGGAACCCTAAGGAAATGGTAAAGGCGGCCATCTTTAGAATCTCCCAGGCCTCCGGATCCCACTCCATGGCGATCCGGGGGTACTGCATTGCCACCCCCACCATCCAGGGCGTAGAGTTCAGCGGCTTCTGTGTAACAACACACAGCGGGGTAAGATCAAAAATGATACGATCTTGCAGTGGAGGATCGAGCTCTCCATCTTTACTTACGAGAATTTGCATCGCCCCGGTAAGCTCAACGTGCCCCCCAATGCCCTGTCCCGTGGTACATGTGCCAGCGCACAAGTGGACCGACTCTGGACCCTGCACGACGATCTCTGTCACCCAGGGGTCACCCGCTTTTATCACTTCATTAAGGCCCGCAATCTGCCCTACTCCATCGAGGACGTCAGGGCTGTCACCAGAGACTGCCAGTTCTGCGCGGAGTGTAAACCGCACTTCTACCGGCCAGACCGTGCGTGCCTGGTGAAGGCCTCCCGCCCCTTTGAACGCCTCAGTGTGGACTTCAAAGGGCCCCTCCCCTCCACCGACTACAACACATATTTTCTCAATGTGGTCGACGAATATTCCAGATTCCCCTTCGCCATCCCATGCCCCGATATGACGTCTGCCACCGTCATCAAAGCCCTCAACACCATCTTCGCTCTGTTTGGTTTCCCCGCCTACGTCCACAGCGACCTCATTTATGAGCGGTGAGCTGCGCCAGTACCTGCTCAACAGGGGCATTGCCTCAAGCAGGACGACCAGCTACAACCCCCGGGGAAACGGGCAGGTGGAGCGGGAGAATGGGATGGTCAGAAAGGCCGTCCAGCTGGCCCTATGGTCCAGAAATCTCCCGGCCTCCCGCTGGCAGGAGGTCCTCCCCGACGCACTTCACTCCATTCGGTCGTTTCTGTGCACGACGACTAACGAAACCCCCCAGGAAGTCCACCTCCGGGGTTTCGCTCCCAACGTGGCTGGCAGCTCCAGGACCCGTTCTCCTCCGCAAGCACGGGCGGCTCCACAAGGCGGACCCGTTGGTTGAGAGGGTACAGCTACTCCGCAGTACACCTACGTAGCACACTCCGGCGGCCGCCAAGCACAGTCTCCCTCAGGGACCTGGCACCAGCTGGGTCTCCACACACCCCTCCCTCCACTCTAGCATCACCCTCCCTTCCCCCAGCGCACCCCACCACAGCCCCCGCTCCAGGACAATCCGTCCTCCCCTTGGTCCCACCCGGGGATGAAGAGGATGTCGACACACTCCCGGAGTCACCGACGACTGAGCCGATGCCTGACTCGCCACCAGCACTGCGGCGCTCTCAATGACTGATCAAGGTGCCCGATCGTCTGAATTTGTAACCTTCTCTGAAATTTTAATGACAACCTGTATGACAACCACCCCTGCTGGACTCATTTTTAACAGGGGGTGAATGTGATAGTCACCACTGTTGTATTATATTGTATATACTGCACTGCATACGAAGGTATTACGGTAAGGCCCCTGTACTACAGGTACGGGGGTAGATCCCTGCCTGCTGGCTCCGCCCAATAGGCGGAGTATAAATGTGTGTGCTCTCCGATATGCAGCCATTTCGGCAGCAGCTGTAGGAGGCCACACAGCTCTGTGTAATAAAGCCTCGATTACTCTTTACTCTTGTCTCGTCGTAATTGATAGTGCATCAGTAACATTACTCAAAGTTAATGGGCCAGCATTGGCACTGTCAGTGGGCCACTATACAAGACAGGAGATTGATAATCACTTGCTGCGAGGAAGGCTCTGTGCTCCTCAGTTTCTGCCAAAGTCTGACTTCTGTCTTTCTGCTGACAGGGTGCTTACACCCATCCTCATGATGGAGTCTGCGTGGGGGGGTTTGATCTTAGGGGGGCGAGGGGTAGCGGAGGGGATAACAGGGTGCAGTCAGGCCTGCTGTGAAGATTAATATGACAGAGGCTTCCCAAGTATTAAGTATGAGATGTTTTAATAGTGAACATTTTAATGTGACAGATTTTTATTCCCCCTAGCAACAGATAGTGACCACACCAGTGCCCTCAATGCTCCTCACTCTTCTTGATCCTTTGTGGTCTACTGCTACATCTACGTGTGTTCCCAGGATGCACTTTAAAGATAGAGACAGCCTGCTGCCTTCTGCACCCTCTGGTCTTTGATGTCCTTGGCAGACGTCCTCTGGAGCACTTGGAGCTGGAGGACCCCGGCTGACTTATCGATGTCACAGGGACTGTAGTGACACCCTGTTCTGCCCGCTGCCCTTGAGATGCGCCGGTGTCAAGCGGATGGGAATCAGAGGAACTGGAGATCACCGTAGTCTCCTTGGTGGCTGGCTCCGGGTTGGGCTCCAGCACCTCCTCCTCCCTGAGCATGCCCGTGGAGCCCTGGGTAACTCCATTGGATGAAGGGGCAGCAAGAGGGAGACCCAGCAGCCGCCAGTCATCTGGTTCTGCAAGTCCTGGAGGCTCCCCATTGTTTGCACCTTGGTGTTGAGGCCCTCAGCGATGCTCCTCAGTGACTGGGCCATGCCTTACAGTGCCTCGGCAATGTCCACCTGTGTCTGGGACATTATGTCAATGCCCTCAGCCATGGTCAGCACAGACTGAGCCATGCCTTGGACACCATCATTCATGGCGCAGACGTCATTCTCCAGGTTTTCCACTGCAGTTTCCACCTAGCAGTGTTGACCTGGGTGCCACTCATTGTTGGCACCATCTACTCCGCTTGAAGACTTTGGGACTCCTCCAATCGGAGTGAGTGGAGAGAGAGCTTTTAAAAGCAGCTCAGGCGTGAGTCAGGCAAATTAGATGGCGAGGGAGTTAGAGATGTCGGGATTCACGTGGGGGCTCAGTCTGATTGAATATAGGCCACGATCTCACCAATGCGGCCGATGCGAAACACCCCTCCAAACCTGTCAAAAATGACACTTAGAAATGTTTCCGCTGAATCATGCCCATTAGGCGCTATGATACTCAAGTTCAAACATTTTCGGCACACGGGGCGGGATTCTCCAGTCCGCGAGCCGCGTTCTCCTCCGTGGCGCGCCACCGCCAGCAGCAGGATTCTCCGTTCCCGCAGCCGGCCAATGGGGTTTCCCATTGTGTCCACCCTCCACCATTCGGAATCCCATGGGCGTGCGGCAGCTGCTAGTGGACCGAAGAATCCCACTGACGGAGAATTCCGCTTTTAATATGTGATCATGGAACTTTCTCAAGAATTCCTTAAATTCCCTTGAGTGATTGAAAAGCCTTGCAGAAATCTTCTCAAAGTTTAAAGGAGACTGTCCTGAATAACATTAAGGCATTCATGATTCACATCATTGATTTCTACTTTTAACCATCAGTCATTAAATAGCCTTGCTATTTTTTTCCCCACTGACACAGGATGTGCCCTGGATGCCTTATTCTACAAGTGGCCTTATATAGAATATTTAGTTGCTCTTTGATCATTAGCATTCCATTTATTTTTAATCCTATATCAAGAGGAAGAATTTCAATTAGATTTTCCAAAGAAGTTGACCATTTTATAGGAATGCATGTCCGAAGAATTGAAACCTTACAAAATATTCTCCTGCTGGCTCATGTAATAAATCTGTAGTTTGGATCGAGTTTGTCTGTGATGCTATGTTTGATCAATTCAACTGCAGATACGAAGGGCTATTAATTGAACAATGTGCAAAACAGGTGCAAGTAACACAATACACAGTTACCCTGTTTTTTAAAGCATATCTTCACACACTTTTTCCCTTTGAGGAATTGTTGGAGGTGCTGAAAGGATTGCCCAGTTGATCAGGCATTATCAGCCCATCAAAACTGAGTCATGGACATTCCTACCATGGCCAACAAGTCCTGGCATGCATTTTGAGCCCACACCTTCTGGCCCAAAGGTAGGGAGGGACAAGATCAATGCACCACAGGACCATCATCCCATTTCCTATTCAATGCAATGCAGACATTATCTTCATGTACCGACTCACTGACGTGATAGCTGTGTGCAGCCACCATTAAGCATGCTCTTCATTGGCTGCACACATCAACAGAGAGTCCAATACTTCAACCTTCTGCAACTACTTATATTTGCACTGCTTAACACTAGCCCACATCCATAAAGAGAAGATGCTTTCTGGCTGCTGGAGCTGTTGATATTGGTCAGAATTATGCTGTGTGATAAACAAAAATGGCTGATCATGGGAGAGAGCACAAATCAAGGCTCTCCCATCCTGCACTAGAAGTCTTGGTGAAGGAGGTGGAAAGGAGGTAAGATATACAGGGCTGGATTCTCCGCTCCCAGCGCTGAAATCGCGTTCGGTGACGGGGCGGAGAATCCGTTTTGCCACCAAAATCGGGAGTGGCGCCGGTTTTTGAATTCTCCACCCCCTGAAAAGTAGCGTACTCTAGGAATACGCCGCGCCGATTATCCAAGTCCTCAGGCCATTGCCTGAGGCCCGCCCCACGATGCTCCGTCCCCGACCGGCTGAGTTCCTGACGGCGTGGGTTACGTGTGCTCACACCGTCCGGGGCCTCCACAGTCGGGGGAGGACCGATCCGCGGGCAGATGGGGGCTTCCTTCGGGACTGGGGGCACTGTGGGAAGGCGGTCCGGGGAGCGCCAGCAGCCGATGAGGGGCACTATTTTGGTGGTCCAAGTCTGCTGGCTGCGTCCGCCATGGAGCATGGCACGGCCGTTGCAGGCCACCGCCATTCGCATGCGTGGCCTCTGAACCGGAAGTGCTGAGGGCCATATCGGCAGCTAGAGCTGTGAGCTCTACGCTGCCTCTCTGCTAGCTCCCAGCAAAACAGGGAATCAGTGGCCGTTTTACACCAGTTTTCCTGGCATAAAAGACCATTGTTTTCACGCCGGCGTGGGGACTTAGTCTCTAAAACGGAGAATCCAGCCCACTGTATCTCAGCTGGGTAGCAGGACCAGGCACATGCTGAGAAAATAGTGCATGCAGATAGTTGCCAGGACCAGGATGCAAGAGATTTAATGATGTGTTTGATTCCTCAAGGTCATCAAATGCCATATTCCATCAATGTCAGTGCTACCCTCAGCAACTGCTCAATTGATTAGACCCTTATAACTTACTGTGGTAGACACCACTAGTGGTATATTGTATGTATTACGGCACTGCCCGTATATTACAGGTACAACGGTAAATCCCTATCTGCTGGCTCCGCCCAACAGGCAGCGTATAAAAGTGTGTGCTCTCCTGCGCTGATTCCATTCTGGTTCCAGCTGCGGGAGGCACAACATCTTGTGCAATAAAGCCTCGATTGTTTCACCATTCTCGTCTCGTGGTAATTGTTGGTACATCAATTTATTGCACAAGATTTTAAAAGATGGATCTCCTAATCAAGCCTGATCGCCTGCAGCTGAGCCCTCACGCAGGCAACGCCACGTCTACCTTCGACCACTGGCTAGCCTGCTTCGAAGGCTACCTCAGAGCAGCCACTGAAGAACTCTTGGACTCACAAAAGCTCCAAGTCCTCTACTCGTGGGTGAGTCCTGAAATTTTCCCTCTCACCTGGGATGCGCCAACCTACTCAGAAGCGATGACGCTCCTAAAGGGATATTACGTTAAATCGGTGATCCAAGTGTACGCCAGGCACCTCCTGGCCACGAGACGGCAACTCCCCGGGGAGACTCTGGATGATTTCTTACAGGCCCTACAGATCCTCGGTAGGAACTGTGACTGCCAGGCAGTTTCGGCAGTCCAACACACCAAACGTTTAATCGGAGGTGCTTATGTCACAGGCATGCAGTCTACGTAAGTTTGCCAGCGACTACTGGAAGGGGGTAAGCTCGATCTTGCGGAGACTAGGCAGCTTGTAAACTCACTAGAAGTGGCCTCCCGTAACCTGGAGTCCTACACCCCCGACCGCGGGGCACCCTCATGGGCATTTGGGCCCCACCAGCTGCCAACTCCAGCTCACCACAAGCCTGCGCCGCGCGGCAGCCAGCCAACTCTCGTGGGCCCAAGTGTTATTTTTGTGGACCAAGCAAACACCCAGGGTAGCGCTGCCCCGCGCGGAGCGCGACCTGCAACAGGTGTGGGAAGAAAGGACACTTTGTTTCTGTTTGCCAGGCCCGGTCAGTCGCCGCCGTTTCCAGGCCCGGCATTTCTACACCCCCACGTGCAACCCAGGGGCGCCGCCATCTTCTGCTCCGCAAGCCACGTGCGGGCCGTGGGCGCCGTCATCTTTGATGCCGCCTGCCATGGGCGCCGCCATCTTCGCACCATTTTGGACCGTGCCTCTGGACCCCGGCTCGTCTGGCCGTTCGCCGCCTATTGCTACCTCCGCCACAGCTGATCAGCCCGGGACCTGCCAACATCTTCCGCAGCTCGCCTCCATCACCCTGGATCAGTCTCGGCCCCGCAACCACACGACCGCTACGACGACGGTGAAGATCAACGGGCACGAGACGACCTGGCTGTTTGACTCCGGGAGCACAGAGAGTTTCATCCACCCCACCACGGTAAGGCGCTTCTCCCTCCCAATACACCCCGTCACCCAGAAAATCTCCCTGGCCTCCGCATCCCATTCAGTTGACATCCGGGGGTACTGTATCGCGACCCTCACCATCCAGGGCGTAGAGTTCAGCAACTTCAGGCTCTACGTCCTCCCCTACCTCTGCGCTGCCCTGTTGCTTGGCCTGGATTTTCAATGCCATCTCCAAAGCCTTACTTAGAAATTCGGCAGACCCCTGCACCCCCTCACCGTCTGCGGCCTCACGACCCTGAAGGTAGATCCATCTTCTCTGTTTGCGAACCTCACCCCGGACTACAAACCCGTCACCACTAGGAGCAGACGGTACAGTGCCCAGGACAGGACCTTCATCAGGTCGGAGGTCCAACGGCTTCTGCTGGAGGGGATCATTGAGGTCAGCAACAGCCCCTGGAGAGCTCAAGTAGTGGTGGTGAAGACTGGGGAGAAGCACAGGATGGTCATTGACTACAGTCAGACCATCAACCGGTGCACGCAGCTCGACGTGTACCCGCTCCCACGCATATCTGACATGGTCAATCAGATTGCGCAGTATCGAGTCTTCTCGACAGTTGACTTGAAGTCTGCCTACCACCAGCTCCCCATCCGCCCGGAGGACCACCAATACACTGCGTTCGAAGCAGATGGCTGCCGCTATCAATTCCTCAGAGTTCCCTTCGGCGTCACCAATGGGGTCTCGGTCTTCCAGCGCGAGATGGACCTAATGGTTGACCGGTACGGGCTACGGGCCACCTTCCTGTATCTAGCTGATCTCACCATCTGCGGCCACGATCAGCAGGACCACAACGCAAACCTCCAAAAATTCCTCCATACCGCCAAACTCCTTAACCTCACATACAATAAGGAGAAATGCGTGTTCCGCACCAACCGCTTAGCCATCCTTGGCTACGTAGTGGAAAATGGAGTCTTAGGGCCCGACCCCGACCGCATGCGCCCCCTCCTGAAACTCCCTCTTCCCCACTGCCTCAAGGCCCTGAAACGATGCCTGGGGTTTTTCTCGTATTACGCCCAGTGGGTCCCTAATTATGCAGACAAGGCCTGCCCACTCATCAAGTCCACAGTTTTTCCCATGACAGCTGAAGCCCGCCAATCTCCTCCACATCTACTTTTTCAATCCTCTGACCTGCCTTACATGCAGTCACACCCTCCTGTCAATGACCCTGACCAAATCCGGAGACCCTTTCCTAAGAGGTGTGACTGCTTCCTGGTACAAAGTGTGGAGCCAACTTCCCAGTGATGCATCACAGTGTCCGCAGCTCTACCCCAGCTCTGAATCTGAGCCGAATCTCCTCAGGTCACAGACACTTCCAGAAAAATAACTTAATACTAGACAGTCAACGAGGCTTTGTCAAAGGCAGGTCAAGTCTGACAAATGTAATTGAGTTCTTTGACGAGGTGACACAGACAGTAGATGAGGGTAGTGCTGTGGATGTTGTATATTTGGACTTTTAAAAAGAATTTGATATGGTGCCAGATGGCAGGTTGGTTAGCAAATTAGAAATGTTTGGGATTAATGGGTCTTTGGCAGCATGGATTAAAAGTTGGCTAAGAGATAGGAAACAGAGGGTAGGTATAGATGGGTATTTCTCAGACTGGAGACGAGTTGAAGGTGGTGTTCACCAGGGCTCAGAGACGGGAACCTTGCTTTTTCTGATTTATATAATTGATTTAGAGATGGCTGTTAACAGCAAAATCTCTAAATTTGCAGATGATAGAAAGCTAAGGAGAATAGTGAATTGTAAGGATAACGCTGAGCAACCTCAGAGGGACATTGACAAGTTGGTCAAATAGGCAGGCACCTGCCGGATGAATTTCAATGCAGAGAAATGTGAAGTAATGCATTTTGGGAGAAGAAATATGGGGAGACAATACATGCACAATGGTACAACTTTGAGGGGAGTAAAGGAGCAGAGGGACCTCGGGGTTCAAGTATTTAATTCTCTGAAGTCAGCCAGGCAAGTTGAAATAGTTGTTAAGAAGACTTACAGGATACTTGGGTTTATAAAAGACGGCATAGAGTATAAATGCAAGGAAGTGATGCTACACCTCTACAAATCATTGGTCAGACCCATTTGGAATATTGTGTTCAGTTCTGGGCATCTTCTTTAAGGAAGGATGTTAAAACCCTGGAAAGGACTTCCGAGTGCGGCGATGACCAGCTGAGTCGCACGTTTCGGCAGCTCCCGGTGTAATGGACTTTTGGGCTCTTAATAAGAGCCCCAACGGCAATTTTAACGGCTAAAAGTACTGTGCGGTGAACCAGAAGGGAATCCCCCCTGGATACGGATGGAAAAAGGAGAGGAAGGTGGCCGGATTGCGGTGGATTCTTTAGAGCAGCGGCAAGGAAGGCAAGCAAAAACCAAGATGGCGTCGGAAGGTGGCAGTTTAATATGGGGCCCTGAACAACACGAGTTTTTGAAACGCTGCGTGGAAGAACTCAAAAAGGAAATGAAGAAGGAGCTGTTGGCCCCGATATTACAGGCGATCGAAGGGCTAAAGGAGGAGCAAAAGACCCAGGAGCGGGAGCTTCGGGTCGTGAAGGCAAAGGCTGCCGAGAATGAGGACGACATACAGGGCCTGGTGGTGAAGACGGAGGTGCACGAGGCACACCATAAACGATGTGTTGGAAGGCTGGAGGCGCTGGAGAACAACGCGAGGAGGAACAACCTAAGGATTCTTGGCCTTCCTGAAGGTGCGGAGGGAGCGGACGTCGGGGCATATGTGAGCACGATGCTGCACTCGTTAATGGGAGCGGAGGCCCCGGCGGGTCCGCTGGAGGTGGAGGGAGCATACCGAGTGATGGCGCGAGGACCAAGAGCAGGAGAAATTCCTAGAGCCATAGTGGTGAGATTCCTCCGTTTTAAGGACAGAGAGATGGTCCTTAGGTGGGCAAAGAAAACTCGGAGCAGTAAGTGGGAGAACGCGGTGATCCGCGTATACCAAGACTGGAGTGCGGAGGTGGCGAGAAGGAGGGCGAGCTTTAATCGGGCCAAGGCGGTGCTTCACAAAAAGAAGATAAAATTCGGAATGCTGCAACCGGCAAGACTGTGGGTCACACATCAAGGGAGGCACCACTACTTTGAGACGGCGGATGAGGCGTGGACTTTTATCGCGGAAGAAAAATTGGAATGAGCGGGTTATTAAAAAAAAGAACGTTTGAAACAAAGTGGTGGGGCGAGTATGGGGGGGGGCGAAGAAGGGGGGAAAGAGGAGTTTTATGTTATTAATCCTGCGATGTGGTAACTTTTCTCTCTTCCACAGGAGGTGGTGGGGGGAGGAAAGGAGGTGGAAGAGATGGGGCGTTGGCCATTGGGGGCGGGGCCAAGGGGGAAGCGCGGGCTCGGTTCCCGCGCTATGATAATCATGGCGGGAATAGGGAAGCAGGAAGGAGGGGGCATCGCACGGTGCGAGCCGAGGTCACGGGGGGAAGCCGAGGTCGGCCAGAGTTTGCTGACTTCTGGGAGCAACATGGGGGGTGTAACTACGCTAGTGGGGGATCTAGCGGGGGGGAATTATTGGGCTGCTGCTGCTGGGGAGAGGGGGGAGCTGGTATGGGGTGGGATGGGCGGGGGGGGCACCGCCTGGGGGGGGGGGGACACAGCTGCGTGGGAACCGGGTGAGGAGCTGGAAAAAGTGGATGGCTAATCGACAAGGGGGGGGGGTAAAAAGCCCCCCAACCCGGCTGATCACGTGGAACGTGAGAGGGCTGAACGGGCCGATAAAGAGGGCACGGGTACTCGCACACCTTAAGAAACTTAAGGCCGACGTGGTTATGTTACAGGAAACGCATTTGAAACTGATAGACCAGGTTAGGCTACGCAAAGGATGGGTGGGGCAGGTGTTCCATTCGGGGCTAGATGCGAAAAACAGGGGGGGTGGCTATATTAGTGGGGAAGCGGGTAATGTTTGAGGCAAAGACTATAGTGGCGGATAGCGGGGGCAGATACGTGATGGTGAGTGGCAAACTACAGGGGGAGACGGTGGTTTTGGTAAACGTATATGCCCCGAACTGGGATGATGCCAATTTTATGAGGCGTATGCTAGGACGCATCCCGGACCTAGAGGTGGGAAAGTTGGTAATGGGGGGAGATTTCAATACGGTGTTGGAACCAGGGCTGGACAGGTCGAGGTCCAGGACTGGAAGGAGGCCGGCAGCAGCCAAGGTGCTTAAAGATTTTATGGAGCAGATGGGAGGAGTAGACCCGTGGAGATTTAGCAGACCTAGGAGTAAGGAGTTTTCGTTTTTCTCCTATGTCCACAAAGTCTATTCACGAATAGACTTTTTTGTTTTGGGAAGGGCGTTGATCCCGAAGGTGAGGGGAACGGAGTATACGGCTATAGCCATTTCGGATCACGCTCCACATTGGGTGGACTTAGAGATAGGGGAGGGAACAGAAGGGCGCCCACCCTGGAGAATGGACATGGGACTAATGGCAGATAAGGGGGGGTGTCTAAGGGTGAGGGGGTGCATTGAAAAGTACTTGGAACTCAATGACAATGGGGAGGTCCAGGTGGGAGTGGTCTGGGAGGCGCTGAAGGCAGTGGTTAGAGGGGAGCTGATATCAATAAGGGCACATAAAGGAAAGCAGGAGAGTAGGGAACGGGAGCGGTTGCTGCAAGAACTTCTGAGGGTGGACAGGCACTATGCGGAGGCACCGGAGGAGGGACTGTACAGGGAAAGGCAAAGGCTACATGTAGAATTTGACTTGCTGACAACGGGTACTGCAGAGGCACAGTGGAGGAAGGCACAGGGTGTACAGTATGAGTATGGGGAGGAAGGCACAGGGCTGGCCCACCAATTGAGGAAAAGGGGAGCAGCGAGGGAAATAGGGGGAGTGAGGGATGAGGAAGGAGAGATGGAGCGGGGAGCGGAGAGAGTGAATGGAGTGTTCAAGGCATTTTATAAAAAATTATACGAAGCTCAACCCCCGGATGGGAGGGAGAGAATGATGGGCTTTCTGGACCGGCTGGAATTTCCCAAGGTGGAGGAGCAGGAAAGGGTGGGACTGGGAGCACAGATTGAAATAGAGGAAGTAGTGAAAGGAATTAGGAGCATGCAGGCGGGGAAGGCTCCGGGACCGGATGGATTCCCAGTTGAATTTTACAGGAAATATGTGGACTTGCTCGCCCCGCTACCGATGAGGACCTTTAATGAGGCAAAGGAAGGGGGACAGCTGCCCCCGACTATGTCTGAGGCAACGATATCGCTTCTCCTAAAGAAGGAAAAGGACCCGCTGCAATGCGGGTCCTATAGACCTATTTCCCTCCTAAATGTAGACGCTAAGATTCTGGCCAAGGTAATGGCAATGAGGATAGAGGATTGTGTCCCGAGGGTGGTCCATGAGGACCAAACTGGGTTTGTGAAGGGGAGACAGCTGAATACGAATATACGGAGGCTGCTAGGGGTAATGATGATGCCCCCACCAGAGGGGGAAGCGGAGATAGTGGTGGCGATGGATGCCGAGAAAGCATTTGATAGAGTGGAGTGGGATTATTTGTGGGAGGTGCTGAGGAGATTTGATTTTGGAGATGAGTATGTTGGATGGGTGCAGCTGTTGTATAGGGCCCCAGTGGCGAGTGTGGTCACGAATGGACGGGGATCTGCATACTTTCGGCTCCATAGAGGGACAAGGCAGGGATGCCCTCTGTCCCCATTACTGTTTGCACTGGCGATTGAGCCCCTGGCAATAGCATTGAGGGGTGCCAAGAAGTGGAGGGGAGTACTTAGAGGAGGAGAAGAACACCGGGTATCTCTGTATGCGGATGATTTGTTGTTATATGTAGCGGACCCGGTGGAGGGGATGCCAGAGATAATGCGGACACTTCGGGAGTTTGGAGAATTCTCAGGATATAAACTGAACATGGGGAAAAGTGAGTTGTTTGTGGTGCATCCAGGGGAGCAGAGCAGAGAAATAGAGGACTTTCCGCTGAGGAAGGTAACAAGGGACTTTCGTTACTTGGGGATCCAGATAGCCAAGAATTGGGGTACATTGCATAGGTTAAATTTAACGCGATTGGTGGAACAAATGGAGGAGGACTTCAAGAGATGGGACATGGTATCCCTGTCACTGGCAGGGAGGGTGCAGGCAGTTAAAATGGTAGTCCTCCCGAGATTCCTCTTTGTGTTTCAGTGCCTCCCGGTGGTGATCACGAAGGCTTTTTTCAAAAGGATCGAAAAGAGTATCATGAGTTTTGTGTGGGCCGGGAAGACCCCGAGAGTGAGGAAGGGATTCTTACAGCGTAGTAGGGATAGGGGGGGGCTGGCACTACCGAGCCTAAGTGAGTACTACTGGGCCGCCAATATCTCAATGGTGAGTAAGTGGATGGGGGAAGAGGAGGGAGCGGCGTGGAAGAGATTGGAGAGGGCGTCCTGTAGGGGGACTAGCCTACAAGCTATGGTGACGGCCCCATTGCCGTTCTCACCGAAGAAATACACCACAAGCCCGGTGGTGGTGGCGACTTTGAAAATTTGGGGACAGTGGAGACGGCATAGGGGAAAGACGGGAGCCTTGGTGGGGTCCCCGATAAGAAACAACCATAGGTTTGCCCCGGGGAGAATGGATGGGGGATTTGGAATATGGCAAAGAGCAGGAGTAACGCAACTGAAAAATCTGTTTGTGGATGGGAAGTTCGCAAGTCTGGGAGCGCTGACCGAGAAATATGGGTTGCTCCAAGGGAATGCATTCCGGTATATGCAACTGAGGGCTTTTGCGAGGCAGCAGGTGAGGGAATTCCCGCAGCTCCCGATGCATGAGGTGCAGGACAGAGTAATCTCAAAGACATGGGTGGGGGACGGTAAGGTGTCAGATATATATAGGGAAATGAGGGACGAGGGGGAGATTATGGTAGATGAGCTGAAAGGGAAATGGGAAGAAGAGCTGGGGGAGGAGATTGAGGAAGGGCTGTGGGCGGATGCCCTAAGTAGGGTAAACTCATCGTCCTCATGTGCCAGGCTAAGCCTGATTCAATTTAAGGTGTTACACAGGGCGCATATGACTGGAGCACGGCTCAGTAAATTTTTTGGGGTAGAGGATAGGTGTGCGAGATGCTCGAGAAGCCCAGCGAATCACACCCACGTGTTCTGGTCATGTCCGGCACTACAGGGGTTCTGGGTGGGGGTGACAAATGTGCTTTCGAAAGTAGTGGGGGTCCAGGTCGAACCAAGCTGGGGGTTGGCTATATTTGGGGTTGCACAAGAGCCGGGAGTGCAGGAGGCGAGAGAGGCCGATGTTTTGGCCTTTGCGTCCCGAGTAGCCCGGCGCAGGATACTGTTGATGTGGAAGGAAGCCAAGCCCCCGGGGGTGGAGACCTGGATAAATGACATGGCAGGGTTTATAAAGCTGGAACGGATTAAGTTCGTCCTAAGGGGATCGGCTCAAGGGTTCACCAGGCGGTGGCAACCGTTCGTCGAATACCTCACAGAAAGATAGAGGGAATGGAAAAGAAGAAGGCAGCAGCAGCAGCCCAGGGGGAGGGGTGGGGGGAGGAACCAGAAGGAATCTCAGGGTTATTAATATATATGTATAATATGTATAGGTCGTTGCTATAAATAATTGTATATTGGATTGTTAAACCATATTTTTGGAGAGTGTTTATCTGAGACAAGGCAGTTGCCATTTAGTTTTAGTTTTTTGTTTTTGTTATATATTATTTATTCTTTGTTTATAAAACAGGTCATTGTTATTTATACTGTTATATTATTGTGTAAAGGATACACAATGTACTGTGAGGATTGACCAAAAATTTTCAATAAAATATTCTTTAAAAAAAAAAACCCTGGAAAGAGTGCAGAGGAGATTTACAAGAATAATACCAGGAATGAGGAATTTTAAATACAAGGCGAGATTAGAGAACTAGGGCTTATTCTCCTCGGAGCAGAGAAGATTAAGAGGTGACCTTATTTAGGTGTTCAAAAATCTGAACAATTTTGACATGGTAAAGAGGATATTCTGTTTCCACTAGTTGGTAAGTCAGTGATTAGGGTTCACAATTTCAAGGTGAAAAGAGCTAGGAGTGAGATCAGGAGAAACTTCTTTACTCAGAGAGTTGTTGGAATTTGGAATGTGCTGCCTGGGAGAGTGGTGGAGGTGGATTCCATAGGAAGTTCCAAAAGAGTGCTAGATATATATTTGAAAGTGAAGAATTTTGAGGGCTACGGAGAAAGGACTGGGAAATGGGACTAGCTAAGTAGCTCTTTGGGGAGCCAGTGAAGACACGATGGTCCGAATGGCCTCCTTCTGTGCTGTATGATTCTATAACACTACAGACATGTTTGTCCTTAAACACACTAACATCCAGGAGCTCCCACATTCTGAATTTTCAAAAGAACACCTGCCTTGTGAACTTGATTGTGTGTTCATTTATTCATTTTTCTTAATTCATTTATAATGAATAAACACGGCTACTCCCAATAACATTTACTATGACTAGTAAACCTTAATGCAACTAATAAAACCTGACAATTACTAATAAATCAGATGAGCTTTAAAGATAAAGGAGCAAAATATTCACCAACCAATCAATTGTCTGATTTCATGTGATGTGACACTTTGATTTCGCTCAGCTCTTTCACTCTGGAGCCACAGACTGGTCTAGATTGAATGGCTTTTAGGCAGCGGTTATGTCCTCTGCGTTCTCTTTTTATCTGCGCTTTAGATGGTGTTACTGCCCCTGGGTCCACGTTTCACCTATTCTTTTAGGCAGTGGTTACTGCCTCTGGGTTCTCTTTTGGCCTGCTCTTTTAGGTGGCACTTGCTTCCTCCTGGTTCCCTTTTCACCCACTCTTCTAGGTGGTGGTTTCTGCCTCCAAGTCCTCTTTTCTCCACTCTCCACAGGTTCTGCTGGAGAGGACTCAGTTTAAAACTTTGATGATCCAGGCTGCAGAAGAATGGCTGCTGGCTGCAAACACCAAAATGCTTGTTACACTGATGAAAGTTTGCACTCAATATCATGGAGCATGGAGGTTTCTAGCACCAACTTGATACTGGGCTTTGGGCAGAGTTTGGACCCAAACCTTTCCAAGGCAGGAACTGGGAGCCAACTCCACACTTGTGGGCCCATACGTGAGGCAGAATCTAATGGCTGATGCCTCTATTTTCATTGCAGAAAAACAATGGTCCCACCACTGCCATTTTGCCAATATCCTTGCTGTTGACTTGAGCCAGCTAGCCCATGCTGTTGCCACACCTGCCGAGATGGCGCAGCCTGAAGTTCAACCTTCTAGACCCAGGGCTGCATAATGTCATCCTCCAAAGCCATCTGAAGTCTCTTCCACTGAAAGTCAGCAGTCTTGCATCAGCCAAGCAGTCACCATTGGGACAGCAATGCATAGGAACACTAGAGCAGGTACTGGGGAATGCAAAAGAGTGATTTGTTTATTTTCTTCCCCAATATGGCATGATTTACTTCACTCATTTGGTTTGGAATGTGTATTTTGTGTTGCCATTTATTTTTGCGACCAAGAGGAAAATATGACAGTAAGTTTAGAGGGGAGGTAAGAAATATAGGACTGTTGATGAGTGGGGAACTCAAATATTTCAGTCTGTCTTCACCCAAGAGAATGAGGAAATAGTTATGGAACTCGGGGAGAGAGATTGTGAGGTTCTTGAGCAAATTGTCATAGGGAATGACAAGGTATTGGAGGTATTGATGGGCTTAAAAGTGGACAAATCTCCAGGTCCCGATGAATTGTGTCCCAGGCTGCTGTGGGAGGCTAGGAAGGAGATTGCCGGAGCTCTGATCCAAATTTGTAATTACTCTCTGGTCACAGGGGAGGTACCAGAGGACTGGAGAACAGCTAATATGGTCCCACTATTTAAGAAAGTTTGTAGAGACAAGCCAGGGAACTACAGACCAGTGAGTCTCACGTCAGTGGTTGGGAAATTACAGAAGAAGGTTTTGAAGGAGAGAATCTATCTCCACTTGGAGAGGCAAGGTTTGATCAGGAATAGTCAGCATGGCGTTGGCAGAGGGAGGTCATGCCTAACAAATTTTGACGATATTGAATTCTTTCTGCCCTCAGTCTGGTCTCAGTCAAATTCTGAGTCGGATTCGTAAGTATCAATCCATTTTATTTCAAACAGCTTGCAAGCTACACTCACTCTGATAACCCAGGACACCAACACAGTCCCTGAGATTCTCAGAGCAAGTGAACAAAGGGAGCACAGCATCTGGTTTCATACATATGGATTCAGCCTCAAGTTTCACATACCCACGACCAAATAAGGTCTTTCTCACACATTCCTTGACCTGGCCATACAAGCTGATCTTCACAATTACTGATCCTAATAGGCTCATTCCACATTTCTCAGCCCTCTGGGGCCCATTTCACCCAGCATCCTCTGCACAAAGAAACAGTCCTAATGGCTGCCCATCCCCCTTCTTGCCATGCTTTGCACAGTCCCTTTGTTCATTCTCTGCAACCTGGATTAATGTCTAAAATCCACTATCCTAATCTTCTGCTCTCCTACATTAGGGTCTACTTCTACACTATCCTAACTGGTCATCCCAGTCTAGTACCATTCTTTTTAGTTAAATTCCTCATTCCCTCCTTTTATCATTTTATGATAACTATTCCACCTCCTAACATCCCCAGGTCAATAACCTGTATCAATGTCTAGTCTGAATGACTGTCCCGCAATTCATTACATTCCGTACATAAACATCTCGTCACATTTTTACAGCCACTGGCTCTCTGTCCGGGTTCCTTCTGATTTGATGGTCGCCAGTAATGGGATGTCATCTTGGTGAGTGGTGATGGGCCGAGTCTATCGGCATCATCTGAGCTATAGCCATCTTACAACACATATTAAGGCATCCAATGATTATACAGTATACAATTATAATAACAAGTATTATCAATCTATGCATCAGGTAAAACCCCATGACCGAGCTATGAGAGCTATGAGAGCTGGCTCTGAGCTGAATCCTGCTTTAGGGTTTATATCCCCCTAATAGTTGCACTGACTAGCAGCTATCCCCGATCCTTGTCATTTGTGTGTACATGTCATGAGTTGTAAACTGTGCATGGAAGTCAATTGTAAATTCATCCATCTCGCAGACCAGTGTCGATAGACTCTTTGTATTGTTCTTTCCTCAAGTCCAATCACCGTGAACGATAGCTGTCGCTACTCAGGAAGGTAACGCAATAGCTATATCTGTGTGTTCCACTACCTCCAAGGCATCTGATTACCTTGGGGTAGCAGCACCGTAGAAGCTTCCTCATGTCCCTTAGAAACACCACACAACTCAGTCCATCAGCAACCAAAAAGGTCTTTTGTCCCTCACTGGGTTTTTTTTGTTTAGGAAGTGCTTTCCGTTTCTCATTGGAATGGTAAATTATGATATCATGTATTATCCACTGATTATCTTTCTTTATTAATTGCAGAAGCTTCAATCGATCCTGTTTCTATTCCTGACTTCCTCACACTAACGTCTAACATTGTACTGAACCATGTAGTCTGCCAGCCCTGGCTTACTTGAGACAATAACTCAGTTTTCTTCAAATCCCTTTTGTCCGTTATCATTTTCCTTACAGGATGAAGTGTATACTTGCCATTATTTGTTTGTTTGTTTTTTTTACTTTGCAATAACACAACTTGCACATTTAATTCAGTCAACTTTTGGGGTTACAACCCAATTGAATCCATACATAACATTCCCTAACAATTTTCAGGACATTTTGTCTGTAATAACTATTACAGTCTCCAATGCAATATTGTTTGCTGCATTGGTTACAAATTTCCCGCTGTGGCATCAAGCTGCCAAGATTCCTAAACTATTGTCATTTAAAATGCGGGGGTTCCTCGTCAGTCGCTGCTGTCTACCGAGACCCTTAGCAACTTCACCGCATAGTACGCACCCCGTGGAGACCACAGATCATCCATCAGCTAATGTCCAGTTAGAGATGTCTGACCGGAGGTTTCACTATTCAGTAATAATTTGATCTTTTGATTTGTCTCTAATCCATAAGGTTTTTCCTCCGGGCTCTGTCATTTAATTCCCTCAAATATGTAGCCAATTGTATCATTAGTTTTTTCCCCCCCATACTGTCTAAAACATTCTTCTCTGGAGTGTAGTTCTCGTTCTTCATCTGTATTATTTTTGCTTCATCTGAAAACCAAATGAACAGGTCAAAGGTGGAGAGGGCCCTATTTCTTAGTTTGTATCTTTCTATTCTTGTTTGGATGTTCCAGAAGTGCCCTCTCCAGGACTTCTGGATTTCCATTGCCGCCATTCCTTTTTTTTTAAACTGATTTGTGTTCCTGATCATTGACGTACATCATACGATTAAGGCCTGTTAGGCCTTCTCCTCCTATCATTGCAGCCCTGAGTAAGACTCAAAGAATCTCAAACTCCTGCTCTTTCGCTAACTCAGTGATCCAAGTGGGTCGAAACTTTTCCTGATACATTTCGGATATTGCTACTGCATTTACTTTAACTTCTTTATTTTTGATTACGACCGGATTTTTATGAAAGTAATTTCCAACCATGACATTGTAACTTTATCATCTGTCCAATCAATGCTGCTAACAGGTTTCAATTCACTGGCATCCCACTCCAGTGATTACATAATACTAGTAAGTGCAGTAATCCCCTGACACTCACATTCCTTTTTCCCTTGTCCGAGCGGTTTGGGGATATGATCAATCCTGTGGCACGGCATCATTGCAGTGATACAGTCTCTAAACACTGTTAGGCTAATTTTACGTCCCCGGGTCATCCCAACATCTCTTAAACTATGTACTCCCTCACTAATTGGTACCACAAGTTTGTCATTTCTCCACAATCCTGCACATCCTTTCCCAATCACTTCGTCTGCTTGGTTTTCTCTGCAGTAATTACAATTTGTCATTATCACACCATCCCATGTCCAAAATCTATCTTGTGGTCACAAACTTCAATCATCAGTGTTGCCTGATGTTTCACAAAACAATCATGACAAACTGAATTCCCCAGATTTCCCTGGGAGCCGAAGCATTTCCCCATTTCTGTCATTCTAAATGCAATATCAACTCACCTGAATACTCTGTATCTGCCATTCTCCTAGATTTCATATGATTATTCCCTGTCCAAACTACTGGGCTACAGAACATGCCACATCCCTGACACGTTGTTTCATTATATTCACAATGAATCATTTTAAACTGAGGTCCATTAATAACAGCCCTTGATCTATCATCCCATATTCTCAATTCCTTACTGATTACGTTTCTTCGTTTGCTGCCGATAGGTTGCCTATGGATTATAATAATCCCTCTGTTATTATTTAATTGGGTCGGATGTTTTAGTTCTGATACAATTTCCTTTTAGGCGGCGCGGGTGGGCTCTGGGGTCCTGGGGGGGTACGGGGCGATCTGGCCTGGGGGGGTGCCCCCACAATGGCCTGGCTCGCGATTGGGGCCCACCGATTCGCGGACGGGCCCTTTGCCGTGGGGGCACTCTTTTCGCTCCGCCTTGGCCACAGTCTTCACCATGGCCAACGCGTAAGAGACACCGTCCCCTGCGCATGTGCGGGGATGATGTCAGCAGCCGCTGATGCCCCCGTGCATGCGCGGACTTCTGCCGACCGGCAGAGTCCTTTCGGCCCCGGCTGGCGTGGTGCCAAAGGCGTTTCCCGCCGGTCGGCGGCACGCCAACAACTCCGGCGCGGGGCTAGCCCCTCAAGGTGAGGGCTTGGCCCCTAAAGGTGCGGTTTGGGGCGGCCCGACGCCGGAGTGGTTCATGCCACTCCATCCCTTAATACCTTTGGTTAACAAAAACGTATCAACCTCAGATTTAAAATGACCAATTGATCTAATACAATTGCCTTCTGCAAAAGAGAGTTCCAAACTTCTATCCCCTTTCATGTGTAGGAGTGTTTCCTTAGTTCCGGCTGTCATGGGAATGCCCTGCCAGGTAGGGGAGAATCCCAGCCCCTTTTTCCTACAAAAGCAGTAAGTTTGCATTCCTTACAGAAACAGGTATTACTTTGAAATTATCAAGTGATCTGGAAACATTCTTTAGCATGCAGAGAGCGAGACCAAAATACACCTTCTTGGTTTGGATGCAGCCCCCCCCAACTGTAAACCGAAAGTAAAACTCAAAGCCAAAAATAGCTTCCAGCTCAAAACGAAAGTAAAATGCTGAGCCAGAGCCCAGCTCCACCCACACAATGACATCACTGCAGCCACTTGAGAAGACAAACATTTCTTAAAGTGACATTCCCATGACAGATGGAATTAAGGAAACACTCCTACACATGAAAGGGGGTAGAAGTTTGGAACTCTCTTTTGAAGAAGGAAATTGTATTAGATCAATTGTTCATTTTAAATCTGAGGTTGATAGGTTTTTCTTAACCATAGGTATTGAGGGATTTGGGGCAAAGGTTAATATATCGAATGAGATCACTGATAAGCTGTGATCTAGTTAAATTATGGAACAGACTGGAGGGATTGCATGGCCTATCCAAACCTATGTTCTTCCTTCTCTTCCTACTCCTCATTCTCCTCCTCGTACTGTTGCTCTTCAGCTTCTCAACTGATTGGTGGAGTCAAGGTCTGCTCCTTCATAATAGTAAAGCTGCGTGGCATGTAGGACACTACCACAAATCTTGAAACCCACTCAGTCAAATGGTACATATTTTTTACAGGCAGCAGAATCTGTTGCTTCAAAATGTAGATGGTCTGCTCTTTCACATTTCTTGTGGTAGCATGGTCCTCATTGTATGTATGTGACATATGCAGGGGTTGTGAGCCAATGTCATGAACCAGATCACGCAGTAGATGCCCTTTGCTTTCGCATGGTTACAGAGTCATAGATTCCCTACAGTGCAGAAGGAGGCCATTTGACCCATCAAGTCTGCACCCAGTCTAGGGCACTCTACCCATGTCCACACCCCTGTCCAGCTCACCCTATCCCCGTAGCCTATAACCTAACCTGCACATCCTTGGATACTAAGGGGCAATATTTCATGGCCAATCCACATAACATGCACATCATTGGACTGTGGGAGGAAGCTGGAGCACCCAGAGGAAATCTGTGCAGACACGAGGAGAATGTACAAACTCCACACAGTGGCTGAAGTGGAGCTAGCACAGCTAACTTCCACAGAACAAATGCATCAGGACTGCTGCCAGGTTACAAGCCTGATGCATACCTGCCCCTTGCACTACCTATTGTCAGATGCCAGCTTACGGTTATGGGAGTGAAATTCCTTTTGGTTCCAGAATATGGCATAGATGATAGATGACAAGAAACCCTCGCAAAAAAATTAGCATATAGTCAATGGTACCCTTCACTGCGTGTAACCCTGCAAACTTGCATGTATGCTCTGCTTGCTTCTGTCTGGCAACTGGAAATGAAAAGTTATCGTTCTTTGAATAGAGGACCTCAGTGCAACAGTGGTGCAAACTCCAAGACATTGGTAATGCCTCACGCGCTAACTAAAATTAGACTCCAGCACCAACTAGAACTAGACACCCAAAGTTCGTAACCCATGATCACTTTCACAGCCACTGGCAATGTGGTCCTTGTGTGACTCTGAGCTCACAGTGGCTACAGTTGGCAGATTTCATTATCGAGCACATTAGAGATATCCCAAACATTTGACATCACTGAGGCTCAGGTAAGAGATTGGTTCCCTAAACACCTGAGGTGTATACGGCCTCCTTTGGAGAGGCCTTAACCACTTTCTCCTCCTCCGCCTTCGAGCAGCTTGTCCTACACTGCATGGCTTCTCCTCATTTTTTTAATCATATTCAATTCCAAGACGAAGGCCTACCAGTGCACCCATGTATGAGAGTAGCTAGGTCTGTTTAATCTTGAAGTAGCAAAAAGGTGTTTCAGCACCTGTTAGACACTCCCTGCAGATTTTTGAAACTTGAAACAGCTATGCAAATATGTAGCAACAGCTAAAATAAATCAGCCAGCGCCTCGCCTGTAAATAGTTGATGATCCTTTTAAATAGCACTTATGGGGGATCTTTCATACAGTTTAACTCGTGTTCATCTGTGTAAGGTCAAGAGAGAGCATCAGCTGGAATACACAGTTCCTAAAATGATAACAATGGCCTTAAACCTGAATTTCACATTGATTGATGTTATGAGCTGCCTGCTTTGCATATTTGTGGTGGACGTTAAGTGCATGTGTGCTAACCTATTTACCAGATGGCACGCTGCATGTTTTATGTTAGAATTGTGCCACAGATACAATTTTGGAACCTTAATAGCACTCGCAGCATCCAGAAAATATATGCTACCCAAGCCTAACTTTGCCCATTAACTGTGTAGGCTGATGCATAAAACAAAATCAGTTTAAAGCAATACTGACAATCTGTTCCTGCACCAGAACATCATATATCAGGACCTTTAGGAGAAAATTGTTCGAAATATCTGCAAATCTAAGAATTCTTAATTGGCTCCAATGTTTCAGTTAGTTGTTGAAATTTGTGTACATTTGATGGCCAAGAACAATGACGTCAAGGCATTAAAAAAATTGAAATAAATGTATTCTCTGTTGAGTGACATGAATTATATTTTATATGTAGCCAAAATGAAACTGGCACAGGTTTCTGACGCCTCTCCACAGCTTTAACCGGAATTGGGGTCCTTCTGCTTTCACTCACTGCTGCATTTTAAAGAGAAAATAATAATTCAAGTAAATCAAGGAAAAGAGAAACTGGAGAGGGAGAGCATGTGTTTTATGGGCACAATGTGGTGGTCATTTATTACATAGCTAACCCAGCAAGAAATCCAGATGATTAGATGGTCCACCATTTCGTACTCCACCTGCTTTTTTTCGCACCGACTTCCATGAAAAGTAAAATTGTGAGGTATAAAACCAGTTTCACGGGTTTCCCACTGGGGTGGAGTGGTGTGGGTTAAAATTACTCCAAATTAATACAAAATACTCAAAAAATGGGGTGCATGATATCACCACTTGATTTGCTGTGCATGCCCAAACAGACCAGGAATAACGGTGAAAAATGTAGAGTACCGAGAAGCAGTTTGGATTCCAATCCTGTCATGCAGGTAAAGTCGTTGGAGACTGAAGACAAATTATACACGTGGGCTGGCCTTCAACATTCAAATTTTCAGACTCAAATGTGCCTGAGGCTGATGTTAATATATCAATTGGTTTGTTTGTGAAGAGTCACATAAAATTTTTAATGTCCAACCATAATGATGGCTGTCCTCAAAGTCAAAATAATATGCAGAATGATTTTTTAAAATTCAGTCAAAATTTAAATATGAAGGGTGACACTTTAATTAATATTTATTAATGATGTATAATTTAAAGTTGTACATCCAAATCTCTTACACTTATTTGTCTGGAAGGGCATATCACTGAATAGATTAAGCTACAATTTTTCATAAATTTATTGAAGCACTTCCATGTAATTATTTTGAAGAAATAGGCTCACCGTCTGTTGCAACCATCAAACTGATGTGAAGAATTATCTGTAAATCCGCCCATATTTTTTTTCAAACATTGTTGTTTTTAATGGTTGTTCAATATTATCAGCTGTGTTCTGATTGTTTTCAGAGTCTGGATTGACATTGAACCAGTATGCTTCAGTTATGCTCTAAAGCAGTGTTTTTCAAACTTTTTTGCCCGGGACCATTTTTACCAACCGCCCATCCTTCGCGACCCACACCGGCCAAAATTCGCGACCCACCGTTTTCACTAACCTTCAATGTGACAGGTGAGCCTGCTTGGTCCTCATGATCTCACTTGCTTTGTTATTCAATGTTCCATGCCTGATAATTACTTCAGCCAATGATTTATGATCTCACTGCATCCGTTTAACAAAATTAAGTGGTCTGTTCTCGAACTGGCCATGCTTAGTCATCAAATATCTTTGAAGTTTTGAGGATTTTAAACTTTCATTTACCAATGCTTCCCTGCATATAATATGAATGTACTTTGAATCCTGAAATGCACAGTTAATAATCCATACCTCAAGCAATCATCTTTATGCTTCTTTGTTCCTGTTTTCAGCTTCTTCTTCATGGGTTGTTCACCAGAGGCCCTGGAGTTCCCACCAGCACTGCCGGCAGCTACAAAATGGAGGAATCTCTCACATGCCAAGAACACGTGACGTTAGTGTGACCTGTTCTCTGCTGCTGCTCCAGACAGGAAGACTCCAGCGATTTTTTTAAAAACTGCTTCTGGGTCAGCATGCTGACATCAGGAGGAGGCATTCTGTCTCGCTGGACGCACTGCTGAGGGAGCACGCATGCGTGGAACGGCTGGCATTCTGAAAGCTGGTCGTGGCCGGCATTTTTGAAAGCCTGTTGCGCTGTTGGGCACTTCTTCTCGCAATTAGGAACGGCGATGCATTGTCCCGTGACCCTCCCAACAGCCGCCCATGACCCACCCGCGGGTCGTGACCCTGGGTTTCAAAATGATTGCTCTAGAGTTCAGCCGGCTCATCCATTTGGCTCTCTAGTCCTCCAAATCATTCACTATCAAGGCTTTGGGGGGATTTTCCACTCCCGTTTTCGGCACCCGTGATCAGTGGTGGAAGCTGAACATTCTGTGGAAGGCCAAAAACGCGATTCACATCTGGCAAGGTTTCCAGTCGCGATTGTCCCCAAGTGGGATCTCTTGTTAAGAGGAAGAAGGAGGCCTATGTGAAGATGAGGTGTGAAGTTTCAGTTGGGGCGATGGATAGTTACAAGGTAGCGAGGAAGGATCTAAAGAGAGAGCTAAGACGAGCAAGGAGGGGACATGAGAAGTATTTGGCAGGAAGGATCAAGGAAAACCCAAAAGCTTTCTATAGGTATGTCAGGAATAAGCGAATGACTAGGGACAGAGTAGGACCAGTCAAGGACAGGGATGGGAAGTTGTGTGTAGAGTCTGGAGAGATAGGCGAGATACTAAATGAATATTTTTCGTCAGTATTCACTCAGGAAAAAGATAATGTTGTGGAGGAGAATGCTGAGCTCCAGGTAAATAGATTAGATGGCATTGAGGTACGTAGGGAAGAGGTGTTGGCAATTCTGGACAGGCTGAAAATAGATAAGTCCCCGGGACCTGATGGGATTTATCCTAGGATTCTCTGGGAGGCCAGGGAAGAGATTGCTGGACCATTGGCTTTGATTTTTATGTCATCATTGGATACAGGAATAGTGCCAGAGGACTGGAGGATAGTAAATGTGGTCCCTTTGTTCAAAAAGGGGAGCAAAGACAACCCCGGCAACTATAGATCGGTGAGCCTCACGCCTGTAGTGGGTAAAGTCTTGGAGGGGATTATAAGAGACAAGATTTATAATCATCTAGATAGGAATAATATGATCAGGGATAGTCAGCATGGCTTTGTGAAGGGTAGGTCATGCCTCACAAACCTTATTGAGTTCTTTGAGAAGGTGACTGAACAGGTAGACGAGGGTAGAGCAGTTGATGTGGTGTATATGGATTTCAGCAAAGCGTTTGATAAGGTTCCCCACGGTAGGCTATTGCAGAAAATACGGAGGCTGGGGATTGAGGGTGATTTAGAGATGTGGATCAGAAATTGGCTAGCTGAAAGAAGACAGAGGGTGGTGGTTGATGGGAAATGTTCAGAATGGAGTTCTGTCACAAGTGGAGTACCACAAGGATCTGTTCTGGGGCCGTTGCTGTTTGTCATTTTTATCAATGACCTAGAGGAAGGCGCAGAAGGGTGGGTGAGTAAATTTGCAGACGATACTGAAGTCGGTGGTGTTGTCGATAGTGTGGAAGGAAGTAGCAGGTTACAGAGGGATATAGATAAGCTGCAGTGCTGGGCTGAGAGGTGGCAAATGGAGTTTAATGTAGAGAAGTGTGAGGTGATTCACTTTGGAAGGAAAAACAGGAATGTGGAATATTTGGCTAATGGAAAAGTTCTTGAAAGTGTGGATGAGCAGAGGGATCTAGGTGTCCATGTACATAGATCCCTGAAAGTTGCCACCCAGGTTGATAGGGTGGTGAAGAAGGCCTATGGAGTGTTGGCCTTTATTGGTAGAGGGATTGAGTTCCGGAGTCAGGAGGTCATGTTGCAGCTGTACAGAACTCTGGTACGGCCGCATTTGGAGTATTGCGTACAGTTCTGGTCACCGCATTATAGGAAGGACGTGGAGGCTTTGGAACGGGTGCAGAGGAGATTTACCAGGATGTTGCCTGGTATGGAGGGAAAATCTTATGAGGAAAGGCTGATGGACTTGAGGTTGTTTTCGTTAGAGAGAAGAAGGTTAAGAGGAGACTTAATAGAGGCATACAAAATGATCAGAGGGATAGATAGGGTGGACAGTGAGAGCCTTCTCCCGCGGATGGAAATGGCTAGCACGAGGGGACATAGCCTTAAACTGAGGGGTAATAGATATAGGACAGAGGTCAGGGGTAGGTTCTTTACGCAAAGAGTAGTGAGGTCGTGGAATGCCCTACCTGCTACAGTAGTGAACTCGCCAACATTGAGGGCATTTAAAAGTGTATTGGATAAACATATGGATGATAATGGTATAGTGTAGGTTAGATGGCTTTTGTTTCGGTGCAACATCGTGGGCCGAAGGGCCTGTACTGCGCTGTATTGTTCTATGTTCTATGTTCTAACCCCACCAATGACATAACGGGAATCCCAATGTCAGGATGCAATTATAATAAATCTAAATGTAATTATCAGGCCTCTACGCCAGAGGGCAGTTCTTGGGCACAGCTAGAGGCAGTGCCGGGGGGCCGTGCCGGAGTGGGGGGGGGGGGGGGCGATGGTATGGTGGGATTTTCCGTGTTGATCATCCCCTGAGTTACCCCCTGAGGTATTACCTTTTAGAAACGAAGGGACTCTGATCTTCTAAACCCTGTTATGCCAGTAGAGTGGGCTCATCGGAGCTTCCCCCCCCCCCCCCCCCCCCCAACCAGTGTTGTGCTGTGGGACTTGCCCCTTCCATTGTTTTCGGCTATGAGCTGAACACTGTGGTGGATTAATGCCGTTTTTCCATCCCACTCCCAAAAAACCTTTTGTTTCTTTTTATTCATTCATAGGATCTGGGTGCCACTGAAAAGGCCAGTATTTATTGCCCACCCCAATTGCCCTTGAGATGATTGTAGTGAACGATCTCTTGAACCATAGCATACACTCACGATGAAGATATGTCACAGTGGCATTTTCATAGCAAATTTGTGCAACTGAGTAGCTGCTGCACCACTTAGGTTAAGAATCAATCACATTGCTATGCGTCTGGAGTCACATATTGGCCTGACTGGGTAAGGGCAGCAGTTTCAGATGAATCCTTTATGGAAATCCAGATGTTACATGGCCACCATTACTAATACTAGGGCCATAATTTTACCAGAAGCCAGCAAGTCCTGCTGACGGGAACAAAAGTGGGTGACACGCCTGAGTGGGCAGGCGGGGAATTGAAATTGTGATATTGTCAGTGCCGGCTAATTAATAACTGACGGGCAGGGGAGCCAACCAGTTATGGCACAGGCAGGGGAAGTTTCCAACTCCTGTAATACTGGGACAGCCATAAAAGGCAGCCAGCAGGAAAGCAGACCTGGAAGGAACAATGAAGAAGTATTGGATACTGCTGGGGATTCACGCAAACCTGTATACCAATGCAAATTAATGATAATAATAATCATCTTTATTACTGTCACAAGTAGGCTTACATTAACACGGCATTGAAGTTACTGTGCAAAACCCCTAGTCGCCACAGTCCGGTGCCTGTTTGGGTACACTGAGGAAGAATTCAGAATATCCAAATTACTAACCCATTTGCAGAACTTTCTGACAACCACCTAGGTGAATGAAATGAAATGAAAATCGCTTATTGTCACAAGTAGGCTTCAAATGAAGTTACTGTGACTATGCATTATATGTAATCACCTGCGACAATTAACTCTTGCTGTTTTGCGGTGCTCAGAGCGGCGAGAAACCTCATGCTATCAAATGGAACTCTGTTCCCATTCGGGTAGACGTGAGGCCTCAGCAGGGAATTTTCCGATGGGGCCGCACTTAGTCCCGTTTCCTGCATGACGAGTTCTGATCGCAGGAACTCCTCAGTGCAGGAGTTCCAAAATTTTGGCTAGGGCCAAAATTATGGCCCTAGTATTAGTAATGGTGGCCATGTAACATGCCATTTTTAAATGGCACCCTGATCTCTCGACCCCCGAAAGCATGAGGTTTCTCGTCGCTCTGAGCGCCGCAGAACACCTGGCTAAATGCACTCATTATGGGACTCTGGGTAGATCCCGCCCAAAGATTTGCGGTAAGTCCGACAATTTCTCCTTCCTTCTGGAAACCCTGCCAGTCTACAGAATAAGGACAGTATCATTGTACAAAAGTGAGCTGCCATCTGATTAATATGGCAATGGTCTCCAAATGTTAGGTTGAATTCTCCATTATTGGGACTATGTCCCCCACACCAGCATCAAAACGGTAGAGTTTTATGCCAGAAAACATGGCATCAAAGGGACACGAATTCCCAGCCCTGCAGGGGGCTAGCAGGGACCCGGAGTAGATCTTGCAGATTTTGCTGCATATACGGGCCACTGCACTTCCGGGTCAGAGGCCGTGCATGTGCACGGCAGCGGCCTCCAGCGGACTCGGACCGCGGAGCTAGACCCACAAAAGAGACCCTCTGATCGGCCACGCAGCCGACTCTCAACCCCTTCACAAACATTTCCCGGCTGCCTACGAGGCCCCCCCTGGCCTCCGATCGCCAGGGGACAAGGGCGGCCGTGGACTGAGTCTGCAGCCACCACGCGAGCATCCCCACCGGCTGGAGCACATTAGTTCCACGCGGTTGGGACTTCGGCCAGTCGGGGGTGGAAGATGGCGGAGCGGGCCTCTGGCAATGGCCCCAGATGGCGCGGCATACTCCCCGAGCACGCTGTTTTTCAGGGACCGCAGAATCGATGAACCGGCGCCGGTCCCAATTTCTTGCGGGAACATGGATTCTCCGCCCCGCGGCGGCCACGATTTTGGCGCGTGGGTGCGGAGAATCCAGCCCGTTGTCTTTACAATATCCCTACATCAATTGATGAGCCAATGGTTAATTCCATTGTCCAAATAAATTATCATAGAATTTAGAATTTACAGTGCAGAAGGAGGCCATTCAGCCCATCGAGTCTGCACCGGCTCTTGGAAAGAGCACCCTACCCAAGCCCACGCCTCCACCCTATCCCCATAACCCAGTAACCCCACCCAACACTAAGGGCAATTTTTGGACACTAAGGGCAATTTATCATGGCCAATCCACCTAACCTGCACATCTTTGGACTGTGGGAGGAAACCGGAGCACCCGGAGGAAACCCATGCACACACGGGGAGGATGTGCAGACTCCGCACAGACAGTGACCCAAGCCGGAATCGAACCTGGCACCCTGGAGCTCTGAAGCAATTGTGCTATCCACAATGCTATCGTGCTGCCCATGCAGGCTTTTGAATTGATCACTCAACTTTTAAAACCAGGATCATATAAGCTGTTGAACATCGCTAACCACCAGCACGAAAACACAAATCTGTCCTATAAACTGATGCTGTTAACTCACTAGAAGACAGGAAAATGAACCCTAAATTGAACTCGCTAAATTATATCAGTCTCAAGTATTGAAATCAATGCTAATTTGGTGGTTAACATTACAGATGATATTGAATATAACCTATGACATTTGTTTTGTTTACACATGCAATTATTTAATGGCATCACAGAATCATACAGTACAGATGAGCCCATTCGGTCTATTGTTAGGAAAACCAAGGTAGTTTTAAGGGATTTATATTTGCATTGGTAAACATTAGAAATACGGTGTAGTTTTAAGTGTGTCTAATTTAATGCTTCTGTGCCTGGAGGGGTAAAGCCTCTATTTAGATTCATGCTGGTCAAAGGTATTTGTGTGTGTGGGGGTTGGTATCAATTCTATAATATTGTGCTTAGAAAGGGCTATGGCCTGAAGAGTCAATAAACCAATAGTGGTTGCTTAGCAACTGGGGCCTTGTAAGGTCGAGAAGCTTTTTAAATTTTACTTCAGCTAATGTGGTTGCAGTTGGAGATAAGGGGCGGGATTCTCCGACTCCCCGCCGGGTCGGAGAATCGCCGGGGGGGGGGGGGGCGGCGTGAATCCCACCCCCGCCGGCTGCTGAATTTTCCGGTGCCGGGGTTTTGGCGGGGGCGGGAATCGTGCTGCGCCGGTCAGGGGCCGTTGGCAGCGGCCCCTCCGCCGATTCTCCGGCCCGCGATGGGCCGAGTGGCCGCCCGTTTTGGGACAATCCCGCCGGCGTAAATCACAACAGGTCCTTACTGGCGGGAGCTGGCTCCACGGGCGGCCTGCAGAGTCCTGGGGGGGCGCGGGGGGATATGGCCCCGGGGGTTTCCCCCATGGTGGCCTGGCCCGCGATCGGGGCCCACTCATCCGCGAGCGGGCCTGTGCCATGGGGGCACTCTTTCCCTCCGCACCAGCTGCTGTCAACCTCCGCCATGGCCGGTGCGGAAAAGAACCCCCCTGCGCATGTGCTGGGATACCGCCAGCACATGATGGCGCTCCCGCGCATGCGGCAACTCGCGCCGGCTGGTGGATGCACTTCCGGGCCGGCTGGCGTGGCGCCAAACACTCTGGTGCCGGCCTAGCCCCTGAAGGTGCACGGAGAATCCCGGCCATGTAGTGAGAGAGAGGCAGCTCTCACCACTATGCTAGAAGCAGCTGGTTTGGAATGCTAAAGAGGGAACATCTCTCTCAGTTTTGCTCGAAGAAAAGCCATATTATGGAGTAATGGTTAAGAAGACAGATGCCGGAAACCTAAAGTCCATTTAGTTAAGGAAAGTAGAGAAATGACAAGAATTTTTAAGAAGTCTGGAGTTAACGGAACAGAGGAAACTGGGATCCAGATCAAGTTACTGTTCAGTAAAGTCACAGAGAGTTGCAAAGGCATTGGATCGTGAAAGGCCAGAAAAATATCTACAGTAGATCTAAGGTTGTGAGAAATTACTACAATTTGGGAGACATTGGGCAAGATTCTCCGACCCCCCCCCGCCGGGTCAGAGAATTGCCGGGGGCTGGCGTGAATCCTGCCCCCGCCGGTTGCCGAATTCTCCACCACCGGATATTCGGCGGGGGCGGGAATCGCGCCGCGCCGGTTGGCAGGCATCCCCCCGCGATTCTCCAGCCCGAATGGGCCGAAGTCCCGCCACTAAAATGCCTGACCCCGCCGGCATAGATTAAACCACCTACCTTACCGGCGGGACAAAGCGGCGCGGGCGGGCTCCGGGGTCCTGGGGGGGGCGCGGGGCGATCTGGCCCCGGGGGGTGCCCCCACGGTGGCCTGGCCCGTGATCGGGGCCCACCGATCCGCGGGCGGGCCTGTGCCGTGGGGGCACTCTTTCCCTTCCGCCTTCGCCACGGTCTCCACCATGGCGGAGGCGGAAGAGACTCCCTCCACTGCGCATGCGCGGGAATGCCGTCAGCGGCTGCTGACGCTCCCGCGCATGCGCTGCCTGGAGATGTCATTTCCACGCCAGCTGGCGGGGCACCAAAGGCCTTTTCCGCCAGCTGGCGGGGCGGAAATTTGTCCGGCGCCGGCCTAGCCCCTTAAGGTTGGGGCTCGGCCCCCAAAGATGCGGAGCATTCCGCACCTTTGGGGCGGCGCGATGCCCGACTGATTTACGCCATTTTGGGCGCCAGTCGGCGGACATCGCTCCATTTCCGGAGAATTTCGCCTGTTATTTGAAATAATTGTGGAAATCGATGGCTGAACCTCGGAGTTTGTGTGAATGTTTTTTTAGGCCAAAGAAACCTGAAGTGAGAGGTGCAAAACTTGAAAGCAAAACCTTGATGGAAGCAGTGAAGGGAAAGCATAATTTAAAAGAAGATTTGAAAGTGTGACTTTTGAAAGCGGATTTGAAATCACTCGTGTGGAAGCCGGCGTTCAGTGAAACAAGGTAGCTCATGGCATAAGAATCATCTGGGGGGATTTTAGAGGAGAAATCCAGAGACATCCATTTGGGTTCTGACAGGACTGTGTCTTACCACAGTCATCTTGGGTGCTTAAAAGGGACTTTGTGTGTTAATGAGACCACTGTAGCTTCTGTTATGGGCCAGGGTTTAGAGAACCCCAAAGTGTATCCTGGAGTTCACCTGACCCACAACTTTTAATAGATTGTGGTATGGGGAGCACATGGCCCACTCTACAGGGGTGGACAGCAGAAATCGAAAAGTATTTTTTAAAGCAAAACAATGTTCATTCTATGAACTCAAGTTAACCTTTTTAAAACATACAGTGAACATCTTAGCAACTATTAATTCAAATACAACCCCCAAAGAATTCAACACTAAGTAATCCTTAATAAATTCCCAAACAACATCAGAAGACAAAAGAACCTTTTAACACAAAGATCAGGTTTAAATTCTCTAATGAGAGTAGTTATCCCTTTGAAATCACCCAAATGAACGCTCTTTAGCTTGTAGAGAGATCCATGCACATCTGCTGGCTTTCACTGCAGCTCTTCTCTCTGAAAACAAAACTAAAAACTCACTCTGGAGCAGCCTGCTCAAAAACTAATTAGAGGTCCTCTGACTCTGTTCTTCCCTGGTTTTTTAAAAAAAGTAAAAGTTACGCGGCGGAATTCTCCGTTTCTTAGACTAAGTGCTGACGCTGGACATAAAGAACAAGAACAAAGAACAAACAAATGTACAGCACAGGAACAGGCCCTTCGGCCCTCCAAGCCCGTGCCGACCATGCCGCCCGACTAAACTACAATCTTCTACACTTCCTGGGTCCGTACCCCTCTATTCCCATCCTATTCATGTATTTGTCAAGATGCCCCTTAAATGGACATGATCTGCAGACTTCCACAACAGTAAAACTGGCACCGCACCTGAACCGATTTAGCAACTATTGAGGGGCTAGCACTGGCGCCACATAGAACACAATCAATTCTAATGAGAAATGGTGTGGGATTCACTGGGCCCGTGATTGACACTCGGGAGGCTGACAAGCTGCAGCTACATATACACACTTCACTCCAAACACACACTCATCCCAGCCAACAAGATGGCGCTGGTTGAGCTGGAGCACGCCAATCTCGCTGATTGATCAACTGGGGCCACGGGGCACATAGGGGGTGGTCTGAGGGACACCCATATGACCTGTGTCTTAAGTTCACAGTGGGCAGTCGGCAGCGTGCACCGCGGCATGGCTGCCTTGCAGGCTGCGGCAATGATGTTCTGTGCCTGCCCACCCCGACCATGCAGCCCACCTCCTGGCCACCCCCCCCGGTACTCCCCCGGCCCTGGCAGAAGCCACCCAGCCAGTTACACGACTGTCAGCACACGATGGCAATGTTGGACACTGTCCGCACCCCCTCTCTCTCCCTCAGCAGTCACAGTGCCTGTTTCACAATTTTTAAAAGTACAAGTGAACCTCGACGTCGGGAATTCACCCCTGTACAGGCGGTGAATCGCGGAGGCCCTGGAGAATACCGGGTCAGGCACGCTAATGATATGCCAACAGTGTTTACTGTACGTGCAGAGTGGAACACATTGACGCCACTGTCGAGGCACTGAAGAATTGCGATTTGGCGTGAAACTGGCGCCCGTCATAATTTCAGCATCAAAACTGATTTCCTGCCCAATCACATTTCCCGATTCCAGTGTCAGCCGACAGAGTATCCCACCCACGGTCTTTTGAGCCAGTGTTCCATTCTGGATTGTTCCGTCCAGTTGTTTTATTAACTGGGACCGTAACAGCATCTAGCATTTGTTTTGTTTTTTGTAAATTTAGTGTACCCAATTCATTTTTTCCAATTAAGGGGCAATTTAGCATGGCCAATCCACCTAGCCTGCACATCTTTGGGTTGTGGGTGCGAAACACAGGGAGAATGTGCAAACTCCACATGGACAGTGACCCAGAATCGAACCTGGGACCTCGCCGCCGTGAGGCAACAGGGCGAACCCACTGCGCCACCGTGTTGCCAGTGTCTAGCATTTGTGTTGACTCAGATAAAGCTATGCAATTTGCTTCAGTCATCTGCTTTTTCCCATGATCCTTCAAATCTTAACATTTCATGAATATAAATAATTTCAGTCTGCAACTATTTCTGTTATCTATTTCTATCTTCTATCTGTTCTATGTTTACAAAATCATTGTTTCAGTTCCGCTAATTATGATTTTGACGTTAGTACACAATTGTTAGAGGATGCCTTGATCATGTATTTTTCTTTAATGATTCAAGAAACGATTAATTCATTTACTCAGTAGCTTCAATTCGTGTTAAGTGACATATGACAGCCTGTCATGTGGCATCTTTCACTCCTGTACATAGGCTAGGCAATAAATCCCAGACAATTCAAGAGGCAATTAAAGTAAAGGGGTGAAGGGTTCATCTGATTCCTTGGCTTTAAGTTGTTGTCATATCAACCCGTGTTTTTACAATAAACAATGGTTGATGTGCCTTCCTATTCTTTGGTTCAACCCTGTTCATTTATGCTCTTTCACAAGATTACAAGATAATTGTGGATCACAACTTTGCCCATCTCAGCTTTTCCATCCAGAATGCTCCCCTGTCGCAACATCTATTAATTCTTGAATCATTCTAGGGTATTCGCTTTCACAACTCGATCAGAAGTTCCATTCATTAAGACTCATTTGCCTTCATTTACGTGCTCCCACTGGTACGCAGCGGGACCTCGCTTCCGGCGATCAGAGCATCGGGGGCGATTCTCCGATATGGAGGCCAAGTGTTCGCGCCATCGTGAACGCCGTCACATTTCACGACAGCGCGAACAGGGCCCGGGCACGACCCATTCTGGCGCCCACAGGGGGCCAGCACGGCACTGGAGTGGTTCACGCCGCTCCAGTCCTCCTTACGTGGTGCCGAATGTGCGCTGCGCCAACCCACGCATGCGCAGTTGGGCTGCGTCAACCTGTGCATGCGCAGTTGGGTCGCGCCAACTTGCGCATGTGCGGGGGACTTCTTCCGCATGCCGGCCCCGACCCAACATGGGGTCGGTGATCAGGGGCCGGCCGCGCCAGGAAGTAGGCCCGGGGGGGGGAAGAGGCCGGCCCGCCAACCGGTGGGCCCCGATCGCGGGCAAGACCCCATTGGCGCCCACCCCCCCCCCCCCCCCCCGGTGAAGGAGCCCCCTCCCCGCCCCCACAGGCCGCCCCCCGAGTGTTCCCGCAGAGTTCCCACCGGCAGCAACCAGGGCTGAACGGCGCCAGCAGGACTCTGTCGTATCAGAGACGCCGCTCGGCCCGTACGGGCCGGAGAATCGGCGGCCCCATCGATTCCTGCGGCCCGCGTCCGGTGCCGCGCCAAATGCGCCGGCACAAATGGCGCCGATTCTCCGCACCTCGGAGAATCGCCTGCGTCGGGGCATCGTGGCGCGGTTGCTCCAATTCTTCGGCCCGGCGCGGGGCTTAGAGAATCGCCCCCATCATGTTTGGGCGTCAATCCCAATTCTGCCCGACGCCCGATTCTCCATCCCACCGGGGAACGCAATCCGGGCATCCCGGGATGGAGAGGCCCGCCCTTCATCTTTCCACTCCATTCATGTTACTATGCCCAATTCCCATTTTCCTTCCAATATCCGGTACTTTAACTTGTTTTAAATTTATTTCAATCCAAAACCCCTACTTCTCAATGCTCAGCAAAATGGGGAGGGTATAAAATTGTTGGCAGGTGTTTTCCTTTGGGAGTCATTGAGGATAAAGGTAGCCTTCGTCTTAAGAATTTTCACAAAAGCATGTAGATTTGTTTTTTAAACTCTAGTTTAATGACATCTGACAGCAATTGTTTTAATTATTTGTTTTTTCCCAAACAAAATCTCTATCTTGAGTAAGAATATCAAATCCTGCAATAAAAGTATTATTAAATATGTAGCTACTTATAACAATATGATAAGAATAAGTATAATAACATTTACAGGCAACCAGGCTCTAGAAGTATGGCTTCATCATGAATCGAAACATCAATATTTGAGGAAAACTATTTTTAAAAATATTGCTGCACTTAGATCGAAATAAATATTGTATGAGCAAGCACACTTGATTGACAAAATAACAGCCCAATTAACATGGCATTGATTTGATTTAAGAGAGTCTTTTGTATGATCACTGCAAATGCAGAAATTGAAATTGACTTGAATGTGTCCACCCTTTAAAATTGTTTGAATTATATCAATTTAACAGACCAAGTAAATGGATCCTGTTTCACAATTGCTGACAGTGGGATGAATCATTTACCAACTGTGCTTTAGAAGTGAGAGGAAAATTCCATCAATGTTCACATGTTTAGCACTGAAACCATCTGATTTGAGACATACACTTGCAAGAAATATGCAAATCGATTTATCAGTCATTCTGTTATGCAAACAGAACACAAAAAATAGTAAATGTAATTTTAACGTGAGTAATTTACATTAAAGTCAAGATTTACATGCAAAGGGACATTTTTTCATTAACTACCGGGCTTGAAATTCCAGTAATTGTCAAGCCTGTACCATCTTCAACATCTCACTGTTCACCATCTACTATTGTACGAGAGACATGCTTTTATGTAACGAGATGTGAATACATTGCCATTTCTTTCTTCAGACAGTAGTCTTCCCAATGGTACAGGGTGCGCACACGTTGCCTTACAGGTGCTGCATCTAAATTCAGAGACCATAAGCGGTCAATGTGAAGCTGATGTGTGATCATACTTTGTGCATCATAGAATTATAGAATGGTTGCAGCGCAGAAGGCTATTTGATTCATCAAGAACAATTCAGCTGGTCCCACTTAATCAGTGTCCTCTGGTTCTCCATCCTTCCAGCAATGCGAACGATTTCTCTCTAACCCTAATCGTAACCCGAACTCTAACTTCGGTCTAGACCTCAAGGTTTTGAGCACCATTACCAAATCTCCTCTCCCTTCTTAAGGAGAACAAATCCAGCTTCTCCAGCCTATCCTCATGACTGAACTCCCTCATAGATTTCATAGAATTTACAGTGCAGAAGGAGGCCATTCAGCCCATCGAGTCTGCCCGGCCCTTGGAAAGAGCACCTTACTTAAGCCCCACGCCTCCAGCCTATCCCCTTTATCCCCGTAACCCAGTAACCCCACCTAACCTTTTTGGACGCAAAGGGCCATTTAGAATGGCCAACCCACCTATCCTGCATACCTTTGGACTGTGGGAGGAAACCGGAGCATCCAGAGGAAACCCACGCAGACACGGGGAGAACGTGCAGACTCCACACAGACAGTGACCCAAGCTGGGAATCGAACCTGGGACCCTGGAGCTGTGAAGCATCTGTGCTAACCACTGTGCTACCGTGCTGCCCAGGGTTCATCCCTGGAACCATTCTTGTAAATCATTTTTACACCCTCTCTAAAATCTTTACATTCATTCTGAAGTGCCGTGCACAGAATTGGACACAATATTTGAGTTGTGGCCAAACCAGTATTTCAAAACATTCACGATAACTTCCTTGCTATTGGACTCTTATGTCTTTATTTATAAAGCCCCAAATCCTATTTTCTTTATTAACCATTTTCTTAACTTGCCCTGAAATGAAATGAAAATCGCTTATTGTCACAAGTAGGCTTCAAATGAAGTTACTGTGAAAAGCCCCTAGTCGCCACAGTCCGGCGCCTGTACGGGATGACTTTACATGACTTGTGCATGTATATTCCCAATCCTTTCTGTCCCGACATGCCCCTTTAGAATTGAATCCTTTATTTTATATTGCCTCTCCTAATTTTCCTACTAAAATCTATCACTTGGGGCCATGTGATGCAAGCACATAAATAGCAGCATTTCCGTGGGCTCTGCCGCCACTCATTCTTTAATCCTCCCATTTATTGCACTTTCAAGGCCCACACTTATCTAATCCGAGAGTGAGAACTCAATAGTGTGCCCCTGAAAGATTTCTGGCTAAGCGTTGGTGACAAAATCCCAAGTAATCCTAAGAAAATCATCGACAAAAGAGGGCATTCAGAAGCAACTGGAGTGGAGCTGACTCCTCCACATGGCGACTTGATCTCAAACGGGCTCTCCATCCGGCACTCTCGAAGGCATTACAGCTGATGAATGCTAATATTATTAAAGTCATTGATGATAAACTTGATTGGCACAGAATAGCAGTGCTCATGAGGTTGAACTGCAGAATACTAGTAAGAGGCTCGATGAAGCAGAGCAGAGAATCCTCACTGTCAAAAATGTAACTTCCCAGCACTACTGCCTCATAGCACCGAGGACCTGGGTTTGATCCTGGCCCCGAGTCACTGGCCGTGTGGAGTGTGACAATATGTATATTGTAAGGATAATGAAGGGTTAACAATTTACTCTAACTGCATTCAACCACCAGATGGTGATCAAGCACATACACGTGGATCACGTGATACCCTTGATTTGGGGAGTAGGTGATTAGGTGGGATAGAGAATAGTCATGTTTTCAGAAGCTCTGTAAATAGAATGATAGTTTAGTTTGTAGTCTTTTAAATCTTAGTAAGCAAGTCAAATCTATTTAATTGTAGAGTTAATAAATTAGCTTTGTTTAAAACATAGCTTGATGTTCTTTGTACTTCAAAGCCATCCTCATCTAGAAAACAAAGAACATCACATGATACCAGGAGTGGAAATAGTAAGGTACCAGGTCTGCCTGCTTAGATACATAGAAAGGTTCAGCAAGAGAAGAGAAGTTTTAAAATAATCTCCATGAAACCAAACTTGCAAAATTTCTACCAGACTCTGACTGTATGGATGATGTCGAAGAACTTCCCAGTCGAAGCGAAATGGAACGTATGCAAACTCCACGGCAATTTCATACTTCGGGTAAAGTAGACGTTAATTGGTGCAATTTGAAGCAGCAGTTTGAATTGTATATCTTTTCCCGAGACCTAGAAGCGGCCAGTGACCAGCGAAAAGTAATGCTATTTCTAACAAATAAAGTACAATAAAGTATTTGAAAAGTTCAACAAGTCAAAACGTTTGAATGAGTGCAAAAAGCAGCTGAAACACTTGACTGCTTCATTATGAATCTGAGACTTAAAACGCAGATATGTACATTTTTGATTATCCTAGACTCACTTCAGCGAGATCAGATAGTCTACGGAGTAAAAAGTGACAAACTACAGGAAAGGTTATTGAGACAGTCTGATTTGATGTTTGAAGGCACAATCAGGATGTGTTGAGCAAGCGAACCTGCCAGAAATCAGGGGCGAAATTCTCCCCCAACGGCGCGATGTCCGCCGACTGGCGCCAAAAACGGCGCCCATCAGACGGGCATCGCGCCAGCCCAAAGGTGCGGAGGGGGCCGAGCCCCAACATTGAGGGGCTAGGCCGACGCCGGAGGGATTTCCGCCCCGCCAGCTGGCGGAAATGGCGTTTGTTGCCCCGCCAGCTGGCGGAAATGGCGTTTGTTGCCCCGCCAGCTGGTGCGGAAATGCGGCGCGTGCGCGGGAGCGTCAGCGGCGGCCGACAGTTTCCCGCGCATGCGCAGTGGGGAGAGTCACTTCCTCCTCCGCCATGGTGGAGACCGTGGCGGAGGCGGAAGGGAAAGAGTGCCCCCACGGCACAGGCCCGCCCGCGGATCGGTGGGCCCCGATCGCGGGCCAGGCCACCGTGGGGGCACCCCCCGGGGTCAGATCGCCCCGCGCCCCCCCCCCCCCAGGACCCCGGAGCCCGCCCACGCCGCCTGGTCCCGCCGGTAAATACCAGCTTTGATTTACGCCAGCGGGACAGGCAATTTCTGGCCGGGACTTCGGCCCATCCGGGCCAGAGAATTGAGCGGGGGGTCCCGCCAACCGGCGCGGCCCGATTCCCGCCCCCGCCCAATCTCCGGTACTGGAGACTTCGGCGGGGGCGGGATTCACAGCGGCCAACGGTCATTCTCCGACCCGGCGGGGGGTCGGAAAATGACGCCCCAGTTCTCAGAAATGTTGGTCGGAGAAAGTGGCGCAAAAAGTAACAATGTGGCCGATGCCATTAATGCTGTGGCGCACCTAAAAAAGAAACGTGCTCCAGACGGCAGCCATTTTGCACATGATGTCATGAGCATCATGATGTATAAATGGGTGGCAACGCCCATCAGATAAAAAAATGCCCTGTATTTGGAAAAACTTGTGCAAAGTGTCACAAGTTAAACCATTATCCAACTCAGTGCAGATCGGGAACAAATTCACAGCAGTTTAAAAAGTTTAGTACAGTGAACAAGGGAAGAGCTGTGCAAAACGTAAGCATTAAAAGACATGCTAATCAAGCGATCAAACATGACTCAGTGGAAGACTTGGAGGATTCTTTCTTTTTTGAAACAGTGGAAAGCACAGAGAAAGCACAACAGAAAACTTTTGATTTGGATATTTTAAAACAGATTTCCATCATTCAAAATACTGATGATTGGACGATTCCTTTAATAATAAATGGAACCAATATAAAGATTAAAATAGATACTGGAGCAAGAGCTAATCTCATTAATCAGACAGACACAGCCAAATTAAAAACTAAACCAGTTATTGACGAGAATGATTGTCAACTGCGGGAATATAATGGAAATTTGATTACCACAATGGGTACCTGCTACTTAATAGTCGAGGTCAAAGAGAAAAAGATCCCGATTAAATTTGAGATTGTTGAGCCAAAGAGATCTCCATTACTTGGTGTTCAGGCATATGAGATTCTGCAGCTTATGAAAAGCATTCACAGCTCGGACAGAATTTCATCCAATTGCAATGACCAGATTGAGGCCATAATTTAGAAATGTCCTCATGTCTTCCATGGTATGGGAACACAACCATTTCAATATGAAACGCAGCAAAGTGCGAATGCCAGACCAGGAATTCATCCACCTAGGAGGGTACCAGCTCCTTTGAGGGAACGTTTAAAAGTGGAACTTGAGTGCATGCAGCAGTTGGGGATAATCACCAAAGTGGAAGAACCAACTGACTGGGTCAGTTCTATGGTTTGTGTGAAGAAAGCCAATGGTGAGCTGAGAAGCTGTATAAATCCCAAGGATCTGAATCAGTATATTAAGCGGGAACACTATCCGATTTCTAAAAGAGAGGAAATCATGAATGAATGTCAAATGCCAAAATCTTTACCAAGCTAAATGTATCCAGGGGCTTTTGACAACTAAAGTTAGATGAAGCAAGTAAGAAACTCTGCACATTCAACACACAATAGGGGGGATACTGTTTCAATAGAATGCCTTTCAGGATCATTTCAGCTTCCAAACGTTTTCATTGGGCTATGGAACAGATGGTCAAAGGTACTGTAGGCGTACGAGTGTATGTGGATGACATCATAATTTGGTCATCAAATGAAGAGGAACATAATGCAATATGTAGATGCAATATGTAGATAGTCCAACTAGAGAAGGGGCAGTACTGGATCTGGTATTGGGGAATGAGCCTGGACAGGTGGTTGAGGTTTCAGTAGGGGAAAATTTTGGGAGTAGTGACCACAATTCCGTAAGTTTTAGGGTACTTTTGGACAGGGGTGAGGGTAACTCTCACCTTAAGGTGCTAAACCAGGGAAAGTCAAATTACAATAACATTGGACAGGAATTGAAGAATTTGGATTGGGTGCAGCTGTTGAATAATAAATCAACATCGGACTTGTGGGAGTCTTTCAAGTGTCATGTGAGAGTACCTTTAAGAAATGGATGTTTAGCAAATAGCTGTAGTGGATGTACCTTTAAGAAAGGGGTGTTTATCAAATAGCTGCAGTGATGTCAGAGTGTGGGTGGAGCTGGGCTGTCTGCTTTTACTTTTGTTTTTGAGCTAGCAGTTACAGTGTGTGTTTAGTTTCATTTTCAGAGTTGCAGCTGCATCCAGCCAAATAAGGTGTAATTTTGATCTCTTTCCGGATGAAAAGAATGTCTTAAAATCACTCGCTAATTTAAAAATGATAACTGCTCTCAGTAGAGAATTTAAATCTGTTGTCTTTGTGAAAGAGGGTATTTGTCTTATGGATGTTGCTGGGAAAGATTATGGGTTACTTATAGAGTGCTGTATTCTTTGGGGGAAGTATTTGAGTTGATAGTTGTTTAGATGTTTACTGTGTGTTTATAAAATGTTAACTGGATTCACATAGTAAGCATTGTTTTGTTTTAAAAGTACTTTAGATCTCTGTTTGTGAGGTTTAATCAATCTTGCTAAAATCCATGTATATCTGACACAGTACCCCCATCGACCCCTCCCTGTAACCTCCTTAAAACTCTTCAATGAAGTTAATCTGATTTGGCCTTCTGTAAGGTTTAGAGTTTTGAGGTGTCCAGGAATGTATGGGTTAGGTGGGGTAACAGGGTTGCAGGGGTAGGATGGGAGACTGGGTAGGGTGTTCTTTCAGAGGGTTGGTGCAGACTCGATGGACCGAATGGCCTTCTCTTCACTCTAGAGATTCTATGATTTTATGAAATTCTAGATCTCAGTAAAAATGATTGCTGAGAAACAGCCATGATGACAATGTATTAGCAAATTGAATTTTGTCAATGGCATTTTATTAGTTTCCATGGGCCTATTATTATCAACACAATTATATTCAACTTATCGAGAATAATTATTTTTATCATGCAGCAATTACCTGTTATTATGGGATAATTATCATGGTTTGAAAAGAAAATGAGATACATGAGATACAAATCCATTGATTGAAAATTTCCAGCAGCAAAATAAGGTGGAAATGTGATGTGGGGAACATTGGTAACTATACATTATAAAATTAAACAGAGCAGTGAAATATGACAGCGATAGGACTTATATACATCAAAAAAAATAACTGCTGGAGGATTTGCAGTGAAAATGATTCTATCCCAAATATTTCTGTCAAAATGTTGTTATCAAGATACCAGACCATAGGCGTAAACATTGTATATGAGTCTATTCATTCCAACCATTAATTTTTAGCATTCTAGATCCATGATAGTTAAGAAATGCTTCCTTTTTAAAATTCATTTTTTTGGGATGTGGGTTTCGTTGACCATCCCTAATTGCCCTTGGGAAGGTGGTAGTGAGCTGCCTTATTGAACCACTGGAGTTCATATGGTGTAGGTACACCCACTGTGCTGTTAGGGTGGGAATTCCAGGTTTTTGACCCAGTGACAATGAAGGAAGAGCAATATATTTCCAAGTCAGGATGGTGAGTCATTTGGAGAGGAACCTCAGATGGTGGTGTTGTAGCCATGTAAAATGGCTGTGTTCCGATTAATCTGGCCAAAACCCAGTTTAAAACGGCTAACCCGAAAGACTGCTGGGAAAAGCAGCCAAGAAGACACAAGCAGGCAGCTGCAGACAGTTTTTGCATATTCGGCTCTGGGAAGGTAGCCCAGATCGATACTCAGGGCTATCAACAGCCCATCAACCCAGGTATTCGCAGTTGCATTCAGGACTGTTTGCAGCCAATCTATTCAGACATCCACAGTTAAATCGGCTACAAAACAAAGACAGATGAGCGACCACCCCCCGATCGAGGAATCGCCTCACCATTGGACACATCGACCCCAGAGATTGGGGACAGATCCAATCACTTGGGACTCAGGGTCAAGGGCCGCCCCGGGAGGCGGGAAGCCCCATGGCCCTATAAAAGTGAAGGTCCAAGTTCAGATCTCTCTCTCTCTCCTCTTCGCCTGCTCGAGACCTTCGCAAGACCAGCCACCGGCAATAGTAAGTTTGAATCCAACGATCGCTATCCGGTAGAGACACCTAGCCACCGACGTGTAGCAGCCTTTTGAATCCCGTGGGCCAGATCTGATTGGACAAGCCATTCGTTTCCCTGACCTGGTGGGCTCTTCCTAAGTTAAGTATTGGCCAGTAGTGATAGGTTTATTATATAAATAGTAGTATTAGGGTATTAATATTGCTTGTTGTATATAATAAATGACCGTTGTTTTAATCCTTACTAAGCGGTGTGCTGTATTATTAATCATAACCTGAACTTGAACCACGTGGCGGTATCATAAAGATACCTGGCGACTCATGAGCAAAGGTGACGTAAACAGAGCAAATGGAATAAGGTTAAAAAGAGCAACATAATTGGCGACTCCGCCGGGACCCAACTTAGAAGTGGAAAACCACCCCGGGAGAACCCCAACATTTTGAATTAGAAATCCAATCGGAAACATAACAAAAAAAAAAACCACACGTGTTCAATCGGTTCTGGTTAATAATTCACAATTCGGAAGTGTGTGAATGCATGCGTAACTAACAGGTTATAAGGCAAAACTGATAGATTTTTTATTGCGTCAGAACTATCGGCAGTTGGTATTTCGGAAATTAGCGCAAGCCGTACCCGTATCTACCACACCACCTTAGCCCCCTGTTCCAAATTCGAACGTAACGAGCAGATAAGAGAGAGCCATGCAGGCAATGCAAGCGATGCAGCGCCTCATGAACCCCAAAGATTTTGCTGTCGCACCAGTCAGCAGCGTAGGAGCGGGACAGCGTCCCGTTTGGGAAGTGGAAATCCGCAAAATTCTGCAGGGCAAAGGATGGCCCGTGTGGAAGGATTTCTGCAATAACGACGACTCGGGTCCTGGAAGTATAGGGCATACTTGGTTGGAGAACCTGAGTGAGATCCACAGAAAGAGTTTAGCAAAAGCGCGCAAGCCGATGGCAATTGTGTCCTGTCTGGCACAATTGCGAGGCACAGAGGAGGTCGTCAGGACGCTCCGCAAGGAAATCGAAGGCATACATCGGATGAGTAAAATCGATGTATGCGAAATTGAGAAAGAGAACCTGGAGTTAAAAGGGAAATTAGCAGCAAAAGACGAAGAGGTGGCTGACACCAAACGGGGTCACCAATCTTGTCTGGCGCACTTGAGTAGTTTCCAGTCACAATATGAAAAGGCTTATCAGGACCTGCAGCGTGCAGTCCTGGTAAAGAAAGAAACAGAAAACCAGTTAGAGAAGCTCCAGAAACAATGCAGTGATCTCAAGGCAGCCTTGAGAGCGCTCCACGCCACAACCACGGAACAAAGGCAGAGTACTTTAGACCATGCAAAGTGCCGAAAGCAGGTTGCAGACTTGAAAGCACTGCTTTCTGTCCAAAAGGGATTTCAAGAAACCTTCGGGGAAAGTTTAGAACAGGAAGACGGCCCTGATTGGGAAGAAATGCAGGAGACAGCGCAGAGATATGTTCAGGGAGCATGTGCGCGGGGAAATCCCAAAGGAGGAAAGCACCCCCACCCCCCACACAACAGATAATACAGGCTCCCATGAACCCTGTAACAACCCACCGCACCGCCACAGCAGACGAGGCGGAAGTCTTATATTCCACCCCCCTCACAGTGACCCAATTACGGGACGCATGTGCTAAAATCACACCGTTCCTCCCCGCTTCAGACCCAAACCATTTCTTTGCCACCGTCAAACACCAGGCGACCATGTACGGCCTGGATGAGAAAGAGCAGGTAAAGCTCACGGTCCTCAGCTTAAACCCATCGGTCGCAGCAGCCCTTCCCGACCCACAGAATGTAGGAGGAGGCACCCTTGCAGAAATGCATACCGCGATCCTGGATGCGATCGGGTACAACCGGGGCGACCCCGTAGGTGGTCTGAATAAATGCAGACAAAAAAGGTCTGAACACCCCACAGCGTTCGCAGGACGCTTGTGGATTCATTTTGAAGCCGTTTTCGGCAACGTAGATCGTGCCCATTTGTCCCCAGACAATATGGCCAAGTGGACCCGCACCCTTATCTCCCATGCCACGGAAGGAGGACAGAATGCCTGTAGCAATTATGACCCCTCGGAGGAGGCTCATAATGAGAAGTGGGTGGTCAAGAGATTGTCCCGCGTTTGGGAACAAGCGGCTCACGGTAAAACAGCAGCTAAAACCCCTGAGGAAAACCAAGCCGCCGCAGACGTGCAGGCAGTAAGAAGCACTCTCCACAACCCCGCCTGGGTAAACGAGGGAAAGAACAGCCCCCCAGCCAAGCCGCAAGAGTGCTACAATTGCGGACAATTGGGACATTTTGCTAGAGAATGCAATGGCCTTAAAATACCACAGAGTGCCCAACAGACCGGCACTCTCGATAAGAAAAAGGCAGAGCCCATAGCGACCGAGAACTGAGGTGTCCACATGATGATTTAAAGGAGACACTTGGTGAAAAGTGTTGTCCTTTCTGATGGAACCTGCAGAATGTTTTATGTTGTCTGTCTGTTTGTTAAATGTTGTTCGTTGTCTGTCTGTTTGTTAAATGTTGTTCGTCCTACAGGAGAGTTTTCTCACCGCCCCACACCCATTCACCTGAACTTTTAGCTCTTTTCCAATTGGACAAGCCAGACGCTTGTTCAGCGGTACCAACTTGTCCACAGATACCTGGTCACCAGATCAGACGCCCATTCAGAGGAACTGGCTTTTCAGCTGATACGTGGTCACCAGACCAGACGCCCGATCATAGCTACTCTTCTGATTTGATGGTAGAATCAGAACAGTAACCCCACCATGATGACTACATTTTTGTTCGTTCTTTGGTCGCTCAGGCAGTAGAGAAACGGCGTGAGACCCGCCCCGCCTGGGGACCCCCCCGTTGGTCAAAAACGCTCGGGTAGGGACGATACGGTATTGGTAGCCGTCCTACCCGGGGACTCCACCCAAATCTTACCCACGCACCTCATTCGAACTTTTCTTTCAAAAACAGTTTTATTTTATTTAGGCAACCTTTGGGTTGCTGCCACATGCTATTTACATCCTGGAACATTTGGATGATAAACCTAGCACTGGTCCACCATTGGGAAGTGTGCCGTGTCCAAACATTTGTTTTGAAAAAAAAAAATGGGGGGAGAGTCACATACTGTGACCAATTATAAGGGTTTAATTGGCCCCAAGAAGGACAGACACACTAACACACCAGATATTAAACCGAAGTATTTACACACACTACGCTTGTGTTACAGAACTCCAGAAGCTCCAAGTCCGGAGAAAACTAGCAAAAACAGGAAAAGAAAAGAAAGAAGACAGCCATGAGGACTCCTTTCATCGTGCTCAACATATTTGTGGACATTTGGTTGCGCTGGAACGCGGACCCCATTACTCCAAACCCCCCTGCCGTTAACACTTCACTGCCCAGTAGTACCGAGGGCCCAGTCACCAACCACGCTGCATTATCCTGGTGTGCCAAGTTCATAACTTGGTACTCCCTATCATACGTCATTGAGGCACTGTTAGCATTGGCCATACTCTGCTGTGCAGTACAGACCATGCGCCTCCGCAAGTGGAAAAGGAGAGCGTACCGCGCTCGAACCCCGGTCTATCGGATCCAATCCCCGATATTCGGCTACAACCAGACCCCAGACCACCCCCGCGACATATGAATAATAAAACATGCACTGGCGGTTTTTCCTGTAAATAAAAAGAGAATGTGTGGAAATGTATGATCCTGAGCTTGACTGCCAAGCTAGGAAAGAATATATTAAATGTTGTAATTGTTAGTGTATGTTTAGAGAGATAAGATTGTAAAATACTTGAAGAATTGTTTAGGTAAAATTAGAGGTTCCCAGTTTATTTTTGATAGATACATGCCCCTGCCTGACATAGCGCCCTCAAGAATTGTTTAGGTAAATTTTTGTGCATAGCTAGGGTCAGAGTAGTGGCCATGTAGGAGGTGCCCCCCCCCCCCCCCCCCCCCCCCCAGTGGGGAAACAAAGAGGACAAAATTTATGTGATCCTTCACGCTTCGCGTTAGGATCACAAGGCGGGAATGTAGCCATGTAAAATGGCTGCGTTCCGATTAATCTGGCCAAAACCCAGTTTAAAACGGCTAACCCGAAAGACTGCTGGGAAAAGCAGCCAAGAAGACACAAGCAGGCAGCTGCCGACAGTTTTGCATATTCGGCTCTGGGAAGGTAGCCCAGATCGATACTCAGGGCTATCAACAGCCCATCAACCCAGGTATTCGCAGTTGCATTCAGGACTGTTTGCAGCCAATCTATTCAGTCATCCACAGTTAAATCGGCTATCCCCGGGAACAATTGCAACATATTAGCAATTGAATACCGGGCCAGACCTGTCGCCGCCTGCAGTGGCCAAAACAAAGACAGGTGAGCGACCACCCCCCGATCGAGGAATCGCTTCACCATTGGACACATCGACCCCAGAGATTGGGGACAGATCCAATCACTTGGGACTCAGGGTCAAGGGCCGCCCCGGGAGGCGGGAAGCCCCTGTGCCCTATAAAAGTGAAGGTCCAAGTTCAGATTTCTCTCTCTCTCCTCTTCGCCTGCTCGAGACCTTCGCAAGACCAGCCACCGGCAATAGTAAGTTTGAATCCAACGATCGCTATCCGGTAGAGACACCTAGCCACCGACCTGTAGCTGCCTTTTGAATCCCGCGGGCCAGATCTGATTGGACAAGCCATTCGTTTCCCTGACCAGGTGGGCTCTTCCTAAGTTAAGTATTGGCCAGTAGTGATAGGTTTATTATATAAATAGTAGTATTAGGGTATTAATATTGCTTGTTGTATATAATAAATGACCGTTGTTTTAATCCTTACTAAGCGGTGTGCTGTGTTATTAATCATAACCTGAACTTGAACCACGTGGCGGTATCATAAAGATACCTGGCGACTCATGAGCAAAGGTGACGTAAACAGAGCAAATAGAATAAGGTTAAAAAGAGCAACAGTGTTCCAATACATCTTCTACCCTTCTCCTTCTAGATGGTAATGGTCATGGGTTTGGAAGGGGCTACCAAGGAGTCTTGGTGAGATCCTGCAATGCATCTTGCAGATGGTGCACACAGCAGCTGCTGTGCATCGGTGGTAGGGGGAGTAAATGTTTGTTGTCAAGCAGTCTGTTTTGTCCTGAACAGCACATCGACCTTCTTGAGTGTTGCTGGAGCTGCACTCATCCAGGCAAGTGGGAGTAATCCATCACACTCCTGACTTGTAGGTGGTGGACAGGCTTTGGGGCGTCAGGAGGTGAGTTACCCGGCTCAGGATTCCTAGCCTCTGACCTGCTCCTGTAGCCATAATATTTATATGATTTTGATTAGGGGGGATTCAGCAGTGGCAATGCAATTGAATGTCAAAAGGTCATGATTTGATTCCCTCTTATTGTAGATGGACATTGCCTGGCACTTGTGTGCCATGAATGGTCTTGTTGCATTTGCATGTGGACTACTTCAGTGTCTGAGGAGTCATATTTGGTGCTGAAGATTGTACAATAGTCTGTGAACATCCCCACATCTGACCTTATGATGGAAGGAAGGTCATTAATGAAACAACTGAAAACAGTCTGGCCTGAAGAACCCCTGCAGTGATGTCCAGGGACTGACATGACTGACCTCCAACAACCGCAACTATCCTCACTTCTGCTAGGCATGACTCAAACCAATGAAGAGTTTCCCCCTTGATTCCCATTGACTCCAGTTTTGCTAGGACTCTTTGATGAGGGTGAGGTCCAGTATGTATTTCCCTCTTGTTGGTTCCTTCACCGACTGTCACAGACCCAGTCCAGCAGCTATCCTTTAGGACTTCGCCAGATTGGTCAATAGTGGTGCTAGCGAGGTACTCTTGGTGATGGGCATTGAAGTCCCCTATCCAGAGTACATTCTCTGCCTTTGCCGCCCTCAGTGCTCCCGCCAAATGTTGCTTAACATGAAGGAATACTGATTCATCAGCTGACTGTGGATGGTACTTGGTAATCAGCAGGAGGTTTCCTTGCCCAGAGTGTTTTAATTTTCTGTTAAGTCACTATGTAAGAATTGTGAGTGAAGCTTAAGGCAGCTGTAGAAAACTTTGAAAGCCTTCAAGAACCTGATAAGTAGCCAAAGACTTTCGGAGGGGAGAGAGAAGTAAAAGTAAAGAGGGGAAATTTCAGTTGAGGATTCAGTTCTATTGTGTTTTTCAAGCTTAAGGCATAAGTATTATGAAGTACATTGTTTAGTTAGCAGCATTGGCTTTGTTTTTTTTATATATAGTTAAGTTTGCTTTTGCCAAAACCATAACATTTTGAGGCATGGCTCTTTCAATTACTTACTGAGAGTTTGAATTTCTCTTTAAACTTTAGTAGTCCCTACCAGGATCATAACACGAATGACAGGGTGAGCCTACATGTGTGAAGTTATGAACAACCTCAGGATCATATTGTCAATGCTGATATGGAAACATACTGGACCATAATACTGGACCATAATATTTGCCTTCATGATGCTGATGGTCAATCCAAACTCTTTATAGATATAAGAGAGTCTGTCCATCTGCAGCATAAGGTATTCCTTGGTATGAAATGCTAGCGCAGCATTATCAGCATAGAGTAATTCTCCAAAGAGGACTTGGTGTACCTTTGTCTTGGATCACAGGCAGGTAAGGCTGAACAGCTTTCCTTCAGTTTTGTTATGTAAGTAGACACCCTCAGTAGATAAACTGAAGGCATATGGCAGGAGCAAAGAGCAATTTGTGCCGAAGAGTGTCAGCCAGAGGCAAACAGCACAGGGCTAAATCGCTGGTTTTGAAAGCAGACCAAGGCAGGCCAGCAGCACGGTTTGATTCCCGTAACAGCCTCCCCAAACAGGTGCCGGAATGTGGCGACTAGCGGCTTTTCACAGTAACTTCATTTGAAGCCTACTTGTGACAATAAGCGATTTTCATTTCATTTCATTTTCATTATTTGATCACACTGCGATTTCAAAGGGTTCCGGTGTTGCTCCATTGTAGTTGACCTTATCCATGATCCTGTAGACAGTTATCTGAAGAGAAAGAATGTGCAGAGTTATGCTGGGGAGACCGTTTTGTCCAGCATCTTAATAGACTGCCTCTTGGTAGATGCCGAGCTGTTCAAAACACAGAAGGGAAACTTGAAACAACTGCCCTCAAGTTTGTATTTGCAACTTGTACAGTATGAGAAGAGGTTTTGAAATTCAGGAATGGTGGGTGCGATTTAACCACCACGTTGCTGTGTCGGTTAAAGAGTGGGAAGGACCAAAATTGAGGTGCAAATCAGTTTGCTTTCTAACCAGCCCACTCGCGATGGCAAGTTCTGGATAACGCCCAGATGGAGAACATTTCTTTGACCAAATTTGCAGTAATTTCCATCTCATGAAGCTAAATGTAACAGCCTCCTGGGAATTAACCAGCTCCTCAGTGAGAATTCACACGGGCGTTGATTCGTACTCTTTTAAAAACGTGAAGCTGGCGCAATGACTGCTGAGGGGAACTGAGGAGGTGAATAGTCATTTCCATTTTCAGCATGCAGCTCAAGGGCACTGGAGCTTGATGCGCTGAGCGTCAAGAACCACAAAGACATGTGAGACTTTAACTCAGGCTTTAATATACTACATGGGAGGCTTACCCGACACAGACGACCCCAGAAAGAATGGGGGCTGTCCCAGAAGAGGTTCTTATACTGACTCCCGGGGGAGTGGCTAAGGCGGAGCTCTCCGTGGCCAGGTCAGGTTACCTACCAGTGACCGAACCTCTGCAGAGTTACAGTACAATACACAGTATTACAGGGCCACGTTACGCACAACTATTATATACTATGTACAATGGTAGGGAGGTACAGTGGTGTATCACCACATTCACCCCTTGTTTAGAAGGAAGTCCGGGGTGAAAATTCGGAGCAGTGAACAGAGTCCATCAGGAGGTTCCGTGTCGTCAAAGGTCGAGACGAACGATGGGTTTGGTCGATCTCTTTGAACGTCGGAGCTGCGGCGCTGAGGTAGTGTCCGGCGGTATCCGTGCGGTCGGTGGTGCTGGTTCGCGAGGCGGCATGACTTCCCCCACCGCTTCGGCTGGCTCGAGGCGAAACTGCGGGATGACAGCGGCTGGCACGGAGTAGTAACAGGCCGAGGGATCGACGGGAGCAGAGAGGGAGTGGGGTGGAGGTTGCGGGGCGAGGGCGGCAGGGGCCCCAGAGGGGGCCAGGTCCTTGATGGAGACGGTCTCCTCACGCCCGTCGGGGTACGCTATGTACGCGTACTGTGGGTTGGCGTGGAGGAGACGGACTCTCTCCACCAGTGGCTCCGCCTTAGAGGTCCGCACGTGCTTGCGGAGCAGGACGTCTCCCGGGGACAGGAGCCAGGATGGAAGCGATGTCACGGATGCCGATCTCCTGGAGAAGAGAAACATCCGCTCATGAGGGGTAGCATTCGTTGCAGTACACAAAAGAGACCGGATGGAGTGGAGTGCGGACGGGAGGGCCTCCTGCCAACGGGAGACTGGTAGGCCTTTGGACTTGAGGGCTAGCAGCACGGCCTTCCAAACAGTCGCGTTCTCCCTCTCCACCTGTCCGTTCCCCCGGGGGTTGTAGCTGGTCGTCCTGCTCGAGGCAACGCCCCTGGCGAGCAGGTACCGACGCAGCTCCTCGCTCATGAAGGAGGAGCCCCGGTCACTGTGAACGTAATTGGGATAACCGAACAGCATGAAGAGGTCGTGCAACGCTTTGATGACGGTGGCGGAGGTCGTGTCAGGGCAGGGAATGGCGAAGGGGAACCGCGAGTACTCGTCGATGACGTTGAGGAAGTACGTGTTGCGGTTGTGGGTGGGGAGGGGCCCTTTGAAGTCAATGCTGAGACGTTCAAAGGGGCGGGTGGCCTTGATTAGGTGCGCCTTGTCTGGCTTGTAGAATTGCGGCTTGCACTCCGCACAGACTTGGCAGTCCCTAGTCATGGCCTTGACCTCCTCGACTGAGAAGGGTAGGTTGTGGCCCTTGATGTAGTGGTAGAGCCGCCTGACGCCCGGGTGACAGAGGTCATTATGTAGTGCCCGCAGCCGGTCATCCTGTGCGTTGGCACAAGTACTACGGGACAGGGCATCAGGAGGATCATTGAGCTTACCTGGCCGGTATAAGATAGTATAATTGTAGGTGGAGAGTTCGATCCTCCACCGTAATATCTTATCATTTTTGATTTTACCTCGTTGTTTGTTGTCGAACATGAACGCAACTGATCGTTGGTCAGTAACGAGGGTAAATGGTTTTCCGGCCAGGTAGTGCCTCCAGTGCCGGACGGCTTCCACTATGGCCTGTGCCTCCTTCTCAACAGAGGAGTGGCTGATCTCGGGGCCTTGGAGTGTGCGGGAAAAGAAGGCGATGGGCCTGCCCGCCTGGTTGAGGGTGGCACCCAGGGCAAAGTCGGAGGCATCGCTCTCGACTTGGAATGGTGCAGACTCGTCTACCGCATGCATGGCGGCTCTGGCGATAGTAGTTTTTAGGAGGTGGAAGGCCTGGCAGGCCTCGGGCGGGAGGGGGAATGAGGGGGAACGGAGGAGGGGTCGGGCCTTGTCAGCGTACTCGGGCACCCACTGGGCATAGTAGGCAAAGAGTCCGAGGCATCGCCTCAGTTCTTTGGGGCAGGTGGGAATAGGGAGTTCGAGAAGGGGGCGCAGACGGTCGGGATCGGGGCCGAGGACACCGTTCTCCACCACGTAGCCGAGTATGGCGAGGCGGGTGGTGCCGAAAACACATTTTGCCTCGTTGTACGTGAGGTTGAGGCGTTTGGCAGTTTGGAGGAATTTCGTGAGGTTGACGTCATGGTCCTGCTGGTTGTGGCCGCAGATGGTGACGTTGTCCAGATACGGGAAGGTAGCCCGCAGTCTGTTCTGGTCCACCATTCGGTCCATCTGCCGTTGGAAGACCGAGACTCCATTGGTGACGCCAAAGGGTACCCTAAGGAAGTGGTAGAGGCGGCCGTCCGCCTCGAAGGCCGTGAAGTTACGGTCCTCCGGGCGGATAGGGAGCTGGTGGTAGGCGGATTTCAAGTCTATGGTGGAGAACACCCGGCACTGTGCAATCTGGTTGACCATGTCAGATATGCGGGGCAGGGGATACGCATCAAGCAGCGTGTACCGGTTGATGGTCTGACTGTAGTCAATGACCATGCGGTGTTTCTCACCAGACTTGACTACCACCACTTGGGCTCGCCAGGGGCTGGTGCTGGGAGCAATGATATTTTCCGAGAGAAGGCGCTTAATCTCCGCTCGAATGAATTGGCGGTCCCCAAAACTGTAACGCCGACTTTTAGTAGCCACGGGCTTGCAGTCGGGGGTGAGATTAGCAAACAGTGAAGGGGGGGGGATCCTGAGCGTGGAGAGACTACAGGTGGGACCCGGGGGGGAATCAGGGAAGAACTGGGGGTTGGAGACCGAGAGGGGGGGGAGGGGGCCGTTAAAATGCAAGGTGAGGCTGCGCAGGTGGCATTGGAAGTCCAGGCCGAGGAGCGCGGGGGCGCAGAGGTGAGGGAGGACCATGAATTTGAAATCCTGGAACACCGCGCCGTTCACTGAGAGGGTGACGACGCAGTAGCCCGAAACCTCGGCCGACTGGGAGTTGGAGGCCATGAAAATATGCCTGCGCGTGGGTAGTACCTTGAGGGAGCAGTGGCGCACGGTGTCCGGGTGGAGGAAGCTCTCCGTGCTGCCGCTGTCGAAGAGGCAGGTAACAGTGAAACAATTTACCTGAACCTCCATGGTGGATCTGGCGAGCTGATGCGGTCGGTCCTGGTCGAGGACGATGGATGCGATGGTGGAGCTGTTGGAGAAGGGTGCCGGATCCGAGGAGCGGCCTGTGGGAGAAGGTGGCAGCGCCCAGGCGTCGGAGGCTGCTGCTGGAGGCCAGGTTGCTGTTGGTGGCTGCATCTCCTTTGTTTGCAGCATTTCGGTCCAGTGCGCAGGACCGGAAGTGACGATCGGCGGTGGACCGGAAGTGACGCAATTCGGTGGCGGGGCGGACCCGGAAGCGACGATCGGCGACGGACCGGAAGTGACGATCGGCAACGGACCGGAAGTGACGATCGGTGAACCGGAAGTGACGATCGTCGAACCGGAAGTGACGATCGGCGAACCGGGAGTGAAGTGAGCCGGGCCGGGGATGATCAAAGATGGCGGCGCCCTTGCGTCGCACATGTTGAACAGCGAGCCGGGAACGGAGGACGGCGGCACCCCGGAGTAGCAGACCGCGGCGTTGGACCCCGAGGCAGCAGTGGAGCGGCAGACGTTTGCAAAGTGGCCTTTCTTGCCACAGGCTGAACAGGTAGCATCTCTAGCAGGGCAGCGTTTCCTGGGGTGTTTTGCCTGGCCACAAAAATAACACTGGGGCCCAGGCATTTTTACTGCTGGAGTGGCTGGATGGGCCGTGACTTGCAGTGGTTGTTGCTGGGAGGTAGCGGCCACGTAGGGAGCGTGGACAGGAGCATAGGAAGTTTGTGCAGGCGTGTACGACGCATTATTGTCGTAGGCTGCCTGTTGGGTCTCTGCCATAGTGACTGCCGTGTCCAGAGTCAGGGTAGTTTGTGTCAGAAGGAGTTGGCGAATCGGGACGGAAGCAATGCCAGCTACAAAGGCATCAAGCGCCAGGGCCTCAGTGTTCTGCTCAGCGGAGACTGCTGGCGCGTTGCAGGTGAGCGCGAGGGCACGGAGGTCCCGAACAAACACGGATAGGGGTTCACCCGGCTGCTGGTGCCGGGAGGCGAGGCGGTGGCGGGCGTAAATAGAATTAACAGTTCGTGCATACCGGCTTTTGAGCTTCACGATGGCATCGGCATAGGTCGTTGTTCCCGTGATGAGGTCGAAAAGCCCGTAGTCGAGCCGTGAGCACAGGAGATTGAGTCGGTCGGCGTCCGTTTTGGCGAAGGCGGAGGATGCTTCCAGGTAGGCCTCGAAACACCAGAGCCAGCAGTTGAAAAGGTGATCCGCGCGTGGAGCGTGGGGGTCGAGCGAGAGCTTGTCGGGTTTCAGAGCAGCCTCCATTATAACTGTAGTATATTAAATTGATGCGCTAAGCGTCAAGAACCACAAAGACATGTGAGACTTTAACTCAGGCTTTAATATACTACATGGGAGGCTTACCCGACACAGACGACCCCAGAAAGAATGGGGGCTGTCCCAGAAGAGGTTCTTATACCGACTCCCGGGGGAGTGGCTAAGGCGGAGCTCTCCGTGGCCAGGTCAGGTTACCTACCAGTGACCGAACCTCTGCAGAGTTACAGTACAATACACAGTATTACAGGGCCACGTTACGCACAACTATTATATACTATGTACAATGGTAGGGAGGTACAGTGGTGTATCACCACAGAGCTGCTGTCACAGTTGTCAGGGGAAGGGGGATGTGGTACTTCTCAGGGGGGTTGGGCTTGGTGGGAGGGGATGGGGGTTGAGGAGCTTTTCTTCCTTCAATCCATCTTTAAATATTGTGGATATCCATATCAGGGGCAACTACAGCTGCTGACTGTTCCTACCAAATATTCCAGGACAGAGCCCTGTTCTTGATTATATGCTGAAGGTCACTTTAACTCTCTTTGACTGAGGGAAGCCTCAAGTTTCACAGCTGAAGACTATTGTTCATAAGGAATTGGCCTTTTTAGTTGTGAGAGCACTTCACAACTCTTAAGTGGCTTACATGCGCCATGTCTCAGATGATGATTATTGCATTGCATTTCAATCAAACTTTGAAGCCTGAACAGTTTGCCTGACCTCAAGAAGCGTCAGCACCATAGAGGCAGCAGCCACAATCAAACATTAAGGAGCTGGGCTTCAGCACTGGGGATATCCTCGCGATCAAAGGGTGAGTGTGTGGATCGAAGGAGGGCAGCTGAGCACGGTCTCCATAATGTTGCCGGCTGGGCTCTGGGGTCTAGGGGATCCAGCGGTGAGTGTGCAGAGCGAGGTTCTCCAGCACAACTGGCTCAGTGGATGGAATTCTGAGAGAAGGTTGGACACATAAGTGTGGTGGAGGCTTGAGTTATTTGAGGGTCCCTGTGTGGAAGCCCCAACTGATTGTCAGTCTATGTTCTTCTCCAAAATGGATGGTGGTGTTGGTCCCGCAGAGGATGCCCTCGCGATGCTGGTGGTAGCGCAGGAGGTCAGACGCTGCAGAAGGCAGCAGTATCGATGCAGACAAGAGGTGGCACCCCACAGGATCATGGGTCGGCTGCTCATCAGTTCGAGGAGGAACCCTGAGGGTGAAGCCAGCGACGGCCCAATGTGCACAGGCGGTGTTGGTCTTTCGTGGCAATGACAGACAGCATTTGCCACAGGAGACTCCGTCTCAACAAAGAGACACAGCGACACCTGTGCCATGTCCCCGCAGGCTTGGCACCCCGTGGAAAAGGAGGACATCGCTGGCCGTGAAGGTCACCGCAACCCTGAACGTTTATGCAACCGGTTCATTCCAGGGCTCGAGCAGGGACTTGTGCGGCATATCACAAGCTACAGCCCACAAGTGCAGCCGTGAGGTCATGGATGCCCTGATGGCCCGGGCAGCTGACTATATTAACTTTGAGATGGACTAAACCCACTACAATGCACGGGCAGCAGGATTCTCTGCCATTGCCGGGGTGCCCCAGGTCCAGGGGGTAATGTATGGCACACATGTCGCCTTGCACGCTCTGGGGCACCAGGTAGTGCCCTACATTAACAGGAAGAGGTTCCACTCCCTGAATGTTCAACTTGTGTGCAACCACCCCCTCCAGATCATGCACTTTTGTGCACGCTTCCCAGGGAGCGTGTATGACAGCTACATCCTGAGACACTCGGAGATCCCCAACATCTTCACGGACCATTCCAGGATGATGGGTTGGCTCTTGGGGATAAGAGGTCCTGGCTGATGATGCCAGAGCAGAGGCCGGAGACCAATGCAGAGACCTGATATAACAAGGCCCATGTTGCCACCAATGTTGTCATTGAGCAGTGCACCGGAGCCAAAGGAGGTGCTGGAGCGTGGAGAACAGGCGGCAGCGAGGGACAAGCATGCCTGGAGAACCAGGGAGGCCCTCATCCTCGCCCAATTCTCATAGGATGAGGCTTTCTCCGTAAGCTCACCACCTACCCCCATAATCCCCTCTTTCCCCCCATTCCCCTCCTTCCTCCCATTCCCCTCCTTCCCTCCATCCCCCTCCTTCCTCCCCCCCCCCCACCCATTCACCAACCCTCCCACTCTCCACCTGATTACCCTGTTCCACTCTCCAAGGGTCTGTGTCGGCACTGTCAGAGGGTCAATATACAAGGCAGGAGAGCTATGATCACTCGCTGTGAGGAAATCTCTGGTGCTCCTCAGTTTCTGCTAACGTCTGACTCCTGTCTTTCTTCTGACAGCGCGCTCACACCCATCCTCTGAACGGGGTCTGCATCGGGCCATTTGATCTTGGACCACTGTGCCCTGGGGCTGGTGGTGGGAGAAGCGGAGGGCAACAGGGGATGAGGTTGTGGGTAGGCCTGCTGTGAAGATTAGTCTGACAGAGTCTTTACTTGTATCAGGTGTAACATGTTTTGAGAGTGAACATTGTACATTTCCATTTCCCCGAGCTGCAGATTGTGACCCCTCCCCCCACCCCCCAGTGCCCATTCAGTGATCCTCAATCTTTTTGATCTTTCATGCTCTACTGCTACGCCTAGGTGTGTCCACAGGATGCACATCAGAGGTGGAGGCAGCCTGCTGCATTCCATGCCCTGTGGCCTTTGATGCCCTTGGCAGACGTACTCTGGAGGGCCGGGAACCGGACAGCCCCGACCAACATACCCGTACAACTGACATCACCATATTGCCATGTTCTAACCACCACCCTTGAAATGCGCCGGTGTCAGGAGAGGGGAATTTGAACTGAAAATCGCCATTGTCTACTTGGTGGCATGCTCCGGGTTTGCCTCCAGCATTTCCCCCTCCCTAGTGGTAGGGCCCTGGGGGTCTCCATGGGACGGGGGGGAGCTGGAATGAGCTCCAGAGGCCTCTGCATCATCTGACTCTGCCAGCTCTGACTGCTCCCCATTGTCTGCCCCCTGGTGTCGACGCCCTCAACAATGCTCCTCAGTCTGGGACAAGTCCCTCATCGACTGGGACATGATGTTGAGACACTTAGCCATGGTCGTCACAGACTGAGCCATGCCTTGGACACCACACTCAAGATGCTGACCTCGCGTTCCAGGCTTTCTACTGTGGTCGCCACCCTAGCAAAATGGGCCTCAGTGCTAAGCATTGTCAGCATCACCTCCTTCGCCCGTAGCTGTTGGGACTCCTCCAATCGGCTATCCTCTTGAATCTCACGGCCGTGTCCTAGCATCTGCATCAGCTCTGGGATAACCTTGTCCAGAGCTTCAGCATCTGACTGGGACCCAGCTGAGTCCAGGAATCCAGCAGACCTCCGATTGCGGACTCCCTTGGAACCTTCCTGCCGCCACCTGATGTGCATCTGCTCTGTGTGGTGCAACACATTGTGCCCCAGAAGTCTGTGCACTAATGTCACCCACTGAGGTGTGTATCTCTGCGCTGGTGGAAGGAGCGGGTGACAGTTGTGATGCCTCAATGGTGGTCTCCTCGGAGTTTGCCTCCAAGGCGTTCTCTTGGGTGGCGGGGATGGGGGATGATCCCAAAGGACCCAGCCCTATCAGATGGATATCCTGTGAGTGAATGGACATGTGGTCCATGAGAGGGAAGGATCATTTTGTCTGACATGAACAACTCACTTGAGACCGGTCAATAGATCCTCATCTCAATGGTGCAGACCAACCTCACTGTCGGTGACTGATCTCTCCCCGGTCAACCCCACGATCTCCAGGGCCTGTTCCTCAAAGGGGGTGAGGACTCAGATCACTGGCACTCCCCCTCCCCCCCCCTCCCATCTTGGCCCTTACTTATTATGAGCTATTTTCTCCTGCGGGTCAAAGAGAGGGCTTTGTGAGCCGCGTATTTGATGGATCAGGGGAGTCTATGGCAGGTGGCATGTGTGGGCACCTCAAATAAAATTTGAAGGGTGGCAGGTGGAGCTGACGCCAGGACAGAAGTGTAACCTACTCTTGCAGCTCAGTGGAGGTCGTTGGTCTTCTGTCTACATTGTACGGCGGTCATCATGGTCATGCTGCCTGCACTGATAGTGCTGCCGCTGCCTCCCAGGCGGTATTGGTGACTCTGTTGCTGGTCCTCAGTGGAACAGGATGTCCCATCTCGCATCCACAGCATCAAGACACTGAGGAGGGGACAGTCTGGCCCTTTCCATTGGTGGAATCCTCCAGTCCCTCCAAAGGCGACACCCACAATGTGTTCCCCAGAAATTGAACGGCAATCTACCGCTGCCAGTAAACACGCCACGGGTGGGTCGGAAAATCCAGCCCTGACTTAATTAAGGCGATATTAGGGGAGATGACCAAAAGATTGATCATAGAATTGAGCTGCCGCCACAACCATGTGTACTGTCTGCATTACTTTAACGGGCACAGTGTAATTGTGCATCTCGATTCAGCTGCCATTAAAAGGCCTTTTTTTAGCCTAAAGATTTTACAACTCCCTAGACAGGAGATGGAATGAAGCATTTCAAAGTGTTGAAGGTACAAATGCTGGAAATCTGAAATAAAAACAGAAAATGTTGGAAGTGCACAGCTTTTCAGAGCGTTACCATGACAGCATGGTCTATCGATTATATTGGAAGGGTACCTACTAGAACAAAGAACATAGAACAATACAGCACAGGAACAGGCCCTTCAGCTCTCCAAGCCTGCGCCAACCATGGTACCTGCCTAAACTAAAACCACATGCACTTACGGAGGTCGTATCCTTCCATTCCCACCCTATTCATATATTTGCCTATATGCACCTTAAATGCCGCTTTCGTACCTGCTCCCACCACCTCCCCAGGCAGCGCGTTCTATATATTTACCACCCTCTGTGTAAAAAACTTGCATGGAAGCTTTTATATGATTATTATGAAAATTATATTTGTCAGAAAGTTGAATCATAAGTCCACCCTGAGAAATAATGTAATTTTAAATGCAATTTACGCCGAGATTGCTGATGCACTCAAAGTGGAAGCTCTTTCTTGATATAGCAACGTATATACAGAATTGTCCAAGTGGCAGATCCCAGTTGTTTTCCCATTGGTCTGTAGTTTCCCACATTCTGCCTCCCTCCCTTTTGAATAAGGAAGTTACGTTAGCATTTTTCCAATCCACTGGAATCTTTACAGTGTCCAGGGAATTTTGGAATATTAAAACCAATGGATCCACTATCTCCACTGCCACTTCCTTTAACACCCTAAGATGTAGGCCATCAGGCCTGGGGGACTTGTCTGCCTTCAATCCCAAGAGTTTGTTCAGTACCGTTTCCTTATTGAGCTTTGACAAAGGGTCACCTAGACTCAAAACGTTAGCTCTTTTCTCTCCCTCCAGATGCTGCCAGACCTGCTGAGACATTCCAGCATTTTCTATTTGGTTTCCGATGCCAGCACCCACAGTAATTTGCTTTTATTTAAATTACCTCAAGTTTGTGGTGGTAGCATGTGAGAGACTGGCCAACAGTGTATTAGAATAATCAAGTCTAGAGTTTACAAAGGGTTGGATGAGGGTTTCAAGTAGCAGATTGGCAGAAGGACAATGTTATAGTGATCGATAAATGCAGTCTTATCTCTGCTATGGATGGATGGTAAGCAACTGATTTTGGAGTCAAATATAACAGCAACGAAACAATCTGCTTCAACCTTAGACAGTTGCCAGGGAGGGGAACAGGACCAGTTGTGAGAAAATAGAGTTTGTAACGGGGGGCAATATTTTCCATTTTTTTTCCGAAATGTTGGCTCAGGCAAGAATTGCGGTGGGTAGTTCGCCAGTTGCACAGCCAGCTTTTCCCGCCATATTTTTTAATACTTCTGAGGAAAATAGTGCTGGAGGCATGGCTCATGCTGCCACATTCATGGGGCAGGTCTGGAAAAAGCAGGCAGCCAGGTATCCTGAGATCTGGATGCCATTTGTAAAGGGCACCCCGATCTCTGATATTAAAAAAAAACATGTCCCCCTGGTACAAGAGGAAACACACACCCCTCCCCCAGGAGCTCCGCAGAAGGCTCATCCCTGGCACTGCCCCCGGCACCCTGGCACTGCCCCCAGGCTGTGAAAAGCAGATGTAAACCTCGCCGGTGTCGACCGGGGGGATTTCCAAAGGTGGGGGTCAATATGGCCCACTAATTATATTAAAATGTATTAAAATATGTGGAGATGAGGTTCCCACCCTTCCTGGTTCCTGGTAACTTGGTTATGTCACTGACAAGGGGCAGGGATAATCTGAAAACAAGATCTCGGTGGTGAGATTCACATTTTCCGAGTCTCGCGAGGTTTTGTGCCCACGTTGCTGTTTGTACTCGAGGCAATTTGCGGCCAGGGACTAATGTCAGTGGCTTCTGTCTTCCCAATGTTTAACAGGAGGAAATTTCTTCTCATCCAGTACTGCACATCAAAAAAGCAGCCAGGCAATTTAAAGGCAGGAGTCAAGGCAGCCAGCGGTGAGGTAGGCCTGGGTGACCTCAGCGTATATATAAAAACTGATGAGCACATGCATCACTTTGGGAGCTGATGCGTCTTCTGCCAGCAGTCACTTCCACCAAAACGTGATGTAATACTGAGTGTATCCGACTTACATCCTGAATCCTGCTCCCCTACTTTTGCACCAAACAAATAAGTTGATTTGCCAGAATCCCTGAACACAAATTGGCTTACTTAACCAACCTAACCTTTGACACTTTAGCGAACTGATTTTGGTTGGTGATGCTCCAATGGGAAAATAACTGGGTTCTTCCACTTGGACAATTGTGTATATACATTGCTCTATCAAGACAGAGCTTCCGCTTTGAGTGCATCAACAATCTCAGCGCAAATTGCATTTAAAATTACATTATTTCTCAGGATGGACTTATGATTCAACTTTCTGACAAATATAATTTTCATAATAACAATATAAAAGCTTCCATGCACCAGAAAATGTAATAGAATGCAACAGTTTATTTTTGCACTTAAAAGTGCTAACCTAAGTCAATTTTATTGATGGAGCCAAAGAAGGGTTTTAAAACTACTCAATCATTTCCTCATTTCATTTGTTACAGCAGAAAGTTTGCTTGAAAAATTTTTTTTAAAAAATATATATAATTAAAAGCTTATAAAATATCCCATGCGCCTAAAAGATGAGCTAATTGGAAAAATCTCCTCGAGTGATCACAAATGGGTGCAATCGACAAGCAGCCAGACTCGCCATGCCCATTTAGTGAGCGGCACAGCAGCACAGTGGTTAGCACTGTTGCTTCACAGCATTAGGGTCCCGGGTTCAATTCCCAGCTTGGGTCACTGTCTGTGCGGAGTCTACACGTTCGCCATGTGTCTGCATGGGTTTCCTCCGGGTGCTCCGGTTTCCTCCCACAAGTCCCAAAAAACATGCTGTTAGGTGAATTGGACATTCTGAATTCTCCCTCTGTGTACCCGAACAGGCACCGGAAAGTGGCGACTAGGGTTTTTTCACAGTAACTTCATTGCAGTGTTAATGTAAGTCTACTTGTGACAATAAAGGTTATTATTATTATTTCAACCTAGGTTGCGATCAGTGTTCTGTGCAGGAGCGACTTCCAGAGCAATATGTTTTAAAGCCAGCATTAAAGATCAAGGAAGTTCCACTGCTGTAAAATGCACTTAAAATTTCATGATTTTTACATGGTCTGGCCAATTTCAGATGGACTGTACACCATCTGGACCATAGCCTACAGGCATTTCAATATGACACCAGGACAGGGGGCTTGAGACAAAGCATTTGATTTTGCTGAATTTTAGTACACATAACGATTTGGGGCGGGATTCTCCATCCAGCGACACTGGAATCACAAAACGCGATTGGGCAGAGAATCACACATGAGGAGAAAATCATGGCCACGCTGGGCGCCTGATGCCATGCTCCGGTGCCTTGACAACAGCGTGAATGCATTCTACTCCGCACGTACAGTAAACGCCATTGGCATATCATTAATGGGACTGACCCGGTATTCTCTGGGGCCTCTGCAATGTTCTGCCTCCATCAGGAGGAATTACCAACGGCGGGTTTCAATTCTGGTTTTAAAAATTAGAAAACAGGTGCTGTGGCTGCTGAGGGAGAGAGAGGAGGTGGGACGTGTTCCCATAAACGCAACCGTGGACTGCTGGACCTGCCACTAGCATGGCTAGCTGTAGGGGGGGGGGGGGGGGGGGGCCATGGGGGGAATAGCAGGGCCTGACATGGGAAATGACCAGGGGATGGTCCCTGGGGTCAGGTTGATGCCCTAGGACCGGGGTGTCCAGGTTTGATGGTCACTGCCGTGGCCTGCATGGGAACAGTGCAACATATCTGCCGGTATGGTGAGGACACCTGCTCCCGGTGGCCATCAAGGTGACGGTCACCCTGAACCTTTATGCCACGGGGTTCTTCCAGGTGCTGAGTGGGGGACCTGTCTGGGATCTCACCAATCTCAACGCACAGGTGCATTCATGCCGTCACAGAGTCCCTATACAATGGCACAGTAGCACAGTGGTTGGCACTGTTGCTCCACAGCGCCTGGGACCTGGGTTTGATTCCCGGCTATGGTCACTGTCTGAGCGGAGTCTGCACGTTCTCCCCATGTCTGCGTGGGTTTCCTCCGGGTGCTCTGGTTTCCTCCCAAAGATGTGCAGGTTAGGTGGATTGGCCAAGCTAAATGGCCCTTAGTCTCAAAAGAGGATAGGTGGAGTTACTGGGTTACGGGATTGGTGGAGATGTGGGCTTAGGTAGAGTGCTCTTTCAACGGGCCGGTGCTTACTCCTTCTGCACTGTAAATTCTACGATTCTATGATATGCCCGGTCGGCACAATACATCAACCTGAATATGGATCGAGACTACCAGGATGCCTGGGCAGCAGGATTCACAGCCATCGCCGGGATACCCCCCAAGTCCAGGGGGTGATCGACGGGATGCATGTCTCCCTACAAGCACCAGCTCATGACGGCCGATCTTTACAAACCAGAAGGGGTTCCGCTAGATGAACCTGCAGCTGGTGTGTGGCCATGAGCTGCACATCATGCACGTCTATGCCCAATACCCAGGCAGAGTGCACAATGCCTTCATCCTGGCACGCTCTACGGCTCCTGACACCTTTGAGACACACCCCTGAGTGAGAGGTTGACTCCTGGGCGACAGGAGTTATCCGCTGCAGTCGTGGCTGATGACGCCTACCTGGAGGCCACAGACTGACGGGGAGACCTGCTACAAAGACACTCATGCAGCGACCGGTGCAGTGGCATCCTGGAGATGCAGTTCAGATGACTGGACCACTCTGTAGTGGTCCTCCAGTATAGTGCTAGGTGAGTCTCCCACATCATGGTGTCTGCTGTGTCCTCCACAACATTGTGCAGCAGTGCAAAATGTGCTGGAAAAGGGAGATGAACGGCAGGCCTCGTCTGATGAGGAGGATGCGGGGGAGGGCCAGGTGGTACAGGGCATGGGGCCCAGGCAGGCACAGGAGGCCGCACAATGTGCGCCAGGGCCAGCGCGCATGGGATGCTCTAATCGCCTCCAGGTTCACCGGCCAGGGGACCTGGCCGACATCCCACCCCCACACCCCCCTCCCATGACTACCCTCCAAATACCACCCATCCCACCCCGCCCCACACTCTGCAAACCCGCTCCGTGATTCCTACCTGCCTCACTAACGAGGTGCGGGCCCTGTGTTGGCAGTGACAGCAGGTCTGGTCCATGGAATGGAGGATTATGCCGACCCGCTCTGCGATGAATTCTGGTGCTCCACGTCAGTTGACAATGTCTGACTCCTGCTCACAGTAACTCTTTCCACCGCCCAATTCGGTGATACCTGCGTGAAAGTTGCCCATCAATCACACGGTCTCACCAAACATTTGTGGTGGTGGATGTGGAGATTGGGTGAGGGGAGGTGGGGATGGTTGGGATTGAGGGGGAGGGGGAGGGACGGAATACCGGGTGTCCGACTTTGGGGTGGAGGTGGCCTGCTAAGAATCCCGCCCTTTGACAATGGTCCCCTTTGGCGGGTGTCCTCTGGAGCGACCAGGCCTGGATGGGCCCAGCAGTTGCTTGGGTGTCCCAGGTGACGTGGTGCCACCCTGTTCCATCCGCTGCTCATTGAATGTTCCAGGGAGTCCGAGACGCTGTGGTGTTGCGACATCTCCCCTGTGGAAGTCACCAGCACGTGCCACATCACCTCCTCCTTCCTCGGGGTGCCCGATGGCCCCTGGGCTACTCCTTGGGACAGGGGTGCGACTGGAGCGAACTCCTGGGGCACCCCTGCCACCTGGCGCCGCCAGTCCTGAAGGCCTGCTCTCATCTCAACCAGGATCTCGATGCTGGCCATGGTGCACAGGGACTAGGTCACCTCCCTCTGGGACTGTGGCACATCACTCAGTGACTGTGCCACCTCCCTCTGGGACTGGCGCAGGTCAGCCAGCGTCTGGGCAATGCCAACGACACCCTTAGCCATAACCCGTTGTGATTGTGCCAAACTCTGGAGTGCCGCTGCAATGTCCAAGTGGCCCTGTCCTGTGCTTCGGCCACCGCCCACATAGAGTGCCCAGGTATTGGACATCTTGATCTATGGCCGACACCTTTGTCCCCAAGGCCTCCACAGTGGATGCCACCCGTGCAGTGTTGACCTGCTGGCACACATTGTCAGCACTGCCTCCTGCCCCCTAGAGGTGGTTGGACTCCTCCAACTGCACCTGCAGATGCTGGATGGTTGCTGATAGCCCCTCATGTAGCCCAAGGCTCTGAGTCTGCATCTCAATTATCAATGGCACCACCCTTTCCAGAAGCTCGAGACCCATCTGAGCGGCAGCTAGTCCCTGGGGCCAGGCCGCCCTCCGACCGTGCGCTTCCTCGGGGATTCCTACCTCCACCTCATGTACCGCAGCACGAGTGTGCATCAGATAGTGCCCCAGGACCCTCTTCACTAACCTGCCAACCGAGGTGAGTGTCTCTGGGATGATGGAAGATGATGGAGACAGCTGTGACGGGAAGTCAGTGTCGTCTCTGAACTAGTGCTACTGGTCCATCAGAAGATGGCTAGCTCTGGACACTCAGCAGCCACAAGGAGAGATCAGTGCTGTTAAGTCAGATCTGAGGCTACCTCAACGTGGAGATGCCCATGGGGGCATTATTGAAAATTGAAATTATTAGGGGTGAAGCCGTTAGGCCCCTCTGAGTGAAAGGAAACCCCTTTCAGTGCATCGATTGGGTTGTTGGTATTCCCTTTCCTACTGATGCTTTCCTGCTTTCAGCAGGGAACCCCCCCCTCCCCGGTTACAAAGGCACCCCACCACTGGTCTGCTGCAGGGAGTCCGCCTCCATTGAGTTGGTGGCCTGCAGCCACTGCAAAGGGCCAGTCAGTGGCAGCCAAATGCTGGCACACATGCAAAATTGGACCTAAGTAATTAGCTTAATTGGCAGCCCACCTCTATGGTGTGGCCAGTGGAGTTGGATCTCTGCCCTTGGGATACTTTCAGGTTGACGGAATGCATTGGGAAACCTCCCTATTTGCTTGATCCCTGCACCACCATCACAGGCCGGGAGAATTCAACCCTAGATGTTGGGTAAGGCCTATAAAACTGAAATAGTATAGTGCACTGCAGCACACAGATATTTGCAGAGTACAGCATTAAGCTGCAGTGATCTTATCTTCAGATGTGGGTCTTGCTTCATTTCATAAAAGGTGCAGTATATGAATTGATTTTTAATCAATTAAACTTTACAGAAATAACTCCTATTTATATTCATGTTTGTATTGATTGGATTCCATTTTCCAAAGAGCAAGTATCATCATAACCCTCAGACCAACACTGCAGTGCTGTGAGAGGTTTTAGATTTCATCCTAGTTAGACAGTTAAGAAAAACACAAGGGAGAACCTATTTTAAATGTCCTTATTGCCCCCATCTACCCACCCCTACCATCATCCACATTGGTGACAGCATACTGTGGCATAATGCAAAGCATCATTGTGCTAGTGTTGTATTGTAATGTACATGCAATACATTGTTGTGGCGTATCAAATTTCATCAGATAAGAAATATTCCCTGATCACATGGTGTTAGACCTTGTATTTGAATCACACAAAGCACTAGGATGTATGAATAAAATTGAGAACAAATGGTGATAATCCGTTGGTCCTAGTGGAATTGGGATCATTATCCGGCTCATCATTTATTTAGCTTGTAGAAATCGATACATCCCTGCAGGCATCCATCCTCTGTCTCATTCAAACAACATGTGACAATACAATGTTAATCAGTGTTGCATCCGGTGACAACAGCTCCAGAAGGATAATCAGATGTAAACTAATTCTCCTCCACTTTAAACTATGTGGTAAAGGCTAAAAATATTAGGCAAACTAGTCCTAGATTGGGAGAGGCTCATGGAACTGGAATGAGCCTTTTCGGGCTGGAGAAATCAGTTGCACAATGTTCAACAGTTCAATTCACCCATTGATTGACAAACTAGTCAGTCTGACACTGTGGGCTGGGAATGTTTCTATCTGTGAAGGTGACAGTAATACCATGATTAGGCTATGATGTTCAAGAAGAAGAGCTGCCCCATTTGAATATTAATTTTCATGCTTTCTGTTGGAAGAACAACTGAACCAAGTATTGTGGAATTTTCCTACCCTGGTGGAGATGGGTTCAGGGGTGTGCAGGGTGGGAATGTCCCAGGAAATGTTGGACTCGGATCTTGGCAGAATTCCAACCCTTTCCAGCTTTCTCAGCGAGATCTGAGCCCTGAGGGAACTCTCGTGGGTCTGACTGGAAAGTGATTCACATGATTCAAAAGATACAGATGAGCCATTTTAACCATGAATTTCTTCTATTTCAATAGCTGTGCATCTCCACAATGCTACAGAGGGTGGTGCACAACAAGAATACCTTCCTCCATGAAACTGACAAGCTGGGAAGCCTTTAATCAGTCACACTGAAGATCTGCAGCCATGGCCATTGGGAGATTACCGTTTGAAGTACTTTTCTAAGAGAGAAAGTACAATACCTGCTTGACAAGGCACTTCACCTGTCCAGCCTTTCGCTCACCTTCACTGCTCTTTCCTGCTGTCTACCTTCAGCATGGAATGAGAGCAGTTAATACAGTTCCACCTTTCATCTCTGATAAGCTGAAGAGCAGATGCCGCACCATTGTCAACATCTCCAACAGTAGTGGAGTAACACCACCAGCAGCAACTGCCTTCTCCTCAGCTGCATGTTCCTCCATTGGGAAGAAGGGATGAACACTAAGATCCAGCTGGAAGAAGGTGACATGTCTGGGCACCAGTGTCTCAGGAAGCTCAGATTGTCACATCCTCAGCTGCCCCACCAGGAGAGGTCATGCTGCCAAGGCAGATCGGGGACTAAGAGGATACCTCAGCATGGAGGTACCTTTGAAGATATTTATTGAAGGTTGAAATCATTAGGGGTGAAGCCTAAGAGGGAAAATTCTTCAAGTGCACTGTTTGGGCTGATGGTGTGACCTTTCCTACCGGTGACTTCCTTTTTGCATGTGGGGAAACCCCCAGTTGCAAAGGCCCTCCCAAATGGTCTGCTACAGGGAGACCACCTCCATTGATTGTAGGGGAAATGGTAGTGGGGAAAATTCCAGAATCCATTAACAAAGATTTTATAGCAGAGCACTTGGAAAACAGTGGCAGAATTGGACAGAGTCTGCATGGATTTACAAAACAGAAATCATGCTTGACAAATCTACTAGAATTCTTCGAGGATGTAACTAATAGAGTTGATGTGGGAGCCAGTGGATGTGGTTTGTTTGGACTTTCAGAAGGCTTTTGACAAGATTCCCAACAAGAGATTAGCGTGTCAAATTAAAGTGCATGGGATTGGTGATAGTGCATTGAGGTGGATTGAAAACTGGTTGGCAGACAGTAAACAAAAAGCAGGAATAAACAGGTCTCTTTTGAAATGGAAGGCAGTGACTAATGGGATACTGCAGGGATCAGTGCTAGGGCCCCAACTATTCACAATGTATATTAATGATCTAGATAAGGGAACTAAATGTAATATCTTCAAATTTGCAGATGATACAAAGTTGGGTGGGAGGGTGAGCTGTGAGGAGGATGCAGAGATGCTTCATTGTGATTTGGACAAGTTAAGTGAGTGGGCAAATGCAAGGCAGATGCAGTATAATGTGGAAAAATTGAGGAAGGCAGATTATTATCTGAATGGCTACAGATTGAGAGAGGGGGTATGTTGGCTTTCATAGTGAGAGGATTCGGGTACAGGAGCAGAAGAATAAGGGGGGCGGGGGGGAATCCCATAGAAACCTATACATTTCAAACGGTTAGATAATGTAGATGCAAAAAGGATATTCCCGATGGCAGGGGATTCCAGAACCTGGGGTTCACGGTCTAACGTTACAGGGTAAACCATTTAGGACTGAGATGAGGAAAACTTTCTTCACCCAGAGTATGTTTTCAAGAAGGAGTTAGGTATAGCTCTTGGGATCAAAGGATGTGATGGGAAAGCAGGAACAGGTTTCTGAGCTGGATGATCCACCATGATCATAATGAATGGCGGAACAGGATTAAAGGCCAAATGACCTCCTCCTACTCCTATTTTCTATATTTCTATAGTTGGTGTCCTCTGAGCCAGAAGCTCTAGATTCAAGTCCACACCAGGATGTGATGGCCCAGGGGGGTTTGCTCATAATGTGGCTAAACAGGCTGAGTAGTAATCTCTGATCTGTCCAACATATGCCAATGGCAGGTGGTAAGTGCGGAAGAGATTTCTGATACACCATGTATTGGAAATAAATTGGAATCTCTGCCATCACTATCCAAAGCTCCAGATTACAATATGCATGTAAAAGTGCATGTTTTCACAGCAATGCAAACTGCTTGGAGAGGGGGACAGTTGGCTGAAAGTTGGTATGGATCAGATTGGTGTCAACAGCACAGGGTTTGAACCCTATTCTGGCTGGGGTGAATTCAGAACCTTCCTCCTTGTCCATGGTGGAGGTTGCAATGCTTTGGGCTGAACGTGTCTTTGGGAAGAGAACGGAAGAAGAATGCAAAGGGGATTGTATTGTGAGCAGTGAATACATTATATTAAATTGTAGGTTTACATGAGGTCGTGGTCCATGTAGATACTATTGACATGAACAGAACGAGGAAGGAGGTTCTGCACAGTCAGTTTGAGGAGCTGGGCACCAAATTAAGAAACAGAACCTCAAAGGTAATCATTCCTGCATTATTAACTGAGCCACATGCAAATGGCAAAGGACAAAATGAGATTAGAAATATGAATGTGTGGCTCTAAGACTGGTGTGGGAGACGTGGGTTCCTGTTTATGCGGTATTGGCACCAGTTTTGGGAAAGTGGGATCTGTACCATTCGAATGGTCTACACCTGAGCTCTGCTGAGACTAGTGTTCTAGCAAGTTGCATAACTTGAGAAGTAGAGAGGGATTTAACCTAAATAGTGGGGGAAAGGGATCAAAATTTGAAACATGTGGTAAACCAAAGAGTAGAGACAAGGCAAGAAAGTAAGGTACTAATATAAGAATTGAGAAATAGACTGTGACAGGAAGGGACAGAGAGTATAAATCTAAGATTAAGGGCACAATTGAATGGCCACGTTGCACTCAAAACCCAGTGCGCCACAGCGCAGCGTGGTCAATAGAAGCTGGGGGTCCCCGCTCCCGGGATCTACCAGGCTCGCAATTCTTCACATTGCAATGTTAATCCTGCCCATTGTGGCTGAGATCACTTTTAGGAAAATCTGCATCTTAAAGCGAGACAGCTAGTTTCAGTTTAATGTGCAGATTCCCGAGGTACCAGAGACGTTGGGATGTATCCCCTTCGCCTCAGAGACCTCGGGTGAGCACCGTTCAGTACTGGTCTCCACAAATGGGAACCAGACAGAACTGCACTTGCCGGGGTCTCCCAGGGGATTGGAGGCCCCCAGGGGCATGGACTTTGTGCAGAGTGGTACCCTGGCACCCTGGCAGTGCCAAATGTGTGCCAGCCTGGCAATATGCCTAGCTGACACTGTCAGCTGGCAGCAGCACTGCCAGATTGGCACTAACAAGGTGTCAAGCTGGCATTGTTTGCACTGAAGCAAGCGGGCTGCGGGTGTTAGGGGGTGCAGTTGCAGTGGTGGGCCTAGGACCCTCCCAAAATATGTTGGGGCTTTGGGGAAGCTAAGGGATCGCTTTGGGGGTTCCAGAGATCGGGACACCATTTTTAAATGGTGTCTCGATCTCTGGCTGCACTGAGGAGTTCCGGAAAGGGGAGCTCCTCAGTGCACAAAACCGGGCTATGTGTAGCCTCAGCCACACGTTACTTGCTGAGGCCTGCTATCTAACCCTGGTGCTGTTTTATAGCGTTGTGTTTCTCGGCGCTGCAAGCAGCGGGAAACATGCGGCTAAACACGCTCGCTTTGGGACTCTGTTCCTATTTAGTTAAATCACACCCTACATCAACAGATAAGGCTAGATGCAACAAAAATAATCAAAGAAAAAAATTAAAGGCTCTATTTTGAAGCGCATGTCGCATTCAAAACAAAACAGATGAACTGATAGCGCAAATAAAAATTAATTAGTACGATCTGATAGCTGTTGCAGAGGCATGGCTACAGGATGACAGAGATTGGGACCTGAAGTTAGAAACGGTGGAGGTGTGTTTTAATTAATAATGGTATTCGCGCATTAGGGGTGACCTAAGTTCAGGAAAAAAGGATGTAGAAACAGTTTGGATAGAGATATGAAATAACAGCAAGAAGTCACTTGGGGAGTAGTATAAGGGCCCCCTAACTTTGTAACTACATAGTAGGACAGAACATAATATACACAGTAAGTTATGTGTTGATTCAGAAGATGTGGACAAGACTCTCAATGAGTACTTTGTCTCTGTCTTCACTAAGACGAGGATGATGCAGATGTTCTAGTTAAAGAGGACAAGTGTGAAATATTAGATACAATAATGTCATGTAAGAAATGGGTGTTTATAAATGGGTGTGTATATAAATATCTGTAGTGAGAGTACATTTAAGAAATGGGTGTTTACTATTGCAGTGATGTCAGAGAGTGGGTGGAGCTGGGCTAACTGTCAGCTTTTAACTTTCGTTTTTGAGCAGGCTGCAGGGTGTGTTTTAGTTTTGTTTTCAGTGTTGGAGCTAAAGCCAGACAGAGCAGGTGTACTGTTGAACTCTCTGCCTTGAAAAGACTATCTCTTGATCATTTGGTGAATTCAGAATTATAAATGTTCTCAGTAGTGAATGTAAACCTAATGTGCCTCTGTTAAAAGGTGTTTCTTAAGTCTTCTGGATGTTAAAAGGACAGTTTACGGTTTACTTAGTGTTTTATTCTTTGGGGGTTGTAATTGAATTAATGGTTGCTAAGTTGTTCACTGTATGTTTTAAAAAGGTTTCCTTGAGTTCATAGAATAAACATTGTTTTGCTTTAAAAAATACTTTTCCATTTCTGCTGTACCACACCTGTAGAGTGGGCCATGTGCTCCCCATACCACAATCTATTAAAAGTTGTGGCTCAGGAGAACTCCATGATACACTTTGGTGTTCTCTAAACCCAGGCCCAATACAAATTGGAGGCTCGAGGGGGATAAAAGTCTATCTATTGGATTGGCTTTGTGAACTTAAAGACAGTGGGGAGTGAGCATATTGTGGTTGCTTTTCAGGTGTGGTATTTTAGTGTAAGTAGGGAGTGTGTTGCGGCCAATGGCTCTTTCAGAGGCTCAGAGGTTTTGGGGGTGGAGACGGTCACACGCAGTACCTTACGGACAGAGACTAAAAGCAGACTGTTAGATTTGGCAAAAACATTGCAGTTAACATTACCTGACAAAATGCGAAAAGATGAGGTAATTATGGTGGTAGCTAAACATTTAAAGTTGCCTGAGATAGAGTCTGACTCATTAGAAATGGCAAAGATCCAGTTGCAGATTAAGCAACTTGAACATGAAAAAGAATTAAAGCAGCTTGAATATGCAATGAGAGAAAAAGAAAGAGAAAGGGAGATACAGATCGGGGGGAAAGAAAAGGAGAGAGAAGAAAGAAACAAAGAAAGAATAGCCCTAGCAGAAAAGGAAAGAGATAGAGAGGAAAGGGAAAAAGAGAGCGAGTTTGAACTTCAGAAAATGGCTATGAAACATAACAGTCAGTTAAAATTGGCAGACGTAAAGGGAAACGTACAGTTGGAGGATAGTGATGAGGATAGTGAGAAAGAGCGCCAGAGTCGAAGGCTTGGTGGGAATCTATTTAAATATGTCCAAGCATTGCCAAGGCTTGATGAGAAGGAGGTAGAAGCCTTTTTCATTTAATTTGAGAAGGTAGCTAAACAAATGAAATGGCTACAGGACATGTGGGTATTACTGATACAAACAAAGCTGGTAGGTAGGGCTAGTGAAGTGTTTGCATCACTACCGGAGGAGGTATCTGGGACGTACGAGGTGAAAAGATCCAGCTTAGGTGCATATGAACTAGTGCCTGAAGCCTACAGACAAAGGTTTAGAAATTGAAGGAAACAATTTGGTCAAACATACATGGAGTTTGAAAAGGTCAAACAGAGTAATTTTGATCGGTGGATAAGGGCTTTGAAAATAGACCAAACGTATGAAGCTCTGAGAGAAATTATACTTTTGGAGGAGTTTAAAAGTTCAATTCCTGCTGTAGTGAGAACTTATGTGGAAGAGCAGAGGGTTAAAACTGTGAGGATAGCAGCAGAAATGGCAGATGATTATGAATTAGATCATAAATCAAAGCTTGGTTTCCGACATCAGTTTCAGCCTGTGAGGGATAGAAACTTGGGACATGAGAAATACCCAAGCGGTAAAGGTAAAGGTGATCTGATGGGAGATAATAAGGAGAGTGTACCTCAGATTAAAAAGAAAATCCAGGAGGGTGAAAAAGAAATGAAAATTTTCAAATGTTTTCACTGCAATAAACTAGGCCATGTAAAGTCACAGTGTTGGTGGCGGAAGAAAAGCACTGGGAAGGCTGATGTGGTAAAACAGGATAAAAACAGGATAAAACAGGGTTTGTTAAAGTGGTATAGGAAAGCCCAAGTGAAGCGAAGGAGGTGCAAAAGATTGTACAGCCTGATCAAGAGGTGATTGATAAGAAGGTGCCAAATCTCTTTAAAGAATTTAATTGTGTGGGTAAAGTTTACTCATGTGTATCAGGAGGAGCAGGTAAAGAAGTCACAATTTTAAGAGATACGGGAGCTAATCAATATTTAATGGTAAGAGATGAGGAGTTATGTAGTTTGGGAAGAATGTTGCCAGAAAAGGTGGTAATATGTGGAATTCAGGGTGAGAGGAGTAGTGTTCAATTATAGAAGGTAAGGTTGGAAAGTCCAGTGAAGAGTGGTGAAGTGGGAGTAGGAGTAATAGAGAAACTAGCTTGTCCAGGAATACAGTTTATCTTGGGTAATGATATAGCTGGATCGCAGATGGGAATGATGTCTACTGTGGTTGATAAGCCAGTGGAAAATCAGACAACTGAAGTGTTGAAGAATGAGTATCCTGGGAATTATCCGGATTGTGTAGTAACAAGGTCGCAAAGTCACAGGTTAAGACAAGAGGAGAAATCAAAGAGTGAAGATGAAGTTGAAGTGCAATTATCAGAAACGATTTTTGATCAGATGGTTGAAAAAGAACAAGAACAGGTGGAGGATGAGGTGGATATTTTTAGTTCAGGAAAATTGGCAGAGTTACAACAAAAAGATGTAGAAATATAATGGATGTTTCAGAAAGCATATACGGAAGAGGAATTTGAGTGAATACCAGAGTGTTATTACCGTAAAAATGATGTCTTGATGATAAAATGGAGACCTTTACATATGCAGGCGGATGAAAAGTGGGCAGAAGTTCATCAAGTAATATTGCTGGTAGGGTATAGAAAGGAGGTGTTGCGAGTTGCACATGAGGTACCAGTGGGGGGTCACTTGGGAATAAGGAAAACTCAAGCTAAAATCCAAAAACATTTTTATTGGCCTTGATTACATAAAGATGTAGTTAAATTTTGTCAATCATATCACACATGTCAAGTGATAGGAAAATCTCAAGCAGTGATAAAGCCAGCGCCCTTAATACCCATTCCAGCATTTGAGGAACCCTTTACAAGGGTCCTAATTGATTGCGTAGGATCGCTTCCTAAAACAAAAAGTGGGAATCAATATCTTTTTATGATAATGGATGTGTCTACTAGGTTTCCATCGGCCATTCCAGTACGTAATATTACAGCTAAAAAGATTGTAGCGGAGTTACTTAAATTCTTTACTAGATATGGACAACCCACAGAAATACAGTCGGATCAAGGATCAAATTTTACCTCAAGGTTATTCAAAGAAGTTATGGATAGCTTAGGAATAAAACAATTTAAATCAACTGCATACCATCCAGCATCACAGGGAGTGTTAGAAAGGTGGCATCAGACATTAAAGACAATGTTGAGGGCTTATTGTCAAGATTATCCAGAGGATTGGGATAAAGGAATTCCATTTGTACTGTTTGCAATTAGGGATGCACCTCATGAGTCAACCAAATTTTGTCCTTTTGAACTGGTCATGAGGTAAGAGGACCACTTAAATTGATTGAGGAAAAATTGGTGAGTGAGAAATCGGAAATTACATTATTGGATTACGTGTCAAACTTTAGGGAACGATTAAATCGAGCAGGTGAATTGGCTGGACAACATTTAAAAGTTGTACAAAATGTGATGAAACGTGACAAGAAATCCAAAGTTCGTAGCTTTGCCAGTGGAGATAAAGTTTTAGTATTGTTACCAGTGGTAGGTGAGCCTTTAAAAGCAAGGTTTTGTGGACCTTATCAGATTGGAAGGAAATTAAGTGATGTGGTAAAAACACCAGATAGAATGAAGACTCACCGAGTGTGTCATGTGAATATGCTTAAAAGGTACTTTGAAAGGGAAGGAGAGAAAAAGGAGGAGGTTTTAATGATTCTAACTCAAAGTGACGAACCAAATCCAGATGACTGAATTTGACATACCTCAAATTAAATTGGAAAACGAGGATGTTCTTAAAAATTGGGATAAATTGTTGAGTTACCTTCCAGAGGAAAAATGAACTGACCTGAAAGAGTTATTGATATCACATGGGCAAGTTGGTGGAGATAAATTAGGAAGGACTAAATTGGCTATACATGATGTAGATGTGGGAAATGCTGTTCCAATCAAACACCATCCATACAGACTTAACCCTTTAAAATTGGCACAGGTTATCAAAGAGATTGAGAGTATGCTTAAAAATGGCATAATTGAAGTGGGTTGCAGCCAATGGAGCTCACCCATAGTGATAGTACCAAAACCAGATGGTACCCAATGATTGTGTGTGGACTATAGAAAGGTTAATGCAGTTACAAGAATGGACTCTTATCCTATCCCACGTTTGCAGGATTGCATTGAGAAAGTGGGACAATCAGCTTTTATTTCCAAACTGGAGTTACTTAAAGGATACTGGCAGGTACCTTTATCCAAAAGGGCGAAGGAGATTTCAGCTTTTGTGACTCCAGATGGTATATACCAATTCAAAGTTATGCCATTTGGCATGAAAAACACCCCAGCCACATTTCAACAGTTAACTAACAAAGTTGTTTCAGGATTACCCAATTGTGCGGTATACATCGACAATCTGGTAATTTTCAGCCAGACGTGGACAAAACATTTAAAACATCTGATGGAGTTATTCAATCGACTTCAGGAGGTGGGTTTGGTGATAAACCTAGCCAAAAGTGAATTTGGAAAAGCCCAAGTCACTTTCCTTGGCCATCCAATCGGACAGGGTCGAATGGTCACACCGGATGTGAAACCAACAGTTATTGAGGAGTTTCCGATCCCCTAAAGACAAAGGGAAATAATGCGATTTCTTTTCATGAGTGGATTTGATCTAACATTTGTGCAAAAAGTTTTGTAGCGTGATTGCTCCACGGATGGTTTGCTGAAGAAACTTTGACAATTTCAATGGACAGCGGAGTTTCAACAGGCATTTGACTGCCTGAAAGCTGTGATAACCAATGCTCATGTATTGGAGAATGACAAGGGACTCTGTAATCAGATTGAACTAAAGTATCTGACTTTAAAGAGAAATGTCGAGGCATAGAGAAATGGATGGATCGTGCAAGGACCTTCTTGTTCAAAGAGACTGTCAATCGAGAAGGATTTCAGTTGGAGGAACAAGAACAAAAATGGACTATATTATTGTACCTGTTTGCATGTATTGTTTTTTGAAACGAAAAAGTATATTTACTGTGTGCATTTCTTAAAGGATAGTGAAAAGGTGAAAAATGAAACCATCTTGAAGTTGATGGGTTTTTTTTTTCTTGGGGGGAGGTGTCATGTTAGAGTACCTTTAAGAAATGGGTGTTTATAAATGGGTGTGTATATAAATTTCTGCAGTGAGAGTACCTTGAAGAAATGGGTGTTTACTACTGCAGTGATGTCAGAGAGTGGGTGGAACTGGGCTGTCTGTCAACTTTTTACTTTCATTTTTGAGCAGGCTGCAGGGTGTGTTTTAGTTTCATTTTCAGTGTTGGAGCTGAAGCCAGACAGAGCAGGTGTACTGTTGCACTCTCTGCCATGAAAAGACTATCTCTTGATCATTTGGTGAATTCAGAATTATAAATGTTCTCAGTTGTGAATGTCAACCTAATGTGCTTCTGTTAAAAGGTGTTTCTTAAGTCTTCTGGATGTTAAAAGAACAGCTTATGGATTACTTAGTGTTGTATTCTTTGGGGGTTGTATTTTTATTAATGGTTACTAAGTTGGTCACTGTATGTTTTAAAAAGGTTAACTTGAGTTCATAGAATATCATTGTTTTGCTTTAAAAAATACTTTTCCATTTCTGCTGTACCACATCTCTGAAGTGGGCCGTGTGCTCCCCATACCACAATCTATTAAAAGTTGTGGGTCAGGTGAACTCCATCATACACTTTGAGGTTCTCTAAACCCTGGCCCATAACAATAAGCATAGTGAGAAAGAAAGTACTGGATTGACTGGCATTCTTGAAGGTGGATAAGTCACCAGGGCCAGAGTGACTATATCCCAGGTTGTTGAAGGAAGTCAGGGAGGAAATAGCAGATGCTTTGAAGATCATTTTCCAACTCTCGCTAGATACAAGCGAAGTCCACGGCAGTAGTAGGGAAGTTGCTAGAGTCCATTGTCAAGGATTTCATGGCACAATATTTGGAAAGTAGTGATAGCACGAGCAGCACAGTAGCATTGTGGATAGCACAATTGCTTCACAGCTCCAGGGTCCCAGGTTCGATTCTGGCTTGGGTCACTGTCTGTGTGGAGTCTGCACATCCTCCCCATGTGTGCGTGGGTTTCCTCCGGGTGCTCCGGTTTCCTCCCACAGTCCAAAGATGTGCAGGTTAGGTGGATTGGCTATGATAAATTGCCCTTAGTGTCCAAAATTGCCCTTAGTGTTGGGTGGGGTTACTGGGTTATGGGGATAGGGTTGGGGTGTTGACCTTGGGTAGGGTGCTCTTTCCAAGAGCCGGTGCAGACTCGATGGGCCGAATGGCCTCCTTCTTCACTGTAAATTCTATGATCTATATAATCGGACAAATCCAGCATGGATTGATGAAAGGGAAATCATGCTTGAAATGAAAATCGCTTATTGTCACAAGTAGGCTTCAAATGAAGTTACTGTGAAAAGCCTCTAGTCGCCACATTCCGGCACCTGTTCGGGGAGGCTGTTACAGGAACAGATCTGCTTGATAAATCTACTAGAATTCTTTGAGGATGTAACGAGTAGAGTTGAGAACCGGTGGGTGTGCTATTTAGACTTTCAGAAAGCTTTTAACAAGGTCATATAGCAGATTACTATGTACAATTAAAGTGCATGGGATTGCGGGCAGTGTCTTGAGATGGATAGAAATCTGGTTAGCAGATAGGAAGCAAATAATTGGAATAAATGGGCCTTTTTTGATTTGCAGGCAGTGACTAGTGCTGTACCGCAGAGACCTGTGCTAGGACCCCAACTGTTCACATTATATATTAATGATTTGGACGAGGGAAGTAATCTCCAAATTTGCAGCTGATACAAAGTTGGGTGGGAGGGTGAGCTGTGAGGAAGCTGCAGAGATACTTCAGCGGGATTTGGACAGGCTGACTGAGTGGGCGTGTGCATGGCAGATGCAGTATAATGTGGATAAATATGAGGTTATCCATTTTGGTAGCAAAAATAGGAAGGTAGATTATTATTTAAATGGGTGTAAATTGAGAGAGGTGGATACTCAGCGAGACCTTGGTGTCCTCGTGCATCAGTTGCTGGAAGTAAGTGTGCAGGTACAGCAGGCAGTAAAGAAGGCAAATGGTATGTTGGCTTTCAGAGCAAGAGGATTTGAATATAGGAATAGGGATGTTTTACTGCAATTGTTAGGATATTGGTGAGGCCACACCTGGGTTAACGTGTGCAGTTTTGGCGTCCTTATCGGACGAAGGATGTTCTTGCTATGGAGTGCAAAGGTTTTCCAGGCTGATTCCTGCAATGGCAGGACTGTCATATGAGGAGAGACTAAGCAAGTTAGGACTATATTCATTGGAGTTTAGAAGAGTGTGAGGGAATCTTATAGAAAGATATAAAATTCTAATCGGACTAGACAGGGTAAATTCAGGAAGAATGTTCCCAGGGATCAGGGCTGGGACCTTTGCTCTTTGTAGTATATATAAATGATTTGGAGGAAAATGTAACTGGTCCGATTAGTAAGTTTGCAGACGTCACAAAGGTTGGTGGAATTGCGGATAGCGATGAGGACTGTCAGAGGATACAGCAGGATTTAGATTGTTTGGAGACTTGGGCGGAGAGATGGCAGATGGAGTTTAATCCGGACAAATGTGAGGTAATGCATTTTGGAAGGTCTAATGCAGGTAGAGAATATACAGTGAATGGTAGAACCCTCAAGAGTATTGAAAGTCAAAGAGATCTAGGAGTACAGGTCCACAGGTCATTGAAAGGGGCAACACAGGTGGAGAAGGTAGTCAAGAAGGCATACGGCATGCTTGCCTTCATTGGCCGGGGCATTGAGTCTAAGAATTGGCAAGTCATGTTGCAGCTGTATAAAACCTTAGTTAGGCCACACTTGGCGTATAGTGTTCAATTCTGGTCGCCACACTACCAGAAGGATGTGGAGGCTTTAGACAGGGTGCAGAAGAGATTTACCAGAATGTTGCCTGGTATGGAGGGCATTCGCTATGAGGAGCGGTTGAATAAACTCGGTTTGTTCTCACTGGAACGAAGGAGGTTGAGGGGAGACCTGATAGAGGTCTACAAAATTATGAGGGGCATAGACAGAGTGGATAGTCAGAGGCTTTTCCCCGGGGTAGAGGGGTCAATTACTAGGGGGCATAGGTTTAAGGTGAGAGGGGCAAGGTTTAGAGTAGATGTACGAGGCAAGTTTTTTACGCAGAGGGTAGTGGGTGCCTGGAACTCGCTACCGGAGGAGGTGGTGGAAGCAGGGACGATAGTGACATTTAAGGGGCATCTTGACAAATACATGAATAGGATGGGAATAGAGGGATACGGACCCAGGAAGTGTAGAAGATTGTAGTTTAGTCGGGCAGCATGGTCGGCACGGGCTTGGAGGGCCGAAGGGCCTGTTCCTGTGCTGTACATTTCTTTGTTCTTTGTTCTTTGATGGCGGGGGAGTCCGGAACTAGGGGTCATAATTTGAGGGGTAAACATTTTAGGACTGAGGTGAGAACTTTCTTCACCCAGAGAGTGGTGAATCTGTGTAATTCACTGCCATAGAAAGTTGCTGAGGCCTAATTATTGTGTAATTTCAAGAAGGAATTAGATATAGCTCTTGGGCCTAAAGGGATCTAGGGATATGGGGTGGGGGGGGGGGGGGGGGGGGGGGCGGCGAGATCATGGTATTGAACTTGATGAACTGCCATGATCATAATGAATGGTGGAGCAGGCTCGAAAGGCCGAATGGCCTCCCCCTGCTTCTATTTGCTATGTATGTTTCTATGTAAAAACACAAGTTAACATTTCAAGTCCAGTTCTGTAGAAGGGTCATATGAATTTGGAATGTTAACTGTGTTTCTCCTGCTGCTTTTACCCAGCATTTTCTGTTTTTATTTCCAATTCCCAACATCCTCAGTAGTTTTCTTTTAATTTCCGATAGGGCCTGAAATAATCCCCTGGCTGGAGAACCTGGAAATGAAGACTAAAACAGTTCTTATTTGGCTTTCTAATGACTTTAATCATTTACTCAACAGATCGTCTTCAATCCACCAAGCCTCCTTCGACATTACTTGCCTAGCATGCAACCACTACCACCCAGAACAGGATCAGCAGACACATGGAGGCATCATCACCTGCACCTTCCCCTCCAAGTGACCCACCATTCTGACTTGGGACTGTATCGTTGTTTCTTCATTGTCACTGGATCAATATCCTGGAATTCTCCCCGTAAAGTCACTGTGGATATACCTACACCAGTTGAGCTGCAGCAGTTTAAGTTGAAGCTCATCACCACCAGCAATGCTTAATGCAAGTATCATGAATGTTGGGTTCACAGTGCAGCAATGTGTTCACAAATATTCAAAGATCCTTTCTTTTCAACACTTTCATCCATCTGCTGTCAGTTTGAGTGGTAAATGCAAAATGGAGAGAAAATCAGTCCTTTGGCCACAAGTCATTAAAGAGTACTGTTGATTACAGTTTTTGCTAAACTGATAAATAATTATTTAATCCCTTTAGTAGGCCACAGATGACTCCGAATCGAGTGGGTGAAAGAAAACTATGTTTATTGTGAAGCAGTTATATTTACAATATACATCAGATCCCAGCCGGTCTGCGCTGTCGGTTCCATACCCGGCCAACTTATATAGACCTCAATCATGAATGTCCTTGGGCTCTCTGCCCCCTTAGCGGGGGAGTTCATACTCGGCGAGACTTATGTGGAGGCTGATTATTCCAACCCCATAGATCGCGTGAGGGTTATAACAATCCCAAAGTTTTGTGGTGCTTCAGTGAATATTCAAATGCAGTTGTGCAAGGAGTTTGAATGCTGGAGACCAGCACTGATTAGTTCCTGTAATATTTCCAAATCCTACTTCATTGTACATGATGTGCATCACTAAGGTTTTGCCTAATGTTACAAATACCTCATATAAATATTTTCATAAGATTGCATAATGTAATGATTATGATACGCAGATGAACTGCGATGGTGTATCGTGTCTGTCTCATATCTACCTAGTTTGAGTATTTTTGGTTCATTAGTCACACAATTAAAGGTCTGTGCTATCCATCATGATCTAAGAATAGCTCATATTAGTGAGTGATTTCAAGACTATAAGTTTTGCTGTTTAGTTGAAACAATTCCAGTTTTGCTTTTGCGGTTAAATGCCTGCCGAAGATGGTGCTGGAGTGTGGCGACTCTCTGCGAGCGAGCTCTCACAGACCCTCTTCCTATATCTCTTATAACCGTACTAACCTTTTAAAACTTCATTCTAACACTAACACTATACATTGTGTATTTTATGTATGCACTATGTTTTTTCATGTATGGAACGATCTGTCTGGACTGCACGCAGAACAATACTTTCCACTGTACCTCGATAAATGTGGTAATAAACCCAAATCAAATCAATACAATGATTGCTCTGCCGGGAGTACAGCTCTTATCATTTGCTCCTTATTTAATACATTGATACATATTTAGTTGCCTTTTTGCCCATTTTGTTTTCTTTTATAATTTTTATTCTCCTTTTTCACATTTTCTCCCAAATTTACACCCAACAATAAACAATAATCAGTAATGAATTAAGTTGTGATTCTTTAGAGAAAGACTAAAATTAAAATACTTTTTAACATTCTATTCAAACAGCCAAACAGAAAGACTAATTTTCAGATTGATTCCGTTACTTCAAGCAAACATTTTCAAGAGCCGCAGGTTAAATATTAGCTACTGGGAATTTTGTATTGCAGTTTGATTAAATAGTGTGATTTGGAAAGCAGATGGGAAATTGTTTCAAAATAAGATTTTAATGGTGTTGGAATACAAATTTCAAGTCTGCTTATTAGCAAAAAGCCATTGTTGTAAATAACTGAAAATAAATTGAAGATAAAGGATCTTTAATGTTGTCACACAGACAGAATTGAGCATTTCAAACAGCAAATAATGCAACAATAAAGCATAAACAGGTCCCATTTCTAAGTAAATTATATATAGACGATCCATATTCATTTGAAATATTTCTCATGCATCAAATACCTAAATTTAGGATATCTGCATAGCAGTTATTGTGGATTTGTCTTAATTTAATATTTCAAGAGTTATCAAATTAACTTGTTTGAGACATGAATGCGACGCAGATGTGGCAAGGAGATTGCTAGCATAGATCACTTATTTTGTCAAAGAGAAACATGACCACTTCAATCTGCCTCCCAAGAATTAGGGAGAAAGGAGAACAGGATTGTAATGCTTCTTTGCTTGCTATAGCATAGAATCAATTTGTAACAGATTGTTTGTGAGATGCAACAATTGTATTAAATTCACAATTTAATACCTCAGAGAAAACCTCCTCCAGGCAATGCCATTAGATATGGTTGTGTGAGCACTAAGCATGCAAATTGTTTTTATGCGACATGCAGCCCAATAAATCTGCCTTATTTTCCTTATGAAACTTGTTTCTAGCATAGATTCTTCCTTGATAGAAATTACAACATGTTTAAACAGTATAACATTCAAAAACACAAGTAAACTACAGGAAGGTATTGAACCAAATAGATCATTATTCATCTTCATAACATAAGAAAGCATGTCATGAGAAATCACTATATTTCGCTACACAGTCTATTTATACAGTCCATGTTATTATTGGAATGTATCCAATCTATTCAGCATTGAAATAATTACATTGTGTCATTCAAAGTCTTGTAAATAAATGTCTGGCCAATTATTCAAGTTTGTGGCAAATTAAGACGATATTCCCCATTCCTAACCCTTTCTTCATTAATTCGACAGTTGTTTCTGCAGGTGGTGTAAACAAGTTCCCCTCCCCCATTCGGGGCCAACATGGCCTCTTCCTGTTGTGAACCCGCGTGTGTAAGGTGCCACTACCGAGAGCGCAATGCTACAAATTTGGCATAATATTTCCCATGGATTTCGATGCGAGTGTAAAGCCTAATTAATGCATACTACCAAGTAAAAGTAATAGCTACATCAATCTAATGAAAATTAATTTCATTATACTAGTCACAATAGACATGGGTGAGGTGGTTTTCCAATGGCATCATAAACAAGTTCCAGCCTCTTTGAACTTGGAATCTTCTCCAGCTGGTAGTTCAGCTGTTTTGTGCAACTTGGCTTTACGTTGTACACTGTCTAACACCAATTGCAAAAAAAAGGCAAACTGATAATTTTATACTCAACTGTTTAACTACATTGCATAATGTAAAACTACAATTGAATATAAAAGGCACCATCCAATATGATTGTCCGATTTGAAGATCATAATTTTGAATTTTTACTTCCATTCATTATCTTTCACCTATGAGGAACCCCAAATCCAAAGAAGTCATGATGGGTTTAACAGGTTTTGATAGTCTCAGCTTAGTCCACAATAGATTATAATAGCACACTATGATTCAGCTCTGACAGGTTCTTACTGACCTGCAACCATATCTGATCCATGAATATGCAATGCAGTTATTGAATTTACAAGTGGCTGGTTCTCTATTCTACTCCTATCACCCATCTGTCTGACAAGCACCAAACGTTTTCAAGGCATCATGGTTAAAAATACTTAAAGTACTTTAAAATACTTAAAGTACCTTGTAAGTTCAATTCCTGCTTTAAATAATTATATTTGTATATTTCACATACAAATTTCCCATTCAACGCATTTGTACTTTATCTTAAATATTAAATGGGCTAATGTCAAAATCAATCTTTTGAGAAACTTTAATTCCAGGTTGACCTCTGATCAGATTGTGCCTTTCTTCACGTTATTGATAGCTTCACTTTCATTATTTGACATCTCTTCAATAAATGAAGCTATAGCTCTTGTAGAATCCTATCTTTGGCATGAGTTGTAAATATTATAGTACAGTACAAAACATTATCCATATCTGGTAGCACAAGGCACTAATATATCAGTTGTTTATTTTTTGAAGGAACACTATGGTAATGCTCCGTAGAGGATTTATTCAGGAGATACTTCGATGTTAAGGTCTGCCCCCAAGATAGAATCATTATTTTGTTAAACATAACCGACTGAAATAATTTTGAAACTAATTTACTAAATAGCAGCAGATTTCATAAATTCAGATTTTAGGATTCTTTTTCCCTTGAAACTTTGTAAGAAACAGGTCATTGTATTAGATTTGCAATAATTACTCCCAATACAAGTGATAGTTACATCACATATAGACTGATATTGTTTTTTACGTACAATTAAAGTACCAACAGTTGTATTCTTCAGTTGCTTTCCAAATGATCCAGCCATTTCTACCACAACTAAGACTAGATAGTTTTGTTTATTATAATCACTCTCCATTAATAACTAAATATGCTATTTATATAATAATGGATATAAGAATGACAAGGCAGAAATCATTTTGATCATATCTCAAACTGCAACATGACTGGCTTGTAACTAGTATCTGAACACAAAAAGTTATTTTGTAAGGCATTTTAGTACCTTAAAATAATTTCCATGAAAGTTAATTTGTTTTTAGGCAATATATATTCATAGGGACAATTTATTCAGGTTCTTTTCCTAGACGTAGTCGTTGGAGTTGGCGTCAGTAACAGGGATAATTCATAATTGCATAATCACTAAAGGATTAACAACTATTATATGCAGCTAATATAATATTCAGTACATTATTAGAAAATAACCAAAACAATATTATTTGTTGAAGCTAAAACCTAGTGAGTGCCGATAACATGTACTTTGTGACATAACAAAGGTATTAATTGTTTTTGAGAACTGTAGCCGCATGGTAGCACAGTGGTTAGCACTGTTGCTTCACAGCACCAGGGTTCCGGGTACGATTCCCGGCTTGGGTCACTGTCTGTGCAGAGTCTGCACGTTCTCCCCGTGTCTGCTTGGGTTTTCTCTGGGTGTTCCAGTTTCCTCCCACAAGTCCCAAAGACGTACTTGTTAGGTGAATTGGACATTCTGAATTAGGTCAACCCTAACCCTAACCTCAGTGTACCCGAACAGGTGGCGGAGTATGGCGACTAGGAGATTTTCACAGTAACTACATTGTACTGCTACTGTAAGCCTACTTGTGACACTATTATTATTATTGTTGTGGAATACTAATGGTCAGAGATAACTGGGAATGTTATTATTTCTACAGTCAAATTGTGAAATCTATCATATATATATATTATGAAGGCCCAATGTATAAAGGAATACTCACATTTATATCATGCTATTTGTGGCCTCAGGACATTCCGAAGCACTTTGCATCCTGGAAGCGTTGTTATGTGGGAAAGGTGGCAGCCAATTTTTTTTACATGAACTACACAGCACAGAAACAGTCCAATCAGCCCACCTGAGCTATGTCAATCGTTATGCTTCATGCGAGCAATTGGCTCACAGCAAAGTCCCACAAATAGCAACACTACAATGACCAGAAAATCTGTTCCAGTAATTTTACTTCAGCGATTATTATCGGGCAGGACTCTTGGAAGAATGCTCTTGCTCTTCTTAGAAAAAATGCCATGTGATCTTCTACATCCATCTGAAGGCACCTTCGGTTAACATCTCATCCAAAATATGGCGGACGATATCTTACCAAAAATGTCAAATTTTCAGTCCCGGTGAGAAAAACAGAGTGAATCCCGTCAATGGAGTATGCGGGATTTCTCAATGAAACTTGCGCCTCTTGGATAAAAGAGTGGGATTAGTTAACGCCATCACTTGGGCGGGGTGGGGATTCCTCGAGCCGGGAACCGCTTCAAGCAGCATTACAGTCTAACAACCCAAAGCCCACATCACGGAGGTTTAGGGCTCTCCCCCCGACAGTCATCTCTGGCAGATCCTTCCCCGCCCCCCCCCACCACTACCCCCTACCCCCACCCCCGACAGCCGTCACTAGCAGATCCACCGCCCCTCAATGTCCACTCTCCCCCGACAACCCACAACACATATATGCACCCCCTTCCGCCGCATGAGACTCCCACTAGGGTCATGCCCTGGCACTGTCCCCTGGATTAGTTTGGCACAACCGGATTGGCAGTGCCACCCTATGCTAGGGGAAGTGCCCTGTCCCTCTATCCCCCCCCCCCCCCACCTCCTCACTCCCCAGGGGCTATAGTTACCTCTGATTCCCTGGAGGGATCCCCTCGACTGTCTCATGCCTGACCAGACTTGGTGTAAATGAAGCCAGCATGACGTCATGCCGGTGCCAGTTCAAGATTCCATGAGGGGGGAAGGTGTGTGTGTGGGGAGAATGATTGCAAAAGCCAATCGCACCAGAGAGAATCAAGTTTTCTGCTTTTCTCTGGATTTTGAGCCCTCGCCAACTTTCTCACAGGAGATGCCACCAGCACCTCTGACAGTTCATCACCCCCTTAGTAATGCACTGGATGGTCTAGCTTTGGCCCAAACTGAATCTCATGGGTAAACTTGCAGTCAATGCTAAAACTGGGATATAGGTTATATGGAACCAATCTTTCTTATGGATTCTAACACTACCATATGTCTGCTCGCATCAAAATGGTGCTGCCACTGTTTCTTAGAGAGGATAAATGACTAGTGGTCGCTAGTTCAATTAACTGCTTTTGTAGGTGCATCTGTGGAGCTCTGACAATCAATGTATACCTGCAGAACTACAAGGTTGTGAATATCGGTAGAACCCAGGGACATTGGGCACGATTCAAACAAAATATTTCAATGTCCAGATTCGGGCGTGTTTAGCGGGGTGTTTCTCAGTGCCTGCAGTGCCGAGAAAGATCTCGCTATCCAACGGCACTTCGCCATATTTTGGACCTCGGCGTGGAACTCTCTGTCGAGGCCGCATTTATGTAATTTCCTGCACTGGCCAGCTGAGCTCGTCAGTGCAGGAAGACTACTCGCAGATCGGGGCGCCATTACTATCGGCAGCCCGATCTTTCAGCCACTCTCAGCAGCCCCACCGCAGCCTCCGGACACCTCCCCCACCCCCACCCCCCCACTTACCTCTTCCAGGGTCCTCGAGCCGCCCCTCATCTCACCTCTTATCAGCTAGGCACCTCCGGGCCCGACCCCTGGCATGGGCAACCTGGCACATGGGCACCTTAGCACTGCCAGGTCAGCAGTGCCACCCAGGCACCCTGGAAGTGCCAGTGTGACAGTGACAGGGTGCCCAGGTGGCAGTGCCATGGTGCCAGGTTGGCGAAGACAAGGTGCCTAGATGTCACTGGGTGTGCCCGACTACCCAATGGTCTCCAATGATCTGGCAGATCCCCCAGGTGTTGTTATGACTGGTCCACATTTGTGTGGACCAGTACTAAATGGCGCCCTAACAAGGAATCCCGGGTTCCGGGTGAATCTGGCCAAATGCATATTTAAATGAGCCTCATTTAAATATACCTCTCTGGATCTTGCCCAGTGAGAACGAGATCCAGATTGCAATGTCTCACGAGACTCCGTTAAATCTCACAAGATGTTTCAAACATCGCGAATCTTGCGAGAGGCATCACATGAAATTCAATGGCCTCACCCCAACCACAAGTTGAGCGCGATGAGGCCGTTGAAGCGCATCCATTGCCTGCCATTCGATTTTCTTAAAAACACATAGCTAATCATTTGAGCCATTAGACTAAAGAAGCCCATTCCTTACTCCTCGTTTGACAGGTTTCAGCCACACCTACCATTTATCTCCAGAATATATTGCCTCTGACCATACAGAGATTTTGCGTTGGAGCGAGCACGGCCTCAGATTGGAAGCCCGCCCTTGTCCCAATTGAGGCCCTTAAGTAATGGCCACTTAAGGTTTGTTTCCCACCCAACCTCAACATATATGCTGGTGGAAAATTGAACCACCATGGAGGAAGGCCGAAAAGAATCAAAGTTAGATCTTGGGCGGGAAGAAGAAGAGGGTGATGCACCTCCATCAGAATCCCCCTTCTGACCGGTGACAACCACACCTTAAGGCCTGGCGGCCTCTGGCCACTCCCCCTACCCCAGCCTTTCTCCCAAGACCCCGATTACTACCCTTGCAAAAGGCCCAGGCATTTCCTACCCTCCTCACTCCTCACCCTTGGCCGAGATTCTCCGAGCCTCCGTGCCGAAATCGTGCTCGGCGCGGGGGTGGAAAATGGGGTCTCAGACCCGTGGCGCCGGGACGCGGTTCTCCGCGGACTGGAGAATCGCCGCGCATGTGCAGTCGACGTGGCGCCAGTCGGGGGCCATTGAAAGAGGCGATCGACCAGCCAAGTTCCCGCCGAGTTCCGACGGCGTGGTTCCAACCTGGTTCCACCTGGTGGGAGCTCGGACTCGCGGCAGCACTATCCATCCTGGTGAGGGGGAATCAGACTCCGGGGGAGGCCTCCACGACAGTCAGGCCCGCGATCAGGGGCTACCAATCGGCGGGCGCATGCGATCCGGGGGGGCCTACCTTCTTCCGCGCTGGCCTGTTGTGTGGCTCTGCCATGTTGCACGGGGGCCGGCGCGAAAACAGCGCGTGCAAGCGCGGACCTGTGGCCGGAAGTGCAGGGCCTCGTATCGGCAGCAGGAGCTGCGGGGTGCACGCCAGGACCCTGCTATCCCTCTTAAAACCAGAAAACCACTCCGGACATTTTGAAAAAAATCTGAAGTAATTCGCACCCGTTTTCCGGCAGACGTGGGGACATAGCCCCATTTTCGGAGAATCCCAGCCCTTATACTTAGTTTGTCCTCCAGTTCCAGAATTTGGGCTCAGGCAGGTTGATGTAGTTCCACTTTTGTCCACTGCAGCACTGTCTGCAGTAACTGAGGAACTGCCTGCCAAGCAGATTGGTGGGCAGCTCTCCAAGATGGAACTTCCTCCTGAATGAAGGGTGGAGCTCCCACCTGCAGTCAATCAATGCCCATTGGAGAATAAATTGGTTGAGGGGCAGTCAGGGATGTGTTCTTCAGATGGCAAGAGCCCCCCCTCATCTGAAACATTCTGGAGTTGGATTTGAACCCACAATCTTCTGACTCAGAGGCAACAGTGTGATGCTGATATTAATGATCTAGCAACAGTCATACACAGGCAGTCCTCAGACTTACAACACAACTGGTTTCTGTAAACCATGTTGTAAGTCAAAACATCAGTCGGAACTGATTTCCCCATAGGAACAATGTTAAAAATGGGGGTTGTTTCCGTCAGTGGGGCAAGGCAGCAGTTTTACCTCATTACCTCATTTTCTGCGGGTTTTCGACATTCACCCCGATTCATTCAGACCTCTGCCAAAGGGCCACAGCGACGGTTCTCTGTAGCTGCTCAAGCAAAAGGCTTCAGGCCACAGGAACAAAAGATCCCATTGTAATCAATGGGAAATCAGCCAGTGGGGCAAGGCAGAATTTTTACTGGCGAACTGTGGCCTCATTTCCCGGATTTCAAAAACAGTTTCCAGTTCCTGGCTCTAGCTCGGCAAGGCAGCATACTGCCAATGGGCCAGAGACCGTTGTCCCAAGTGACCTTCCAACCCGGAATTACGGCCGAGTGAGCGAAAGGCGCAGGAGGATTCTCAAATTTTCCCAGTTCGTTCAAAATGTATCAAATTTATAAACCATATTTATAAAATTGTAAAAGATGGGTTGGTGTGGCGTCGTGAAGTCAAAGCCAATTTGGTAAATTTGAAACAGGGTGTCAATCTTTAAATGTTTGTACCTCCAATGTGTAATGTTGAGGACTGCCTGTAATGCTGCATCACGTACTGCATATTTGTTTGCAACATTTTGTAACATACATTCATTTATGTTATCCAAGTATTATAGCATAACAAACCAAAAGAAATCTAGCTATTGAACAACTAAGGACAGTACGACGTTATCGTTTTAAAAACAGCAGCTTAGAGCAACTCAAAGACTGTAACAACAATAACTTGAATTTGTATCCTACCTTTAAGATTATAAATCACCGAAGGTGCTTAACATAATATAACTCATGCTTCAAATAGTGCAAGTGCTGATAACTGTTACTTACTCATTTCCATTATATATTTCTAACTGTGTTTTCAGCTCTTGTAATTTGTAGCAACTGAAGCCCTGCTATTCTTAAAACCTTCTTAAAACCTTCTAACTTAATTGAATGATATAGATACAAAATTACTGCAATAAAAAACTGCAGTTATTTTCCATATCCTTCTTTCACATTCCCTCATGTATGCATGACATGCAAACTATTTTCCTTTTTCCATCTATTCCAAAGCCAATCTCAAAAATTCTGATTCCCTCTCAATCACGGATCTCCCCAAACCTCTCTTTGCCATTTCCATCTTTTCACTCCACTTACACACCTATAACTCTGCCCTCACATGCAAAACTCACTACTGTAGTGTCACAGCCCACCTAACATGCACAGCTTTGAAGAATACCACCGTGCTTGGTGGTTTGCATTGATGAATTTAAAAGACAGCACGCTGTGTCTCATAGAAAATATTACTTTCTGTCCATTTAGCACCATTATAGCCCATATCTGGCATAATAAAGAGACATTTTCCACTTGGAAACATGGGAAATTGAGTATATTTCTGCCATGCAACAAAGCAGTAATTGCCCTCTCTGATCTTATAAATCACCACGTCCCCAAAATGGCTGATGATTAACAGCAGTAACAGAAATTAAGAACTATAATGGTAAATATTTCATGATAAAGATCTAAGCAGGTTAAAAAGATAACATCTTAGAGTGACGGGTAAGGCTAGTAGAAGTAGGTAACACTGGCTTAAAGCGCATCAAGATAGACAAATCCCCGGGACCTGATGAAATGTATCCCAGGACATTGTGGGAGGCTAGGGAGTAAATTGCCGCCCCCTAGCTGATATATTTAAATCATCAACAGCCACAGGAGAGGTGCCTGAAGATTGGAGGGTAACAAATGAGCAGGGCTGTAAAGATAAGCCCGGGAACTACCAACTGGTGAGTCTTACTTCTGTAGTGGGTAAGTTGTTAGAAGGTATTCTGAGGGACAGGATCTACAGACATTTAGACAGGCAAGGGCTAATTAGGGAAAGTCAGCATGGCTTTCTAAGGGTAAAGTCATGTCTCCTAAATTTGGATGCGTTTTTTGAAGGGGTAACCAAGAAGATAGATGAGGGCAGTGAGGTCGATGTTGTCTACATGGACTTTAGCAAGATCTTTGACAAGGTACCGCATGGATAAAAAGGTTAAATCTCACGGAATCCAGGAGAAGGTTGCCAATTGGATACAAAATTGCCTTGCCGACCGAAGCCAAAGGGTGGTTGTCGAGGATTGTTTTTCAAACTGGAGGCCTGTGACCAGCGGTGTGCCTCAGGGATCGGTGCTGGGTCCACTGTTACTTGTGATATATATAAATGATTTGGATGCGAATGTAGGAGGCATGGTTAGTAAGTTTGCAGATGACACCAAGATTGGTGGCATAGTGGATAGTGAAGAAGGTTATATAATATTGCAACAGGACCTTGACCAATTGGGCCAGTGGGCCGATGAATGGCAGATGGAGTTTAATTTGGATAAATGTGAGGTGTTGCATTTTGGTAGATCAAATCAGGGCAGGACCTATTCAGTTAATGGTAGGGAATTGGGGAGAGTTACAGAACAAAGCAATCTAGGAGTACATATTCATAGCTCCTTGAAGGTGGAGTCGCTGGTGGACAGGGAGGTGAGGAAGGCATTTAGCATGCTAGGTTTTATTGGTTAGAATATTGAATACAGGAGTTGGGACATCATGTTGAAGATGTACAAGACATTGGTAAGACCACACATGGAATACTGTGTTCAGTTCTGGTCACCCTATTATAAGAAGGATAGTGTTAAACCAGAAAGAGTGCAGAAGAGATTTACGAGGATGCTACCATCCTTGATGGTCTGAGTTATAAGGAGAGGCTGGATAGGCTGTGACTTTTTTCCCTGGAGCGTAGGAGGCTTAGGGGTGAATTTATAGAGGTCTATAAAATAATGAGGAGCATCGGTAAGGTAGTCGACATCTTTTCCCAAAGGTAGAGGAGTCGAGAACTAGAGAACACAGGTTTAAGATGAGAGGAGAAAAATACAAAAGAGACCAGAGGGGAAATTTCTTCACATAGAGGGTGGTGAGCATCTGGAATGGGCTGCCAGAGGCAGTGGTAGAGGCGGGTACAATTTTGTCCTTTGAAAAGCAGTTAGACAGTTACATAGGCAGGGTAGATATAGAGGGATATGGGCCAAATACAGGCAAGTGGGACGAGCTTAGTGATAGAAACTGGGCGGCATGGACCAGCTGGGCCAATGGGCCTGTTTCCATGCTGTAAACATTTCTGACTCTATGACTCTATACAACAATACATAATACCTGAGAAGTTTGTTTAAATTTACAGAGCATGCTTGGAGTTTGGGGAAGGTTGTGAACCATTGCAACTTCCTCTTGCAGATTGTGGCGCCATTCAATCCCCTAAGTATACTGCAGTTTAGCAAGGAATAACCAGCAATCACCATTCTCGATTTTATACTCACTGTTTATGATCAGCATCAGTGAGATCAGCCAGTTATATTGCCAATCAGAAACTGGAACACACTGCAATTTCCCAAGTATCCCAGTTTCACTTGCTCTGATAGCTGAATTAACTGTATATGGCACTTCTCACAAACATGGGGGATGTCCCAAGTTGCTTACAGCCAACTTAGTGCTTTTTGAAATGTAGTCACTGTTGGAATGTAGGAAATGTGACAACCAATTTGCAGACAGCGAACTCAGGCAAATAACAATGAGAGCCGCGATTCAACAATCTTGGTCCTCCTGACACGGGACCTGGTGCAACGGGTAAATTGTGCAAGAGCTCCAAATCGGGCTCTGCGCTGCGCACCAAGCGGATCGCGAGTCACCTGACTCATTCCACCCAGCATGATCTGGATCTCACCCAGATTAGAATATTTAAGTGAGCCCTCAGATTCATCTGCCGCCTGGGGCTCAATGGCCGCTCCTGGGACACCTCGCCAGGGCGCCATTTAGTACTGCTCCACATAAAGGTGGACCAGGCATAACGGCACCTGGCGGGGGGTCTTCCAAGCCATTGGTGACCCCCCCCCAGGTGGTCGGGGACAGAGCTGGGTGGTATTCTGGCATTACCCTGGCACCTGGGCACCTTGGCACTGCCAGCTTGGCACCCTGGCAGTGCCACCCAGGCACCCTGGCAGGCTGGCAGTGTCAGGGTGTCCAAGTGTCAGGTTGACACTCTAGAGGTCGGGCAAGGGAAGCCTTGCCATATGGAGAGAGGATGAGAGATGGTTTCAGGGGCCTCCCCAAGGTTGGGGGGTGAGGGGGGTTAATAAAGCAGGGGGTTGGTGGGGGGGGCCTGAGGGGAAGGGAAAAGATCAGGGCTGCCAGATAAAATGGCGCCCTGATCTGCGGACAGCCTTTCCTCATGACGAGATCAGCTCGCCAGCAGGAAATCACTCTAAGTGCAAAGTGCCATTGGATAGCTAAACGCACCCGGCAGCAGACTTTATTTGAAGTCCGCTGAATTGTGCCTGAGATAAATGATCAGATAATCAGTTTTAGAGGTTTTGGGTGACAGATAAACATTAGCTAGGACACCAGGACAATTTCCCCTGCTCTTCTTCAAATAGCACCAGTGGATTGCTTCCATCCGTTTGAAAGGGCAGATGGAGACTTAACTCCTCATTTGAAAAATTAGATTTTGTTTCCGGGCCATATAAATTATCCTAAAGGTGAGTTAATGGTATCATGATGAAGATGTCATTTCATCACCTCACATATGCTGGTGCTGAGAATTCTGAGTTTACCATTCAAGGCTGATTCAATTATTATTAATTAAATAAAAATATGCAGATGTATCTGGAATGGCCCACATTGTCTAATGCCATCCCTGAAGCACAGACAGTAAATGGGGCACAGACAGTAAATATTAATGGCTACATTAAAATAGGTTAAGCAATGGTTAATTTTGTGAGTAACTTCACTTGTTAGCAGCAAAATTAACAAAAAATGGGTGCATTAGCCATAATCTTCTAATATTAACTGTCAAAGGATTTCCATTAAAATGTAAAAGAACCAAAATATATATTTGAGTTTATGAACCAATGGAAATTGCTGAATATAAGCTGAAAACTACAGGAAGAGTAAACCTGGCAACTGAAACAGTTTATTACTTGGAAGGATTAGAGTAAGCGAGTGAGCATGTACATTACAGACATTCTGAACTTTATTTGGAAAAATGCATAATTAGTGAGTTGCAAAAGAACACGAGTAGATGAAAAACTAGAGGCCATGCGTTTTCCACATAGATTTCGTAGTACCTTGTATGCCTGCTAAGCAACCAATGAGCATCCAGTCTCCAACTTGGTTTGGGCCTTAGACCAACATTTGAAGTGAAACTGAGAAAACATGATGCTATTTTTAAACATTAGATATCGTATCAATCTAACTTTGGATGACAAAGAGATATAACCACATTAATTCCACAGAATGAAATGAATGATCCCTTTCTTTATAGATAGCAATGAGTTTATTTATTTCAAATCTATGTTGTTATCCATTCAATTGTACCAACCAGAGGTTGTACTTGATGAATGAGGAAAACCTTCTTTTATATCAACAACCATAGTAAGCAGGTAAAAAGTAAGTAATCCTAGTAATTTCTCAGAATAAGACTAACACAGCCATCGACACTGCCAGCCTGGCACCTTGGACGTGCCCCTGGCACTCTGGCAGTACGACCTGGACCGGCAGCGTCAAAGTGCCCAGGTACCAGGGGAGTGCCAGGGTACCACTCAGCCCTGTCCCCGACCACTTGGGAGTCACCAATGGCCTGGGATATCCCCCTAAGTGCCGTTATGCCTGGTCCACAAATAGGAATGGGGTGGCACGGCGGTTAGCACTGTTGCCTCACAGCACCAGGGACCCAGGTTCGATTCTGACTTTGGGTAACTGTGTCGAGTTTGCACGTTCTCCCCGTGTCTGCATGGGTTTCCTCCGAATGCTCAGGTTTCCTCCCACAGTCCAAAGATGCACAGGTTAGGTGGATTGGCCATGCTAAATTGCCTCTTAGCATCCAAAGGTTAGGTGGGGTTACTGGGATAGGGTGGGAGAGTGGGCTTAGGAGGGTAATAGCAAATTACTGCGAATGCTGGAGCTTTGACAAAGAGCCATTGGACTCGAAACATTAGCTCTTTTCTCTCCCTACAGATGCTGACAGACCTGCTGAGATTTTCCACCATTTTCTCTTTCGGGCTTAGGAAGGTGCTCTTTGGGAGGGTTGATGCAGACTTGATGGGGTGAATGGCCTCCTTCTGCTCTGTAGGGATTCTATAGTTCTATGAATACTAACCTGAGAGATCAGAGGCAGCAGTCCTCATTTCTGCTGCTTGCTGATGTCACTACTAAAAGAAAATAACCTTTCTCAGTGAGTTACAGCACAAATTATATTCTGTCATATGTAAACATCTCATCGAATCCTATTTGAGATTAAATTTCAGGGTAAAACATACAGCTGCTAATTGTTTGTGCACAAAATAGCGTTAAAGCATGGCTTCGATTTCAAAGGCTAAATGCATTATTACACATTTCAGGTTAATTCTGGAACCTGTGGGTCAAAATTCTCATATCAAAAGGATAGAAATGCTGCCTGAAAGCATGGTACCTTTACCATACAGCATGACATCAGCTGGCTTTAATGGCACTGCTGGCACTCAAACCACCCTGGAACACCACACGTCTGTGATTGTACATGTGTAGAACACCAGTCACTTCCCAATGCCAAGTAAATGTTAATGTTCGGAGAGAATGGACAAGAACATGGTTTTCTGCTGTTATTAAAAGATTTACATTTTTATTTTCAAAGTTCCCATGTGGTCCATTGGATTGCCAGGAAACCAAATAAATTTGGCTCTACCTCAAAGTGTAGTCTTACTATATAGCCTGTGTGGAGCTCCATAAGTCTTGGATTAGCCACTGGAGATGGTTGCAAACTTTGTGCTTTAGCATCGCAACGTCAGACTGTGATACCGACCCCTGAGTTATACTGCCACTTTTGCATGAATACATATCAAAAGCTATTTCCCAGAGATGCAGAAGTGATAGCATAAATCACTCACTAGAAGAAAATCCTCTGTCAATATTTATTCTATTGTAAGTTTTTAGTGTGCATGTGCTAGCACTAATAATATGCAGCCAGTTTACTGAGTAATGACTGCAGCTAAAGATCACTAAGCTGTGAGACACTGAGACAAACGGAGTCTTATGTTTCTTTGTGTAGCCACTAAGTAAAATGGATTGTTGAATTAAATAATATTATGTCATTTGAGCATATTACACTGAAAATCCGAAACCAAAGGTTTAATCATTTTCACTGCTCCGCAAAATATACTAACCATCAGTCCTAGCAGTGAAATGCACTATGCATAAAATCTAGCCATCAGTTGTCACATTAGTAATATTTAGAGCAACACTTTAACCTTAATTGCTATAGTAATGTTATTTCTGTATCTTTGGATGCAGAGCAATAGTGCAAAGTATTTTTTCTGGCACAGCTAATGACGATTATTATTCACACTGGTGAGCTGTCTGGCTATATTTCTGGATGGCACAGTTGCTAAACAAAACATTTCACGCTCTAATTTGTGCTAGCTATTTCCTTTGGCTGATAAATTCTCCATTGTCTATATATTGGGATGGCACGGTGGCACAGCGGTTAGCACTGCTGCCTCACAGCACCAGGGACCCAGGTTTGATTCCGACCTTGGGTGACTGTGTGGAGTCTGCACATCCTCCTCATGTCTGCGTGGGTTTCCTCCGGGTGCTCCAGTTTCCTCCCACAATCCAAAGATGTGCAGGCTAGGTGAATTGGCCATGCTAAATTGCTCCTTCATATTCAATAGTTAGACAGGGTTATGGAGATAGGGTGGGGAAGTGGGCCTAGATAGAGTGTTCTTTCAGAGGGTCGGTGCAGATTTGATGGGCTAAATGGCCTCCTTCTGCACTGTATGCATTCTATGAATTCTATGGGCTGGATTCTCCGATCGCCGATGCCAAAATAGCGTCGGATGAAGAATGTGATTTTATGCTGGAATCGGGGGTGGCACCGTTTTTCCGATGCTCCGCCCCCTCAAAATCAGAGTACTCCTGCACGCCGTTGGGACGGCCTCAGGACGTCATCTGAGGCCCTCCCCCAATGCTCTGATGGGCAGAGTCCCCAACGGAGTGGGGCGCACGTCCTCACAACATTTGGGTACCTCACATGCTGGCTGCAGACTGTGTCCAGCGCCTCCACAGTCGGGGGAAGCCGTTCCGCTGGCAGGGGGGCTTCGGCGGGGGCTGCGGGGCTGGTGGAGGGTGGTCCAGGCTTGGCGAGGGGGGTTACGGGGGGCAGATTTGGCAGGCCGGGTCCACATGCGGCCAGAGCCATGTTGTACGGTGTGGCCACTGCAGGCCGCCGCCGTGTGCATGCGCGGCCACAGACCCGGCCATTCTGTGGCCGTGTCCGCAGATAAAGCCTGGGGCTTTACACGGCACGACTGCTTGCCCCCCACTGGGTGGAGGATCAGTGCGGGGGTGGCGCCGACTTTTTGGTCGTAAGACCAGACAAACCCTGCAGACATAACCACAGAATCGGAGAATCCAGCCCTATATTTTTAGAAAAAGCAAAAAAATTGTGATTTATAATTTAAATATCAGTTATGCTTTGATTGAAGTTTTCCTTTGATAAAGCAACTCAAATTGATATGTGCTGCACTGTAAACTTTAGATATTTTGCTTAATAGCTAAACCAAATATACTGTTAAAGAAATAATATTATCATTAGTAACTCTTTAAAAAAATCAAACTGCTAAAAAGGTACTGTGATTAATATTGATAAATTGTTTTTGTCCTTCTATGTAGATCTTCAATTTTTTTTAGTTTAGACTATGAATAATAATAGTATCTTTGAGGAAATTACCTCAAAGGTATTGCACAGCTAGAAAATATGTGGGAGCTGGATTGATAATAATTGATAGCATTATGCCTCTGAGTGTATCAACATTATTTTAACCTTATATTACAACTGCCATTCATTGCCATTCTGGGAAATACACTGATTAAAATGGTGTCCACCTTTATCAGAAAAGCATCGGGTTTCTTTTTTTAAAAACTTTTCCAAAGAAACGTGGTTCAAGCAAAGTTTGTTGGTGCCGACATGGAAACTCTCAAGTATATTCCTCACTGCCAACCTGCTCCAGTGATCTTAGCAATGGAGACATTTTCTAAGTGTATGTCTTAATTTCTGGGATCCCGCAGTTCCAACCTAGTCTTCAGGCCATTTCAGAGTTGCTGTTTCCAACTCAGCCAGTCAATGAAGTTCCAGACTAGTAATATCATCTTAACAGCCTATCATTGAGGGAAACTCAAATTAGTGTTGTCAATGCTGGTTAAAAAATTACGTTTTTACTAAAATATCAATATGTTCTCTGTGAACTATTATATTTGGCAAAATTGGGGAATAATTTTAATTGCGCACATACCTCAAACCCTCACTTACCAAGTTATTATTCTTTGAGGAACCAAGATAAACAGATGAGCGCAATGTTAACCAAACACTAAACATAAAATTCCTACAATGCTGAAGGAGGCCATTCAGCCCATCGAGTCTACACCCTATACCTTGCCCTATCTCTGTAACCACACCTAACCATTGGACACTAAGGGATAATTTAGCATGTCCAGTCCACCTAACCTGCACATCTTTGACTGTGGCGGGAAACTGGAGCTCCCAGAGGAAACCCCCGCAGACAGGGGAAGGTAGTGCAAACTCCACACAGTCAGTCACCTGAGGTTGGAATTGAACCCGGGTCCGTGATTGCTAGCCACTGTGCCACCCAGTCATTTTTTAATTTTAATAATATGCCTCATTGGATGTTGAAATTACTAAGAGTAAAAGAATGACTAAAAATACTGGACGAAAAGTACATAAGAAGGAAAAACATACATTTTCAAAGCACTTTGATATGCACCTGAACCCAGATTACACAAGGAATTGTCATGTTCAACTATTACATGACAGTATGGTCTCACAAATAACATAAAGATGAATTACTAGTTAATCTGTTTTAGTTGAGGGAGGAGAGTTAGTTTAAACAATAGGCCATCCCCTTCTTTCCTTGACAAATGGGAGTTTTAACATATTTCTGAACAGGGAAGAATGGCCTCAATTTAACATCCTTCTTCTAAAAGATGGAAGCTGTAGTTATCACTGGTGCTTCCGTCCAAGAGCGGGATGTGAACCTTGAAACTCAGAGGTGTTATCAGTTAAACTATGCAAACAGTAATACCATAACCAGTTAAAGATAAGGGGATGTTAACTCATCAATCCCATCCTGCCACTGTAAGTGGGACAATGCAGGATGTCCCAGCGGCCAATGTTCCTGATGCCACCCAGGTATATAGAGTACGTTTAGGATCACATAATTAAAATAAATGAACTGTGCAGCAATGCCAAAATAAACATATCTTATGCTCCTTCTATAAGAAAGCATGTGCAAGATGTAATGCCTAGCAGATGCTGGGTGAAGGACCTTTTTTAGCAAGCTGGAAAATCAATAAGTCAAAAGTCAATGTGTTTAGAATGGGCTGACTGGCTTGTTGCCGTCTCCAGTACTTAATAATATTCCACAACAAGTCAGGCCTGGATGTGCCTATGAGTTCCACTTTATCCTTCTGTTGGCCTAGATGCTGGCACTTGTCCACACAAGATGGCCATTCCACCTGCCCTACTTCCTTTTTAACAGTAGGTCACTTCTAGGATGGAAGGAGATGTTGCTTAACCCAACCACTAACAGGAAATCACAAACCTACCGCTACAAGGCAGACTTTTATGTTGGGATTGTGCCCCAGGCCCTCAGAAAATTCAGAACCAAAGTCTACAGCTATAGGAAAACTACATCATTGGAAGATTTCTACAAGTGAGAACAAATTTTTGGAACTTATGAGTGAGAGCAAAGTAATAAAATTAATCTAAAACATTGAGGTCTGCAGATATATAGCTATTAGATAGATGTGCATATATTTGCTCTCTATGTTTAAGGTAATATACGTAAATGAAGCTTTACAAGGGGAAAAGTTTACATTTTGTTTTAGGTCTACAATACAAGCCAACTGTGACCACCAAAAAAATAATAGTTTACAGCATAAACAATGACATGGGCTCATTCAGACTTTACAGTGGTGACATGTCTCCTCAGTACCAATGCTATTAGTACAGAATTGTCTGAATAAGTGGTGAACTATCAAACTGCATTTAAAGAATATTATGCTTCCATCAACCTTTCTATTGCATTGAAAACAATAGCAAAATATATGCATAAGTCTAATTGATGCCTCTTTCAAAAAAAATCAAAGTTAAAGCAAATTGACATTAATGTTAATACACTTGTTTTCCAACATCGATTGTTCTCTTGAATAACTTTATTTAAACACTGAGCACATGAGCACCATCAATTAAAAGATCAGCATAAAAGTAGGTAATTGAACATTTGGAATGAGTGGTGGTTGGTCTGTATAACAACTCTATATGTTGTCTTGATTCCATACCCCTTAATAACCTTGGGTAGCAAAATATGTCAATCTCAGATTTAAGATTATTAGGTGAGCTATCATCTACTGTTTTTTGTTGGAAAGAGTTCCACACTTCTACCATCCTTTGCGTGAAGAGGTATTCCTAACCTTTGTTCTGCATGGCCTGACCAGACACCCAAAGCAGTGGAAAATGTTTCTCTCTAACTATTGGATCAATTCCTTTCAAATCCAAAAAACACAATCAAATTACCCACTAACTCTCTATATTCCAGAGTATAACCTTAGTTTATCTAATTGTTCCTCATAATCTAACCACTGGAACCCTGGATGGCAAGATGGCATCAGAGCATGGGTACTCTCTGTGAGCTCTCTCACACAGACCGTCTTGCTACATCTCTTCCTGTGTATTTATGTATGTCCTATGTTTTTGTTTCATGTATGTAATGACCTGTCTGGCCTGTACGCAGAATAATACTTTTCACTGTACCTCGGTACACGTGACAATAAAACAAATTCAATCCAATCCAATAATAACATTCTGGTGAACCTGTACTGCACTAGGCCCAGAAATGTACACATTACTCTGGTGGAGTTCATCAGCCTGGAGCATCACTGATTTGATAGGGTAGATATTTAATCAGCAGGGGCGAGGCACTCACTACACATGAAGCCTGTAAAGCAAACCCTGCCAAGTTTGCTTACGGGCATGCATGGGAGGCGTGGGTAGGGGGATCTCATTGATCAGTGGAAACAATCTATCACAATTTACCTTCTGATAAACCTTCACAATCATGTAGATCTACTACCAGTCAGCCCTCGCTTGAAAAAGAGCCCTATCTTCTTAAATCACAATTTATAATTAACCTCATTTTACTGAATCCATACTACGCCTTTTCCATTGATGTTCAAACTTTCTTACAAGGTGGTGCACAAAAACAGAATACCCTATTCCTACCTAAAACCTTACGGCAACTTTTAACTCATCCTTAGGATGCAAGTGACACTGACAAAATTAAACTTTTTGCCTATCCCTAGTTATCCTGAAAAGATGATGGCTGGCCATTTTCCAGTGGTTTTTTTGTGGAATTGAGTGATTTTCTAGCCCACTTGACTGACAACCAGTTGGTAGCCAAGAATTACATGTAAACCAGAATTGGTTGGGGTGGCAGGTTCCCTCTGAAAGTCACTCTCTCTGTCACTAATTCACAATACATCATATTTATTGAATTCAGTATCACAACTCGCATTTATTACATTATTATATTACACTATCATACTCACTTTGTCGCAGTTTACGATACCGCCTTGCTCCTGTATTCTATGCCTACAGGTACAAAACTTTGACTTCATTGATTGGACTGCTAACTTCATTTTCTAAGTACCTGCAAACCAAGATCCCTTTGCTCCATTTCAAATCATACCACTGAAGATTAACTCCCCAGTAAAACATCCAAAATAAATTGCCACATTTTTCCTCATGGAATTGTCCTTGCCAACTTTTTTGCAGCTTATCTATGTCATCCTGTGATTTTTTTTTGCAATCTTCATCAGTTTTCCATAACCTCATATTGATGTCATCAATGAATTTCAAAATTGTTTCCTCAATTCCTAAGTCCACATATCTGGTTATAGTAAATAAATCACCCCCATGCATCCTCCACCCTGCCCCCACCCCCACCCCCCGCACCACCCCACCCATCCCCACCCAAACATGGACCTCCAAAGGGGGACATGACTCATTGTATCTTTCTATTCTAAGAAACTTATTTTGACTCCTAAACATTGGTTTCTACTATCCAAGCATCTCCATGTCCATTATGTGAAAAAGTGAATTAATGGCTTCCCACTCCATTCACACTGGTAGTTCCAATAAGTTATAAAGGACATAAAATCAATAAATGCTGGAAATGCACAGAGGGTTGATCAGCATTCAACCTTAAAAAGTTAACTTACCTGCTTCTCTTCCAAATGCTGCCTGACCTACTGTGCATTTCAGCATTTTCTGTTTTTAACTCAGTTTTCCAACATTGTCAGTGTTTACAATACCACTGTCCTTCGCACTGTCATCCAGACTCACTGTTGAGACAAAAATATATCAGAATGTACAAGAAAAACATGATATAAAAAGTCAGTGGTAATGATATGTAACTGTTAAGTTGTTTTACAGTTTTTGCAAAGAGTACTGATTGCCTACTCCCTAAAAGCTGGAATAATATTGTTCCAAACTGCCACATGGATGTCAGTTTGCAGATAGATGCAATGCCATGGAGTACAGATTTTAATCCATTGGCACTACAGCAGTGTTTTGCAAAATGGAACACATATTGAGTCATTATTGCTGGGACTGTACAAGTGCAATCCTCTGCACTATTCATTTAACAACAGTTGAACTGAAACCGGCCACCAAGTGTGACTCTTATTCATCAATTGTTACATTTCTCTACCTCCTATGTATTCTTTATTTCCTCTGAGCTGGTAGCAAAGAAGAAATTGTCACTGTGCCTTGCGGAACAAAAAAAATCAAAATATACAGTTGCATCGCCTGGTGCTCAGAAGTAGAGAACCAACTGATACCCTGCTACTGTAAGCCAGAAGAAAACGAGTGGGAAGTTTATGCTGCTGAGTAGCAGCATGAAGCAGGTAGCAACTTGAGAGGCTTTGCTTACCTGGGCAACATACTAACACTGTGGGAGATTAACAATGGAAACACTGAAGAAATCATGTGGCTGTGTCAAGAAAGTTCTTCCCCAAATTCAAAAAACAAACAAAAATAATCACATTGCAATATTAGTGTGATGGTAACAGTACTTCCAAATTCATTCTTTCTACATGGCCTTTTCCTCTGCTTTATCTGTATTTCTCATTTGCTTATCCACATAGTGCACAATGTATGGACAAGTGAAAACTAGCTTCACATGAATTCTTTATGCCCCAATTATGTGCATGTCAAACCTGAAGGATATGTCGTCAACTATTCATCCTGCCTTTTTTTGGTTTATTTTCTTCTCTCCTGCTGTCTCTTCAATTCTGTCCTTCTAAATATTTGAGACCTTTGTTTCTGCCTTCCCTTTGTCCACTGTGTCTAACTTTTCCTGATCCTATTGCCTCATAGAATTCCTTATCCTTTCAAGTTCTGCCTTTCTAGATTATACAATTTAAAAAGAAACAATATATTAGAGCTAGTTTAACTTTTACAAAGGCTATTAAGGCATATAAATGTCACCTAGTAATTCACTCACACCCAAAATTAAACAACAGAATGGGACAGAGAACAACATTTGAATTCTCATATAATTATTGTTCTAGTTATTTTTCTTATAATTTACTGTTTTCCAACAAACCATACCTCTATTATTCTTCTGATCTGGGAGAATGGTAGCATAAGGATGGGGAAGGATGGGTGGTGAAGAAAAAGATCATCAATGTAGATTAAAAACTTCAAATTGTTAGTTTGGATTCTTACCACAACCATGCTGTTAACTAAAATGTTGACAACATGAAATAACTGTTATTTTTGTAATTATAATGTTTACATTGATACAAAGCAATTTTGAATGTGCATCAATGAAAAAGCAGTAACATAATCCAGGAGTCAGGTCAATAATGTGACACATTCTCAACCCCTGTTGAATACCAAAAGGAAGGAAACTACTTCAAGATTATTAAGGCGTGTGAACTAGTTATCTAGAGATAGCTTTACATAATCTGTACTCACAACATTATAATCCACTGTCAAATCATGTTTTGAAATGTCAGAGATAGTCAACCAAGATGGAATTTCTATAATAAAAAGAACCTCTTAATATAATATTGCATGTTTTCAACATCGGAACAGAGCTCATCCTGCCATTCATTTTCTCCCGCTATTGAACGACGTTTGTTAATATGCTGACAATACTGACAACCCAAAATCACCTGGAAACTGTAAGTAATACACTGCTTCTGGTTTTGCATCAACATGGAGCAGTTTTGAATTGATATCAATACAGGAATGGCAATGGGAACCATTTCAGCAAGTCTGTTCAACATGTGTACAGCTCCTCTGTCATTTAAAAATAACATGGGAACAAACATGAACATTCAGGCTTGATGAATGTGCACGGGTACTATCCTGAGGAAAGCACCAAATTTATCGATGAGTACTGTAACAAGGAGACTAATTAAAAAGGTGTGACTTTTTAAAAACAATTTGATACAAATGTTAAGTTCAGAACAAACATTTTTCAGGGAATTGATGCATTCACTTAAATACTTGTCGTTTACCACGGAGCTTATAGTTAGTTAAATAGATTGTGTATATCAAATTTGAAATATTCTCTTTATGCCGTGGTAAATTTATGCCAATGATTCCATTATTGAATCATAGAGACAATCACACAACCTAGAAGGGGGACATTCAAGCTATCATGTTGGCTCTATGAACGATCTATCCAATTAGTTCCATCCACCTGCTCTTCCACATAGCACTGTTCGAAATATTGGCTTGAGACAAGTATCTCTTTACAGGACAATTGCTTTTTCATCATTGTGGAACACTTTTGGCTACACATCAATGTAAAAGTGACATTATAACTCAAGAACAGGATTCTAATCTGAGCCCTATATGCAATGCAACCAGCACTTGTAAAATCACTTCTAGTAGATATTCTTGTGACACTTGGGCATCACACTAGGCGTTAACACCAGTCTGGTGGGCAGCCATGTTAAATATGTCACTTGGGGCACTTAGGCATTTCACTAAACTTATTTTTGGATCATTGTAATGTTCAAAGAGAACTTATACCCTTGCCCAATAAAGATCGACTGCTTGGAGAACAATCTTTTTGTGTATGTGTGGATGCCGACATGCAGAAAGTTTTGCCCCATTGATGAAAATGCAATGCCCAACAAGCAGTATAACTCAGGTCCATCAGCTGCAATTCACTCTACAGATACTGAGCTGGGACTGGCCCCTATAGTATGGGAGCTGCCTGAAGAGTGTTGTGAAGCTGGAAAACCAGAACTATACTGCTTGCTTCATCTGGCTTTCTGCCAAGAAAGCAGAGGCTCCGTGCATTGACAGTTGCACAATGGCTCAAACGCCAGTTTAATGTTTTGATATTATTTTAACTTGTTCTTTGCCAACACTCAATTTTGGTTTTCGTTTATTTAAAAAGAGGTCCCCAGCCATTCAATCGATCGCCCGGGTACCTTTTTAAACATCAGTGTTACTGTTTATGCCATTTGTCACCACTTTGCGCCATATTTAACAAGGGAAATAAATTAATTGCCACCATTGCAATAGCAGAATGTTATAGTGCAGCAGATTGAAATCTTCAGGTTAGATTGAAGGATCGCAATAGGGCTAACAGGTTGCACTGGTTGAAATTAGTTTTCGGTATTAGTCGGTATTGAGACCATAGCCACGAGTGGATATTATTAAACGGGCGAAATTTGTTTGATTCAATTTCAGCCAGACCTTAGCTCTTCAGCAGATATTGTTAAGATGTTGTCGGACAGGCAAGATTGCGGATGAACCCATTCGCACTACTGTACCTGCAAGAGTTTGTGGCTATTTAGTTTGCACTCATCTGGTTTGGGGGTTGATGCACTTTACAAATAGTGACTGCGACTGTGTGTTGCCTGCGATTGTTCTCAGGGGGAGTAAGAAATGGGACTGGGTCAATGTCAAACTCACCAAAGCCCGGCAAGTAAGTGCCCAATATTCCCTCCACAGCCTCCCCGGGTCACTCGGAACAGAGTGTTGTATCCGGGCAGTGTGTGAGTCGAATGGAACTGCCGCATGTTAGCCCCTAACTCACTGCGGTTTAATCTCGGTTTGGTGTGAAAATCTTCGAAAATTCTAAATTTCCATGCAAAACCGTGGAAGAATAAATGCATTGGGGCAAATGGGATGAAAGTATTATTAGAGGGTAGTTTTGAATGGCCAATATGTTCACGACCATTCGGGCTATGGGATGGGAATCAAGTTAACTGGAAATTAATCTTTTGATTAAGAGTTCCGATGGTTGATGTGCTATTACAGTGTCTAGTTAAATTGCAAGGTAATTGTTAGACTTCAGAATGCTTTCCATAAACCAGCCCGTGGAGCTTTGCGGTAAGATACCGTATTGTCCATAAACTAATTCTACTTGTACTTCGGCCCCTTACAGAACGCTGAATGAGTTAGAATGAATATAGTTTGAAAGCATTAGTTCTAGCATCAGGGTCAAACCTGCTTGGAGTACGTGCGAAGATGAAGCGAAATATGAAAGTTTATGTATTCGTGTAAACTTTCCCAAGTGTGTTAGGAGACAATGAACCATCGGTTCCTCATCGAAATACATCTGCCTGCCTCGAATCGTTTGGATTCCTTAATTTACCCCACCGTGCAAATAAAAAGGGGTCCAAGAATTGCAGTTTCTATTACTGTTTAATCAGAATCAATCAATAGTCTGTGTAAAGTTTAGTAAGGCATTTGGTGTCCCTATGGTTATACACACAAACAAAAGGTCTATAGGTCACGCGCGCGGACATGAAGGAAGCAACAGCATTTTATTGAAACGTCTAGAATAGTGAGTGATGCCGGCCACACTGAGCGCAGTACACACATCAGCGACTCCACAACTTGCAACGACACACACCACGAGATCGGCGAACTGTTAAAAGGCTGAAATGGAGGGTGATGGGTTGCAGCAATGTAGGGCCACTTTTTTTTAAAAAAGAAAAGGAAAAACCAAAAAGAAACTCTCTGTAATTCATGTCGGTTTACATGACGAATCAAGGCACCAGAGCTGCATCCTGGGTCAATTTGCCTGGAGGAAAATGCAAAATTAAAGTAAGATTGATTTCAGACAGGCATAGATCCAAATGCCTATGAGTTACTAGGATACCGGAAAACTTACGCCTTGCGTGGCGTTTTCTTCCTTATTTCTACAGACAACACCGCGCCGTTTGTGTTGCTTTTTTTAAAACCGTGATCCGTTTAGGGCTCAATGGCCAGGGCGTTTCTGCCGAAGTTTTAAATAATGCACAATGTTTGATCCTTTATACCCAGTGGGGGGGGAGGGGGGGGGGGGCGTTTCGCGTCTTTTGCTGAGGCGGCGTCTCAACTCTCCAAACTCACATGGCTGCTGTAGTCGCCCTGGTCAACTGAAACATCACTCCTCACACAGCCAACCGTTCACTTCAAATTTTTTGACAGCCAGACCATTTTTTTGCTTCGATCATCGATTTTAAGATCATCTTTGCGTACGAAAATCGACACGAGTTTTCAATTTAATCCTCAAACTCATCTAAATTACCACCGCCCCCCCCCCCCCCCCCCCCAACACACACACACATCAATGAGATTACCGGCATTCCGGGTTTGAGCGGAATATCCCACTTTATCACAATATTGCTCCAGAGTTTTGTGAGGCTGCCTCCAATACTGATGGGGAATTCTCAGTGCCTTTCTTTGGAAGCGGGTGCCCCGTAGCAAACACGGAACAAGATCGTGAACTTTTGTATTTCCTGAAGGGCACCCCAATCTGTCCACGCCTTTGGTTTTTTTTGGGGAGGGTTGATCTGCAGTACACGATGTGGGTGTTAAAATGTGGTCCTTGTCCCCGTGCACAGCTGATCCCCCCCCCCCCCCCACACACATCTGCAACCATTCATAAACGGCAGAAGCATCGTTTAACATACATCAAATACCCCGTCAAAGGCTCCTTTTCCCTTCTTCGCCAACACCCTGCCCTTTGGCGCTAGAGATGACTTGGCTGTTTCAAACCTGGTGACTAGGCGCGACATGTGAGTTTGAAGTCGATTGTATAAATGTGCAGAAGCTATTTATTTAGTAAGGGGCGGGGTGGGGCGTGAGTTTAATTTTGTCTTGTGGGAAAGCAGCCTGTGTTGGAACTCACCGACCAAGGAATCTGCTGCAGCAATTCTCCCAAACCAATATCATAATCCCCTTCAAGTAGCCTAAGCAGAGCATCAATGTCTATGTCGTCGAAAATTTGGGTAATATTAATATCTTCAGGGCTGTTGTGGATGAAAAACACTATCCTTTTAATTTTAGTTTGAATACAGCATATGCACACACAAACAGAAGCAATATCCCAACATACCTACACCGAGTATAGCTATGTATTTCATATAAAACCAGCCACGCAGACCGATATTGTTCTTGTGCACGCTTTGTATGAACTGCTCTGTAATATATAACCCAAAAATGAATCGTCCACAAAGTAGATTTGTGCGTTCTTATAGTGTTTTACAAAAAACAATATTTTTATCAAAATATTCGTTTTTAATGGCTTTACTTCATACATAAATACATGTTTAAATAACAGAGGAGCGATGATTATTCAGTCGTTTGGAACGAATCTTGGATGGGGCTGTATACGTCGGGTGGGTGATCACTCGTCGCTACAAATAGAATACTCGGCGTCCTTTATTTTTAACTCTTTGTTTATACCTTTTGCCCAGGACAGCTGCCAGGTATTTCTTGACAGCCATCTGTTTCCTGTAACGGCTGTAGCTGTCGGTAAAGATGCCATCGGAATGTCGCTTTGACAGGGGCTCTGTGTCCTTCTCAACACTGCTGCCACTGCAGATAAAAAATAAAATCAAGACTCCGACACCGCTTGCATATCACATCTACAACTCCTGATAGGTTCAAACGCATCTTGCACTAAAGTTGCGCCATTCCAACCGCGCTAACATCTGGAAAGGTTGAGCGATGAGAGGAGGACGTTTCAGATCAATAGGATTCAGATGAAAGCACTTCTTAGGGGACCTCGCATCATGAATAGTGATGTCCCTGATCTCCAGAACTAGAATGTAAACAGTCCCACTCCCGAGGGGGTGTCCCAAATATGGCTTCAGCTGATTGAGTGGGGCAATGGGGCAAAGACAACTAATGGAGGGAATGGAATGAACGAGGTGGGGATGGCGATGAAGCAGCAACGCAACCTCAGGGAGGTACCAGAAAGAAAAGATGATTCTTTGGAGCGTTGTATTTTTGTCCCTCAATATTAAGATCGAGTGGTACAAAACTTACCCATCGCGTTTGTCAGGGATAAGGGAGTGAACGAACTCTCTTGTTATTTCCTGCGCCAACAACGCCCTGAGGCGTTTATTTAGTAGCCCATCCGCGTGTCTTTGTGTTCTGAAATACACAAAGGCCAATGTACAAGAAAACATCAGTGATCCACCATTAGGACCAAACACATCATTTGTTCAAGATACAAGTCGGATGCGCCGACAATGTGGCTCCGATCCTAATTCCTATTCTCTGTAATGAACGCCGCGAAGATATTGCAGGATTTTGGATCAGTTACCACTGCGGAGCGCCTTGACGATCGGGTCTGGCATGGTAATTATTGAATTGATTAACATAAATTGACACTGTTTTTAAAGAACCCCGTGTCTTGTGCTGTCCTGTTCTGCTTAACCCTTTCGGGGCTTCTTCAATAACTGAGTCTCCTTATTATAAAACGGATATCTGAGAACTAAGTATGCAATAAATAACACATCAGAATCCTCTGATCTAAATAACCGTGTTAAACAAAGGTCGGGTAACATTTCGGGGCCACAAAAATGAAAGGAGTTACCTTTTCTCCGGCGGGTAGTATAACGTGTTCACATCATCGATTACTGATGAAGGAATTCGGATGCCGTTTCGATCAGTTTCGTAAGTCAGATCAGGTAGCGAGTTCCCCTCTTCATCATACGCTTCATCTTCAACCCTGGGGAGGAAGAACAAGATTTTAAAATGTGCGCTCAACCGGAGGGATAAGGAGGTGGTGGAAGAATGAACATTCACTTCTATTTCTCTGGGCTTTTGTTCTCGGGGTTGGCGATTTACTTGGTTCCCGGAGCAGGAGGTGAGCCCTGCTTAGTATTGAGATGAGGCGTCGATTGAAGAGTCTACCCAGACCCGGCAGACGTGAGCAAACTAGCAAGTGGGGCCCAACTTGTTACCGACGTCCTACATTGCCATAAGTAATTCATAGCCCTGTTAATGGAAATCCCCGGACACTACAAGACTTTCTGGGATTGGGCGCTTGACCTATTCTCCCGGGGCTTCACAGTCTGTATGAATAATTGAAACACCATGTTCAAACCTGCTCCATGACTCGTTCTGGCGAGATCAACCCGGCAAGTTCCAAAATGTTCCCGTTTATCCCCCAGGGGAAGAAGGTCAGGTATGTTATGAGACGAAATCTCGTTACCTTCACCGGTTCCAATCGTTATCAAAGGAACCAATATGAAACCAGGACCGTTCTTCATATTTACCCCCCCCCCCCCGTTTATTCACAGAAATAACTATCAGAAAATTAAATAATAACTTGGGTGTTGCCAGTAATCGTTAGAACGACTGACAATCCCCTCGCTCAACATCGTTCACGTTAAACCTCTGACACTGGGCGTTCATCATCAAAATGATGAATTGTCTCTGATGTTGGGGGACAAAATTCATCGGCAAATCAATCATAATTGAAGCAAAATAATGCACAGCAGCAAATAACAGATGTATTCCTAATGTTAAACCCATCATGCTCAGGAAACTAGAGGACATTCGTAATACTAAAGGGCTTTTCACGGTAACTTCATTGCAGTGTTAATGTAAGCCTACTTGTAACAATAAAGATTATTATAAAGATTATTATAAAGCTTTAAACATCCCGAGAATGCAAGTAATCTTCACGACCCGCGCATTAGCCTACCCAACGAAAGGGCTTCTAAGCATACAATTCGCCATCCTATCAAGTGTTAATTTCAGTAGCCATGCCAGTAATGTTGACATTTTTATTTGACTCCTGGATGATTACAGGAACCTCCCGGGTAATAATAATGAAGCTGGCCTCCCGGGTGAGTTCTGGGTCCCTCCCGGTTAGCTGCTCTTTCTGCCAGGGTTTCTTACGGTCCTGATCCAATACACCATTTATCACCGTGCAGCTTCCCAGTGTATTCCAAAGAGACGGCTTCCCGGACTGCAGATATTAAATTTGAAAAAATCACTCAAGCTACAGCATTGCTAAAAACAAATAGACATTACAAACCTGACCAATCTCCCGTCAGGGAAACTGGGGACTTTAAGCAGTTTTTTTCTCTCCCATTTCTCTCTAAATTTCGGCAAGGGCTGGCCTGTAGTTTTCTAAAGTCTGCAGCTCATGCTCCTGATCTGCTGCAGCCTTTAGCAATGCTGCTCCCCCCCCCCCCCCCCTCCTCCTCGCCCCATGACAGTAATTGACGCGATTTTACACGGGGCCCTCCCGGGAATTCCATCAGGCTCAGTCTCTGCATTCGCTCAAGTCCATCAGAGTAAGCAGGCATGCACAAGCTCCACTTCCTGTGCCGTCCGCTCAATCCGCGGAAAGGGCATTTTCTGTGGCCGGTATGGATGCTGAACATTTCTCCCTTTCCCTCCCGTTACTCAGCGTGATTGCGGTGAGCTTCCCTCCCCCCCCCCCCCCCCCCCCAATTAAAGCAGTACTGGCAGACATCGCCCCTCCGGCTGCCTCTGAGAACACAGCCCTTGCTGCAACCTGACTAAGGGGCTCGGATGATGCTTTCCTATCACACGGAGATAGATGAATTACAATCCGGCATCAAACCCACTGTTTGGGGTGGGGTGGGGGGTTTCAAAATCCTACCATTCTCAAAGGCACCATCATCCAACTCCTTCAGCACGTTTCTAAAGGAAAATCAACCTGGCATTGTGGCTCTGCCCCCGGCTGCCTCTTTCACATCCTGCCTTTAACTCGACATCTCCTGCAACTTAGCGCTGCTTCCCGTCTCAATCTATTTGAATGTCACAATTTCTCCCCCCCCCCCCACCCCCCGCCATCCGCCACGACTCTCTGTGTCCCTATCATTATCATTTTCCACCTCTCTCTCTCTCTCTCTCTGCTCCTCGCCCTCACTCACATCCCGTCCTATTTCCCACGCTTCTCAAAGAATGGGAGATCAAAAAATCCCGAGGCTGCGCCGGAGCGGGGCGCCCGGGATCGCGGTCACATCACTCGCTGTCAACAAGTAGAAAGTCTCCACATGCGAAGGGCGGGCGAGCCAGTGAGGAGCAGAGTCAGTGCCCAGGCAAAGGAGAGTCAGTGCCCAGTACAATAACACTGAGGGAAAGGAGGGCTACAGAGAAAAGATCCACATGGGAAAGGTGGACAGAGAAAAGTGAATGGCAGGGCAAAAGACACCTACCTAAATGTCGGGTATTTCCCTCCAGTCGGTGTACAGTAAACACTGCAATGCATTATGATCCCATACACAACCATAAATGCTATCGTCGCGTTGTTGGTCATTCTTAATCTGTAAAGTGAATGAATTTCGAAAGTTTAAAATCGAAAAGCAAAATTATCGCGCCTAATTCTCTCAACAAATTAACTCGACTTGACGAGCACCTCAGCCTGGCATTGAGAAATAAAAAGTTTCTTTAAAAAATATAAACATTGTTCTTCTTTCCAAAATAAAACAAAGCCTAATCTCTCGATCCTATCCTGTGGCAAGGCAGTAGCGCCCAGCAGTTAGATTGTAACTTTGCTGGCTCTCGCATACCTATCGCAGGTTGGTTGAGTGTTGTGCACGATCTGGTCCAGGTTTAGCTCTGGATCTGATAAAAATCTTCCTCACGGCAGTTCACTGAGGCGTCGCTGAGATTCTGGTGCCGTTCAACTTGCCACGGTTCCACGCTATTATATATATGCAATTATCAGAAATCTTCGCAAACACTGTTTGAAATACACATAGCAACAGATGTCTTTGTAAACATTTGTCTACATCTTAGCTTTTTTTTTATGAACTATTGTTTGTTGTACACTTGCACTCGGATTTTTATTCATGAATCAGACTGCTTCCCTTCTTTTCAGAGTCAGTGCAAGTCACGTTAAGACCATGTATCACCAATAGACGTCATCAGCTTGTGCTATTCCTCCCGGAATATAACACTCTTTCTCATCGTTTATCTGGCCAAAGTCATAACCCACTCATAAACACTTAGACCAAATTAAACATTCTATTGCGCTGCTTTTTGTGCCAGGTTTCATCAGGCCACTTTTAGAATTCTCGTGTCAACAAAAACAATAACTCAACTCTGTCACGATGACAAGTAAAGGGAAGTAGATCGCGCGCAAGGTGAACGTGTTGCGACATAAACTAGTATAGAGTCCAGCTGGAATTTGTTGGCCAAAAAAATCTTAAAAGTTTTGGAAATGTGGATTGCAAGTGTCGAAAGGCGCTCGCGCTGCCCACACTGACAAGGGTTGAAATCTATTAAAAGTGGCACCATGGTACAGCATAAAGGGTATAAACAGCATCAATCCGATAAAAACCTGGGCTGAAAAAGACCTAAATGCTGGTGGTAGCAATTTACCCTCTTTATCTTTCTGCAAGACTCGTATTCGTTAGTGAACTCAAAGTATTAGCTAGGGTCCAGCGCCTAACATGGTTTAATACTGTATCAACAGCATATATCTCGGTGTAACCCACAGTGAAAATAATGGCATGCCATCTCCCTTGTAGATTGGAAAGATACCATCCAACATCTGATGGTATTCTACGAACTTTGGTTCGAAGATGATAACCCCCCCAACCACGCCACCCTTTCGTGTGCCCAATTGTTAATAGTGAAATGTCGAACTCCACCTTTGAAACATATATTTAAAAAATCTTTCGAACAATTTAATTATTCCAACAAAACTGAAGCTTGTTTTGGACCCATGGAACTGCAACTAGCTCTTATTTCAATAGTGAATGGTGGTGATAAAACAAACCAGCCCCTGGATTGTTGCTTTTGTGTTCGGGAGGGCATTAGGAAGGGGGTTATTAATTCTAAGCCTGAAACCATACTTCCACAGGATCTCTGAAAATTCAAAGGTGGTGCGTGTCAATAGAAATAAGTGAATCACATGAAAACAGCACTGCAGATTCCACAATACTCAAAGCCTCTCACCGGGGGCATTTCAAATGCTGTTCTCTGATTCTTCCAAGCTGATTTTTCACACAGAGTACATTGCAGGAGCGTTCTCTGAAGACGGTCTCTCAGAGCTGTACTATTAGTTTCTCAACCATGGGCAGCCTTTCATTTATTTCAGGTCGCCAGTAAAACCACTTAAAAATTAAAAACTTGCTTGTAGTGATTTGACCTTGCCTTTAAAAAGAACCCCCGATGAGGGGGCCAGGCCATTCAGCTTGCTCCTTTGTATCAGCCGAAGTCAAATCGCTCTAAACCCATACATGGAGAAAGAACAACATTTTAAAAATCACAATATGGCTGTGAAACCAGTCGCCAAGGGTTGTTTTGTTCACATTTCTTTACGTTCTTTCGATCAACAATTTGAGTTTACGCATGGTGAATTAACTAAAGTAAGACTGTTTTTGTATACTCGCTCGAAGTGGAATATTGACGCCCACACAAGACCCTGGTACGTAGTTAGAAGCAGTACGTTCGTTTGCACTTTTCTTTTAGAAAAAAACCCATCGTGTTTAAAAAGCCAAGCACGTGTTTTTGAATTCATTGTCATATAAACGAGTTTATTTCCGTGCCGATCTGTAAAATACAGCAGCGCACGACTTGGTCACAAAATGAACATCTGAATTCTCATAAATCCTTTTGCACATTTACTGTACGCTGTCAGCGTCTTGAGGGGCAACGGATGATCATTTAGCATTTCCTGTACACATCCCTAAAGCAATTATGAGGTGATTAGTTTTAAATTCGCTCCCGCATTCCCACCCCCACGTCCCGACTGCCGGAAAATGCAAAGACGATATCAGAGCTCCCCCTCGCGTCCAAAGAGAAGTTCGCCGAATTGCCTCATGCGTGTCCAGCACGATAGAGTTACAATAGCAATAGAGATTACTCATTCTTACTGAAATATAAGAGCGCAACTCTCCCCACTAAGAATAGTTTCTAGTTACAGTATAACGCACGATTTTATTCCGCCTGTATTGTTCATCACTCTTTGTGCTGTATGACTCTATGGCTAGCAGCAGAATCTCCCCTGTGAGTTTATTGAATGAATCGTTTTCTGTTCGGTAACTTGGTGAAAAGACATTCGTCCCCGAAGGACGATGACGTGTGTGTTGTGTTTGTTCAAGTTTAATTTTTTGTTCCCGGTACTAGCTGCTGCTTTTCTTCCTTATTCATTCCTGTGTTGTGGTGGGCGTCGTTACAAGGTCAGCAATTATTGCTCATCCCAGATGCCCTGAGCAAGTGCTAGTGGACTTTCTTCATTGAGTTGCTTTCCCTGCGATGAAGGTCTATGTCTACCGAAAATGCTGTGAAGTACAAGTTCCAAGTTTTTAAACCAGTCACGTTGAAGGAACTGGACTGCAACGTAGTTCCATGCACCTGCTGCCGTTGTCTGCCTAGGTGGTGACAGTTGCTGTGTAGGAACCATTGGAAAGTTGGTGCAGTGCATCTTGTAGCATTATCTACACAGTGTACACTGCAACCACAGTAAGAATGCGATGGAGGCCATGGGTGTTTAAGTTAAATTAATGTGCCAGTCAAGGAGACTGCTTTCTCTTATATGGCATTGAGCTTCTTGCGTGTTGCTGCAGTTACGCTCATTCAGGCAAGGGATAAGGGCCTTATAAAAAAATACTTTGGGGAATCAGGAACTGAACTATGCACCACATAATGTCCAGCCTATAATCTGCTCTAGTATCTAAAACATTTATCCAGCAGATCCAGCAAACGTCTTGATAAATGGTGAGCCCCAGGATGTTGATGGTGGGGAAGTTGATCATTGTAATGCCATTAAATGTAATGGAGTGGTGTTTCAGTGAGCATGACTATACAAAGCTGTGGGGTGACGTCTCTGTGGGACAGCGCTCTCAACTTTGGCACCGGTTTCCAGGTGTTAGTGACCAGGACTTTGCAGGGTTGACTGGGTTGATCCAATATGTTGTGCCTGATTCAATGCCGAAACCATAGCTGAGTGATCTGTTTCAAGTCATTTTTTATCGGTGCCCATTTGATTTTTGATCCGTTTATGAGCAGGAACAGTTCTTCCAATCTACTCTGTCCGCCCCCCCCCCCCCCCTCATGATTTTGATCTTTATCAAATCTCCTCTCATCCTTCTTCTCCAAAGAGAACAATCCCAATCTCTCCAACCTATCTTCAGAATTGAAGCTGCTCATCCTTGGAACCATTCTTACAAACCTCTCCTTCAATGCATTCACATCTTTCCTATAGCTTGGTGTCCAGATCTATATACAATATCCCAGTTGAGATTTAACGAGTGTCTTGTATAAATTCAGCATAACCCTCCTTGCTCTTCCATAGAATCCCTACAGTGCAGAAGGAGGCCATTCAGCCCATTGAGTCTGCACAAACCCTCTGAAAGAGAACTCTATGTAGGCCCATTCCCCCTTATAGGCAATGCCCCTATTAATAAAGCCCAGAATACCATATGCATTATGAACTGATCTCTCCACCTGTCCTGCCACCTTCAATGACCTCTGCATATACACCGCTGCTGATTTGCTATCACCCAATTTGCATTGCCACCTTTAGTAGTCACAGTTGAGTCTGGAAAGAAGGGTTAAATGAATGGTTTATGACCAAAAGTAAAGTATTTACAAGTAACAGTCCCAGTGGGGGCTACTCTGCAGCTTGGCTCCTACCTCGGCCGGCTTTAAAGGTCCTGAGTTAACTATTCCACTGATTGGCCTTCACCCCTCAGCAGGGAAACTCGTACTCCACAAAACTCACGGGGAGATTAATCAGGTCATCCCTATGGGTCCCATGGGGTTATAACACCAAACAAGATAAATTTTACCCCAAGGCCTTCTCCCACAATTCCCAAATTTCCAAACCAGTATGGTTTGCCAAGATGTGTTCCAACAGCACCTTCCAAACCAACCACCTCTACTACCTAGAAGAACAAGGCTTTAGGTGCAATGGAACACCACCATCTGCAAGTTCCCTTCCAAATCACACACCATCCTGACTTTGAAATGTATCACAGTCCCTTCACTGTCACTGGGTCAAAATCCTGAAATTCCTTGATTGAAATTCATGTACAAATGATCAAAGCTTGGGTACAAACCAATTGCTTTGCTGACCTGTTTTGGGTGGAAGCCCAATTCCTTAGCAACCACCTCCTGTACCTGTACATGTGCCTGAGACTCGACTAGCCATCCTTCTTTTAAATATGGACTATCTGAAGTCTTGGTACCGAGGCTCCTTAGGCATGGACTGTGAGTGTGTCTTCATTTTCTATTCCTAGCTCCTCCTGGTCACCTCTGTACATTTCACTAAGGCTCACTAACTATTCTTGCGGGTGGGTGTCTGGGGGCTGGTGCTTGGGGGGGAGTGAATGAATAGCGATTCATAAACAAGTTGGGCAAAAGTGTCAAGTTCCTCTTGCTCTCCCTATTAATGTGGTATACGTAAGAAAATATAAAAATGAGAGTGGTACATGAGAAGCATTATTACTGCAGCAATTTTAGTACAAGGTATGAGCTTCAGCATTAACAATGTACTATGATGTTTATTATATGTATACTGTGGGAGCTGAAGGGGCACGAGAAGATGATTAGATAACTGGCCTGCAGCTGCTGCCTTCCTTCCTACTTTCCTAACTTCTAATGTTCCTCCTACAGACCTATCCAAATTCCCGGGAATCCTCTTCATATGTAACGAGAGTCCAGAGACAATGGGATGCTACGCACTTGTGAATGTTCATTAAAATACTACCGACAGTAAAAAGAAAATATATTGTATGAAGATTCTCTACTTCTTATCTCAATCAGTGGTGAGCATTCATTAGTTGGGATGATAACAAGTGTAAGAAGCAAGAAAATACATTGGGCAAATTCTCCATTTGGGAGACTTTGTTCTCCCACCGGAGCTGGATTGGACCTGATTTGCGCTCCTGCTGAGAGCGCAGATCAGGAAGCAATTAACTATCCTTTGTCATACATGGTTATTCATGGTGTGATTCCCGAGGGAATTCTGCTATCGGGCCGCCATTTTACCCCTTCCTGCCCACATCACAAATCAGCCCCTCACCCATATCGCAAACCAGTCCCCCACCCCTCATGGTAAATCAGCCCCCATCCCACCTTAACACTTGAGTGATTTTGAAGTGCTCAGCTGGAAATTGACAGTTCTTAACTCACTTTGAAGTGGTTGATGTTTATAAACATTGTGATTACAGCACCTCTGAGTCATTGAACCATGAAGGAAGATGAATAAAGCAAGGCTCACAGCTATGTGTTTGGAGAAGCTGTCAATTAAGCTCACTAAGGGAAATGAATGAATGGCTTGCAGCTCAAGGATCTGAGGGGTTTTAACACTTTCTCTTTCCAGGAATTGACATGTGGTGCTTCCTCTGTCTGAACCAGCAGATGTATGACCAGGTAAGTGTTGCAACAGTGATTTTTTTTCCCCACTGCCTCTGGACTGCTCCCTAGCTTCCAGACATGGGTCTCTTTTCTGGGGGGCTTCCTGACAGGGGTCTCTTTTCTAGGGGGTGTCCCCCTATCTAGGAGGTCTCTGTGGGGGTCCCCCTATCTAAGGTGTCTCTGTGGGGGGGCTCATTATTTAGGGGGTCTCTAGGGATGTGTGGAAGGGGGGCTGTTGGGAGTGGGTTGGGTAGGTCTGGCATTGTGAGGGGAGAGGGGGGCCCTTGGATGGGCTTTGGGGCAACTCTCTTAAGGATTACCCCCTTGACCCACCGCAAGGTCCACCATATCAGGGTCCCGCTGGGAAATACTTGTAGTGATTCTCGCCCATGTGATTCCCGGCACAGGAGCCAGGCAATCACGTGGGCCAAGAAAATATGGTGTGTCGCCCACTAAGTGGATGAAAATGTGCCATGAAGACATTTGCATCCATTTGCATCCTCCCACTAGTGCGTGGCACAAACCTCCATCCCACGGCAGGCTTCAATCCCATTTTTACCTCGGATACCCGATTCCCCACCTGGGCAAGGTTATCCCAGAGCTAATGCAAATGCTAGGCATGGCCGTGAGATTCACAATGGGATGGCAGAGACACGCCAGTGAGTACATAGCCGATTGGAGGAATCCCAAAGGCTATGGGCACAGGTGATAGCACCGGCAATGCATGGCACTGAGGCCAACACTGCTTGGGTGGTGACCGCAGTGGAAAGCCTGGAGCATGACGTTAGCGTCATGAGTGCTGGTGTCCAAGGCGTGGCTCAGTCACCACCGACCATGGCTGAGGACCTCGACATCATGTCCCCGTCGTTGAGGCATATGTCCCAGACACAGGTGGACATTGCCGAGGTATTGCAGAGCATGGCCCAGTCACTGGGGACTATCGCCTCGGGCGTCAACACCATAGTGCAGACAGCAGGGAGGCACCAGCACCAACAAAGCTGGATGACTCAGATGTCACTGGAGCTCACTCCAACTGCCTGTCCCTCCCATGGAGACCCCAGGGCCCTATGGGCACCATCCGGGAGGAGGGAGTGCTGGAGGCTAACCCAGTGCCTTCCACCGCGGAGATGACGACAATCTCCACCTCACCCAAATTCCCCCTCCCGCCTGACATCAGCACGTCTCAAGGTCAGCGGGCAGAAGATGATGTCAGTGAAATCAGTAAGTCGGCCAAAGCCCCCAGAGGATGCCTGCCAAGAGCATTAAAGGCCACAGGGTGCAAGGAGCAGGAGACTGCCACCCCCTCGCATGAAATGTAGTGGCAAAGCACTGAAGAATGAAGAATATTGAAGATCACTGAGTGGGCATTAGGGGTCAATTGTGTGGGGTGGGGGGCACCATCTGGAGATAGGGAGAATGGGGTTTTGAAAGTTCAACCAAATACCAGCTTGCTGCTGAAGCATTCTGTTCATACTCTGACAAAAGAAGAGGCATTATTAGGTCAAATTATTGGATTTGGATTTTGTTTATTGTCACGTGTACAGTGAAAAGTATTTTTCTGCGAGCAGATCAACAGATCACTAAGTACATGAAAAGAAAAGAAAAGAAAAGAAATCACAAGTTTGAAAGTTATGATCTTTCAAAAGTCACTGGAGTCAGGGAAAGTCCCAGAGGATTGGAAAATCGCTGTTGTAACCCCCCTGTTCAAGAAGGGAACAAGGAAAAAGATGGAAAATTATAGGCCAATTAGCCTAACCTCGGTTGTTGGCAAGATTCTAGAATCCATCGTTAAGGATGAGATTTCTAAATTCTTCGAAGTGCAGGGTCAGATTAGGACAAGTCAGCATGGATTTAGTAAGGGGAGGTCATGCCTGACAAACCTGTTAGAGTTCTTTGAAGAGATAACAAATAGATTAGACCAAGGAGAGCCAATGGATGTTATCTATCTTGACTTCCAAAAGGCCTTTGATAAGGTGCCTCACGGGAGACTGCTGAGTAAAATAAGGGCCCATGGTATTCGAGGCAAGGTACTAACATGGATTGACGATTGGCTGTCAGGCAGAAGGCAGAGAGTTGGGATAAAAGGTTCTTTTTCGGAATGGCAACCGGTGACGAGTGGTGTCCCTCAGGGTTCAGTGTTGGGGCCACAGCTGTTCTCTTTATATACTAACGATCTAGGTGACGGGACTGGGGGCATTCTGGCTAAGTTTGCCGATGATACAAAGATAGGTGGAGGGGCAGGTAGTATGGAGGAGGTGGGGAGGCTGCAGAAAGATTTAGACAGTTTAGGAGAGTGGTCCAAGTGATGAAATTCAACGTGGGCAAGTGCGAGGTCTTGCACTTTGGAAAAAAGAATAGAGGCATGGACTATTTTTAAACAGTGACAAAATTCATAATGCTGAAATGCAAAGGGACTTGGGAGTCCTAGTCCAGGATTCTCTAAAGGTAAACTTGCAGGTTGAGTCCGTAATTAAGAAAGCAAATGCAATGTTGTCATTCATCTCAAGAGGCTTGGAATATAAAAGCAGGGATGTACTTCTGAAGCTTTTAAAGCATTAGTTAGGCCCCATTTAGAATACTGTGAGCAATTTTGGGCCCCACACCTCAGGAAGGACATACTGGCACTGGAGCGGGTCCAGCGGAGATTCACACAGATGATCCCAGGAATGGTAGGCCTAACATACGATGATTGTCTGAGGATCCTGGGATTATATTCATTGGAGTTTAGGAGGTTGAGGGGAGATGTAATAGAAACTTACAAGATAATGAATGGCTTAGATAGGGTGGACGTAGGGAAGTTGTTTCCATTAGCAGGGGAGACTAGGACCTGGGGGCACAGCCTTAGAATAAAAGGGAGTCACTTTAGAACAGAGATGAGGAGACATTTTTTCAGCCAGAGAGTGGTGGGCCTGTAGAATGCATTGCCACAGAGGGCGGTGGAGGCAGGGATTTTGAGTGTCTTTAAGACAGTTGATAAATTCTTGATTTCTCGAGGAATTAAGGGCTATGGAGAGAGAGCGGGTAAATGGAATTGAAATCAGCCATGATTGAATGGTGGAGTGGGCTCGATGGGCCGAATGGCCTTACTTCCGCTCCTATGTCTTATGGTCTTAAGGTGCACAATGTAACTACATGAACACCAGCATTGGGTGAAGCATACAGGGGTGTAGTGTTAATCAGGTCAGTCCATAAGAGGGTCATTTAGGAGTCTGGTAACAGCAGGGAAGAAGCTGTTTTTGAGTCTGTTCGTGCGTGTTCTCAGACTTTTGTATCTCCTGCCCGATGGAAGAAGTTGGAAGAGTGAGTAAGCCGGGTGGGAGGGTTCTTTCATTATGCTGCCCGCTTTCCCCAGGCAGCGAGAGATGTCGATGGAGTCAATGGATGGGAGGCAGGTTCATGTGATGGACTGGGCTGTGTTCACGACTCTCTGAAGTTTCTTGCGGTCCTGGGCCGAGCAGTTGCCATACCAGGCTGTGATGCAGCCAAAAAGGATGCTTTCCATGGGGCACCTGTAAAAATTGATAAGTGTTAATGTGGACATGCCAAATTTATTTAGTTTCTAGGTGCTGTTGTGCTTTCTTGGTGGTAGCGTCGATGTGGGTGGACCAGGACAGATTTTTGGAGATGTGTACCCCTAGGAGGCTAGATCTAATGGTAAGTAATTAAATATTAGGTAGATTTGTGAAATGTCATTAAGCACATAAGGAGCAGTGACCATAATGTAGTGAAATCTAAGGGCCACATAGAAAGGAAAAACATTAGTACAAAAATCAGGTTGGCCGGGGGCGGATTTTCAAAATTTACAAGTGAACCAACTAAAGTGAGCTGGCAAGAGAAATTGATAAATAGAATGGTGGGTAACCAATGGAAAATAAAGGAGATTGTATCGTCCAAAGTGAACATACATCATTAATAGGTTTCAGTGTTCCTTAATAAATTAATAGAATACAAAACTGAAGAAGAGGGCGTATGGTGACAACAGGGGAGATGGTGGCAGAATGATTTTGTTGCTGGACTAGTAATCTAGAGACCCAGGGTAATGCTCTGGGGTCCAAGGTTCGAATTCCACCACAGCTGATGGTGACATTTTAGTTCAGTAAAAACCTGGATGACCATGGAACCATTGTCGATTGTTGTAATGGCCTAGCACACCTCTCCATTTAAGGGCAATTAGAGATGGGCAATAAATGTTGGCCGAGCCAGTGACACCCACATCCCATGAACAACTGAAAAAAACAGTTCTGATGAAAATATGAGAAAACAAGGAAACAAGGGGGCAATATGAGAACAAATCTAAAAAATATTAAAATGAGCAATAAAATATTCTACAAATAAATCAGTAAATGCGAGATAAGATTCCTGAAAGAAGAGAGAAAAAAAAGCTTTCACAGCTTCTGAATGTCCCAAAATGCTTAACAGCACTAGGGGATTTTTGCAGTAACTTCAATGCACAAGTAAGCCTACTTGTGACACTAAGAAAGATTATTGTCTCGTACTTTTGAAGTGCAGCCTTCCTTGTAATGTCAGAAATGTGGCGGTCATTTACACACATCAAGGTCCCATAAATGGCATTATGATAACGACCAAATAATCTTTTCTTGTGTTGTTGGTTGAGAGATAAATATTGGTCAGGATACCGGGGATAAATTCCAAGCTCTTATTTAAAATAGTGCCATGAGGAGATAGATGGTTTAACATTGTTTTAATATTGCATCCAAAAGATGTCACCTCTGACCTTACCGCACTTCCTCAGAACTGCTAAGTTGGTAGAGGTTAAACAGAAAATGATTAACAAGTATTTTACATTAATGTTTACAAAAAAGAAGTATGAGAGGGAGGAAGTAGTGCCTGGATTATTAAAAGCTAGATGAAATATTGCAACTACTAAAAGGTGAGGATAAGAGAAGTTAGTTAAGCTAGAGATGGACCTGAACCTGATAGGAAGCATAGGAAATAGGAATTAGGAGCAGAAGTAGGCAATTCAGCCCTTCGAGCCTGCTCCACCATTCAATCAGATCATGGCTGATTTCTTCCTGATCCCAAAGCCACCTCGCTACCCTTTCCCCATATCATTTAACCCTTATTTTAAAATCAGAAATGTATGTATCTCTCTCTTGAAATCATTTAAGGATTCAGATTCCACTGCACTATGGGGTAGTGACTTCCACAAATTCACCAGCCTCTGCGAGAAGTAGTGCCTCCTCATCTCAGTTTAAATCTATTGTCACTGAACCTCCATCTGTGACCTCTTGTTCTAGATTGCCCCACAAGGGGGAACATTTGGTCTACATTTACTTTATCAATCCCTTTTAGTATTTTATATATTTGGATCAGATCCCCTCTCATCTTTCCAAACTCCAGCGGGTATAAGCCCAAACTGTTTAATTGCTCCTTATAAGTCAACCACTTCATCCCCGGAATCAAACTGGTGAACCTCCTCTGAACTGCTTCCAATGCCACCACACCCTTCCTCAAATAAGGAGGCCAAAACTGGACACAATACTCCAGATGTGGTCTCACCAACACCTTATACAATTGCAACACTTCTCTACTTTATACTCCAGTACTTTTGCAATAAACGCTAACATTATATTTGTCTTTCGTATTACATTTTGTACCTGCGCACAGACTTTCTGTGATTCATGAACAAAGACACCCAGATCCCTCTGTGCAGACGCATTTTGAATCTGCTTTCCATTTAGATAATAATTTGCCTGACATTTTTTTGGCCAAAATGGATAACCTCCAAGGAGTCTGAAAGAAAAGGAGGAAAGAATGAGGCCATAGAAATAATCAGCATTATACAGTGAGTCAACATTTACTTTCCAACTAAACGAATGGGCAGGGGCAGGCATATTCAGCGTAGATGATAACGACAGGATGACATTGTAAGTTATATTTCCAGTTACTTCTCCCATAATGGACACAAGTAATGCCAGGCATTCAGCATTACAGCATTGAAGGCCAGTGAAATGTATTTTAAAATGTAAATACTCATCCTAAAGAGCTAATTGATTCAGCCCTAGCCCGTAAGAATTTTTAATTTTGTGCATAGACATTTAAGCTCTCTTTTGCTGAACCATAGGCAGGTGATAACATCTACCCCTCTCCTCCCAATGCTGAAGACACCAGTGGCATCCAAACCTGACGCCAAACATAGCTCCACAAACCAGTAGAAATCCTGCCAGGAATTCACCAAAAATATTTTAATCGGGCTGACCTTTAGAACATACAGCGGGAAGATACAAAACCGAAGGAAATTCTAGATTAAGTTGATGCATGTTGGGACAGAAACATGAAATATCTGTATACAATTAACAAATGATTTTCATGTGATCATTGACCACGCAAAGTTTCTCATCAATTTTCGCTACTCATTCAGGCAGTTATTGATGTATCAGTAAATGGCTTGAAGAAGAGAAACAATGACACTTAAAGACTTCAGGAGCTAAGACAAGAAGAGAAATCCTGAGTCCCGACCTTGGCTTTATTGCAGAAAAGGCGATTGAAAATAATTAAGTGCAGGACTTTAAAGAGATGAGAGGCACAGATAATGTAGCCAAAGGCAGCAACTAAACTTGCACAGTAATTGAGAAACTAAAACATAAGTACAAAATTAGCTAATTAACATTAGCAAGATTGGTTAGGCTGTAAAGCAATGACTACTGGAGTGAACTGTTAGCAAACATAGCTTATTGGGATCGATCATTTTCTTTAAAAGACGGATAATCTGTTTAAGTGATTGAATAACAGAAAAAACATTCCATGGAGCATGCTGGCCCATAGGCTGGCAAGTTCAGGAGTTAAGTTAATTACAAAATGTGTCCAACCTCAAGTGCCTTATTTGTTGACTACACAATAGTGAAACCTGATTTAAAAACTTGAAGTTTCATGGCCAGGTACAAATTTTAGAATGTTGGGCTCCACCCACAATACAAGATTCACCATTCAAAACTGGAAGTATTGGAATTTTTGTCAGTTCACAGACATTTTAAAGTTTTTGAAATTCTGGTTGCTTCCCTCATCTGTATTATCGTGAGCTTTTTAGCTGCATTTTGGCCAGTGCATTAAATTGTTTTGCTGGATATGCTTCTTCTTTAAATTATCTCTACCATATCTTTTTTCATTATTATTATGCACTGCTACCTTTGATATGTCCTCCCTCCATTATTGCTACAAGTGAGATTTCCATGCAGGAAATGAGCAGTGCCGAGCACTCAGAGGTTTTGAGGCACTGGGAACTGAGTTGAATATGCCACAGCTGATGTCACCCTTGGCACTTGTTAGCACTCTCATCTCTGAGTCAGATAGTAATGGGTTCACTCCCGATAATTGAGCACATAATCCAGGCTAGCACATGACTCGTACTGAGAGTGTGCTACACTATCGAAGATGCCAGCTTTCAGATACAACATTAAAATAAATCTCTGACTACCTTCTCAAGTTGTTACAGGGTATGGTGGTGTAATGTGTATGTTGCTGGGCCAGTAAGCAATCTCCTGATTGTTATTTCATTGCTATCATCCATTTTATGCTATTGCACAAAGTTAAGATCTGCACACTACAAACGTGGAAGAGGATAAACATCAAAATGGACTTATTATACGAAAAGCCCTCTTTCCCTGTTGTGGTTCTTCCATAATTATATTTCACGTAGACCAATGTCTTGTGCTCTAATGGGCTAGTTTGTATAATGAAAAAATGTTCCTGGAGAACCATAAGAGCAGTCAAATTTGTTTGTGAGATGTGAATGACATTGGCTAGACCAGATTTTAATGCCCATCCCTAATTGCCCTTGAAAAGGTGATGATCATCTTGAACCATTGCTGTTCCTGGGATGTAGGTACATACACAGTGCTGTTAGGGAGGAAGCGCTAGGATCTTGACCCGGTGGTAATGAAGGAACTGCCATATATTTCCAAGTCAGGATTGCGTGTGACCAAGAGGAGAAATTGCAGAGTTGCGGATTGGTTGGAATTTTGGAGAGTGCCAATTTTATTCCGTTGCAACACTGGCCGTAACCTTCTGGTAACTCTGCCAGAGGAAGGGGAGAAGTGAAGGTTAAACAGCCTGTAGTGAGGGGGGAGGGGGAGGCAAAGTGGGGGGGTGGGGGGGAATGATTGACTGAGGTGATTATTCTGTTCCTCTCGGCTCCGAGTCAAGGTAAATTGAAAAGTTAAAACTTGCATGTTTTCTGGTGACCTCCAGTGGTCCTTTTAAAGCACTGCTAGCTAGATCTCTAGCAACAAAACAATTGAGCACAGCCTACTAAAACATCCTTAAACAGGCATAAAGCATGTGATTAGCATTGCAAAGGGCCCTGCACCTGGTTCAGATAGTGGCCATGCAGAGACGCCTGAATAGCATCAGAGCTAAAATGGCATGGGACATATTTCAACCCTTAGGAAATAGCCCTAGAAAATGAGTTACATTTGGTGATATTCCAAAGCTGATAAGCAGGCACAATCAGGTCTCATGTCCCCTCTTCTAATGTTCCTGGATACAGACTAAAACAATGGTATTTCTTCGTAAATGGTACAAATACAATTCCACAAAATTCTCCATTGTCCACTGCTTTTCATTCCTTCCAATGAAATAATAATTATTGTTTGAAAAGCAGAAAGTGGAGAATTTTCATACATGTTGTTACTGCCTATTGGGAGTGCATGTTTTCCTCCAGATTTGGTTCAACTGAATTTCCTTGTGTGTTTAAGCCACATGAGAGAAAGATAAAATAGTGAAGTCTGTTAAAAGAAAATAAGCATGGAGCTGGGATTTTTCTACAAAACCTCATAAAGGGAATGATGAACACAGATTATGCCTGTCCCTCAATTAGTTTTGAATGCCTTCAGTCATAACTTGACAAAAAAAGCAATCAAATCACCTCAATAATGATCCATACCAGCTGCTGTTATTGCTGGAGTTGATGCTAATCCTCCCTTTATGACTTTTTATTTTTCTCGCGCAACCATTACTATCTCCACAGATGGAAATAAAGGCCATGAAGTGTTTGCATTATATGGTTCAAAAAGTGTTGCACTGGAATAGGGCCGACAGAAAAGTCTTGAGCCTCCTTTCTACTGGGGTCAGTAGTTACTGATTTTGGTAAAAGCGATTTAGTTGTAACGAGGAAAATATTGCAGATGCTAAAACTCTGAAGCCAAAGCAGAAAAAAACTGGAAACACACATCAGCATTTTCAGAGAAAACAGATACTTTGAGTATGTATCTTTATTCAGAACTGAATAAGAGTAAGATGAAGAATATGATGAAAAAAAGGAAAGTTTTCATATATGTTATATACATATATGTATTGGTGAACTATCTGGTTCACTAATGTCCTTTAAGGAAGGAAAGCTGCCGTCCTCACATGGTCTGGCCAACATATCACTCCAGAGCCACAGCAATGTGGTTGACTCTTAAAATGCCCTCTGAATTGGCCTGGCAAGCCACTAAGATAAAGAACAATTCGGGATGGGCAATAAATGCTGGCCAGCCAGCAGCGCCCACTTCCTGTAGATGAATTTAAAAAATATATACACATAAATTCAGTAGGTGCAAATAAACACATAGTGAGAACATCATTGGAATGATGTAGGATCTAAATCAAATAACAGAGGGAAACTTAGGGGGCGGGAATTTCCGGTTGCACCGGCCCCGAGACAGGGAATTCCTGCCTTAGACCATAGACCAACCCGAAAGGCGGCAAAATGTATATAGGACCAATTAAACGAAAGACAAAATAAACCTCTTCTGTACAATAAAGTAAATTAACACAGTAAGAAAAATGTCATGTATATATACAACTGTTTATAAATATGAGAATTGTCCATAAAAAAGATTTTTTTAAAAGAAAATTTCTACCTAAGAAATTTTCTATCCTAACCATGACGATTCCCACATGGGTAGGACTGGAAAATCTACCCCAAGAAAGGAGAAAAAGAGATACAATCGATGCATAAGAAGTTAAGGCAGGAAGGTCTTGTAGTGCACTGGGTAGCATCCTGCCTCTGAGTCAGAAACTTTTGTTTTGGGTCCCATTCCAGGACCTGATAGCCGAGAAAGGTTATGCTCATGATATGGCCAAACAGGTTGAACATCAGCCTGCAAATCCTCGCAGCACACGCCAATGGCACCTATATCTCAGGGACTGCAGTGGTTCAAGAAGGCAGCTCACCACCATTTTCTCAAAGGCAAGTAATGAGGGGCAATAAATGCTGGCGTTGCCAGCGATGCCCACATCCATAGATTAATAGAAACAGAATAGTACAGGAAAGAAAGAGGACAAGCACACTTTTGTAAGGGCCCCGAAGAATCCAGCACGAGTTTTAAGGATACAAAATAATAAAGTTTATTTACTATAACAACATATACATAGCAGTAGCAGTAACTTCCCTTGCTACCTTCTCCTTCCTCCTGGTTCCTGGACTGGCCAGCTTATTTATAGTAGGAGTTTCTCCGCCCCCCTCATTGGGGAAGTTCATACTCCCATAGGATTGTGGGATAATCATTAGTCCCCAGCCAATCGTCAGTAGGCAGGTTATAACATCCCTCCCCCCCAAAGTCCAAGGAATCCACCGTAGGCCCTGGCGAAGGGAGGCGTCGAACTCGTTTGGCCGCAGGCCGGACGCCATTTGCACACGGCGCTGGATCAGGCGGCGTATAACGAGACGGAGACCGGCGCTTCCGTGATGAACGGCGCGGTTGTACATCCACGGCCTGTGGACCCGAGGATTCCTCCTCTGATTCATCCTGTGTCTCCATCTCGGAGTCAGAGTCTGCTGCCTCCGTCATGTCAGCGTCTCTGTCCCCATTCGGTCCCGTCATGACCTGCGCAGGTTTTGAGTGAGGCACCAGTGGAAGATTTGGAGGACTACCTTCCCTTGTTTCTGGTCTTTGCCGCTGTTGAACTGAGCTCCGGGGGCGGGGAATCTTTTGCGGGGATGATCTTCTGGACCGGACGTGGTCTACATGTTTTCGCTGGAGACGACCCTGGGCTTGCACTTGGTACGATATAGGGCCCGTTTGGCGAAAGATTACCCCAGGAACCCATTGGGCACCACCAGCAAAATTCCGCACGAATACTGGGTCACCGGGCGCAAACTGCCGAATCGGACGATGCCGAGACAATCCCGGTCCCTGCCATTCTTGTGTGCGGCGTACTTTTGCGCCAATGTCCGGGAAGACCATACTAAGGCGGGTGCGAAGTCTCCGGCCCATTAGGAGTTCTGCGGGAGCTACCCCAGTCACTGTATGGGGGGTGGTCCTGTACGTAAACAAAAACCGAGCCAGTCTCGTGTCCATTGATCCGGAAGACTGCTTCTTTAGACCTCTTTTGAATGTTTGCACTGCACGCTCTGCCAACCCATTTGAAGCCGGGTGGTAAGGGGCAGTGCGGATATGGCGGATGCCGTTCATCTTTGTAAACCTAGCAAACTCCTCACTCGTGAATGGAGTGCCATTATCCGTGACCAGCACCTCGGGGAGGCCATGCGTGCTAAATGATAAACGCATTTTTTCAATTGTTGCGCAGGACGTTGTCCCATGCATCTTATGCACCTCCAGCCATTTGGACTGGGCGTCAATTAGTAGAAGGAACATGGATCCCTGAAAAGGGCCTGCGAAATCTGCATGTAAGCATGCCCAAGGCCGCCCTGGCCATTCCCAGTGATGTAGGGGCGCGGCCGGCGGAAGCTTCTGATGCTCCTGGCAAATGGAGCAGTTTTGGGCCACCTTCTCAATGTCGGTGTCGAGGCCTGGCCACCAGACATAACTCCGGGCCAACATTTTCATCTTGGTCACGCCCGGATGCCCATTGTGCAAGTCTGATAATATCAGCTCCTGGCCTTTTTCCGGGACAACCACACGCGTCCCCCACAAGAGGATGCCGTCTTCCACGCTGAACTCTGACAGCTTGGAGGAAAATGCCCGTAACTCGCCTGGGAGCTGTCTATGCTGCCCACCATACAGGACTATGTGCCGAACCTTTGACAGGACTGGCTCCGTCTGGGTCCACTCACGGATCTGTGATGCCGTGACAGGCAAGGTGTCCATAAAATTTAGGGTTGCGACCACCTCACCGGTCGTGGGGGTCGACATGGGGCCGGTCGATAAAGGCAATCGGCTCAGTGCGTCGGCATTTGCTATCTGCGTACCTGGTTTGTGCTCCAGAGAATACTCATATGCAGCAAGCAACAAAGCCCAGCGCTGGATCCGTGCAGAAGCAATGGGCGGTATCGGCTTATCCTCTCTGAAGAGTCCCAGCAGGGGCTTATGATCAGTCACGATAGTGAAATGGCGGCCGTACACATACTGGTGGAAGCGTTTCACCGCGAAAACCACTGCCAGGCCCTCCTTCTCGATCTGCGCGTACTTCTTCTCCGCTGCAGTCAATGTGCGGGAGGCGAAAGCTATCGGTCGCTCGGCCCCGTTCTCCATCTTGTGGGACAGGACAGCCCCAATACCATACGGGGATGCATCACATGTGACGAGCAAAGGCTTTCCCGGATCATAGTGGGTTAGTAACCCAGCCGACGACAATTGTTGCTTTACCCGCCGGAAAGCGGTTTCTTGCGGCTGACCCCAAACCCAGGTGTGATTTTTCTTTAGCAGCAGGTGTAAGGGGGCCAGCGTAGTTGCCAGATTGGGGAGGAACTTCCCGTAATAGTTTACGAGACCGAGAAAAGAACGAAGATGCGAAGTGTCAGTCGGGGTGGGGGCATGTTGAATTGCACGCACCTTCTCTGCGACGGGGTGCAGACCCTCGCGGTCCACCCGATAACCTAGGTAGACTACTTCTTTTGCCTGAAATACGCACTTTGTGTGACGTAAACGGACTCCAGCCTCCGAAAGGCGTTTAAGGACAGCCTCCAGATTTTCCAAATGCTCTTGCTCCGACGTCCCTGTAATCAACACGTCATCTAGGTAGACAGCCACACGTGGTAAACCTCTCAAAATGCCCTCCATAACACGTTGAAAAATTGCGCAGGCAGAGGATACTCCAAAGAGCAACCGTGTATATTCATACAGGCCCCGGTGTGTGTTAATTGTTACATATGGTCGGGAGGCAGGGTCCAGCTCCAACTGCAGGTAGGCGTGACTCATATCTAATTTTGTGAATGAGAGTCCGCCTGCAAGTTTCGCGTAGAGATCCTCTATGCGAGGCATTGGGTATCGGTCGAGTCGGGAAACTGTATTCACTGTAAGTTTATAGACGCCACACAAGCGAACTGTGGCATCTGGCTTCATTACTGGTACAATTGGTGCTGCCCAGTCAGCAAAACGGACAGGCCTGATAATACCCAAACTCTCCAAACGAGTGAGCTCCCCTTCTACCTTCTCGAGCAAAGCGTAAGGCACTGGGCGCGCCCGGAAATAGCGCGGTGTGGCTCCTGGTTCAACTTGGATACGGGCTACGGCCCCTTTTATTTTCCCCAGACCAGGCTGGAATACCTCTGGGTATCGTCCTAGCACCTCAGTCAACCCTCCAGAAACTGTTTGGAGGATGTGCTGCCATTGCAACTGCTAATGGCGCAACCAGTCCCGACCCAACAGGCTGGGCCCATGGCCACGCACTACGATAAGTGGGAAACGCCCCTCCTGGCGTCCATAGACAACAGGGGTCATTGTAGTTCCTGCAATGTCCAGTGGTTCCCCCGTGTAGGTGGCCAACCTGGCCTGTGAGTCAGTTAGTGTAAGGGTCTGTATACCCTGCTTGATGCGGTCGAATGTCCTCTGGGCGATCACGGAGACCGCTGCGCCAGTATCCAACTCCATCTCCAGCGGGTGGCCATTGACCCGTACTGTCACCTTAATGGGGGCCACACGGGGAGCTGCCACACAATGCAGCTGCAGGCAGTCGTCCTCCGTCTCCACGTCCTCAGGAGTGGTCGCCGCAGGTTCATCCACATGGAAGGTACGGCCTCTGGGCTGGTCCCAGTTACGGCCCCTGGGCTGGTCCCAGTTTCGGTCGGAACGATGGCGCCTCTGGCATCCCCAGGACCGCCGTCCGCGACGGGGTCGGCGCCTACAAGTCTGACACGGACATGGCTCCTCATCCATTGGCTCTGGAGAAGGCTCCCTTCGGGGAGGAATGTCCGATGGCCACTGGCGTCGGTCTGGTCGTTGCCTCGCCCAAGGTACCGCAGGAGTGCGGGGGGACGTTTTTGGGCGGAAAGGGTTTCGCCCCAAGGCATGCACTTCCATTCCCTGTAGCTCCTGTACTCCTCGCTCTGCGCTCTCTCGGGACAAGACTATTTGTATTGCCTGTTGAAAAGTCAATGTTGGCTCCGCTAACAACTTACAATGGCCGCATTGTTAATACCGCAAACCAAACGGTCGCGTAACATTTCTGACAAGGTCTCACCATAGTCACAGTATTCCGCAATCCCGCGTAGCCTGGATAAAAAATCGGCAAGGGATTCTCCAGGGGTCCTCTCAGCGGTATTAAACCGGTAACGCTGGACTATCGTGGACGGGGTTGGGTTAAAGTGTTGCCCCACTATATTCACAAGTTCGTCAAACGTTTTGGTGTCCGGCGCAGCTGGGTACGTAAGGCTCCTAATAACCCCAAACGTATGCTGTCCGCAGGCGGTGAGCAATATGACCACCTGGCGCTCGTTTTCAGTGATATTGTTTGCCCGGAAATAGTAACGCATCCGTTGCGTGTACTGGTTCCAGCTTTCCAGCGCAGCATCAAAAACATCCAAACGTCCGTACAGAGGCATGGTATAATAGAAAACAACTTCCAACCTGTATCCAACAAAAATCCAGGGAGGTGGCTTCAGCAGTGTAGACAGCTATTCACTTTTACCTTCGTCGCCAGTTTTGTAAGGGCCCCGAAGAATCCAGCACGAGTTTTAAGGATACAAAATAATAAAGTTTATTTACTATAACAACATATACATAGCAGTAGCAGTAACTTCCCTTGCTACCTTCTCCTTCCTCCTGGTTCCTGGACTGGCCAGCTTATTTATAGTAGGAGTTTCTCCGCCCCCCTCATTGGGGAAGTTCATACTCCCATAGGATTGTGGGATAATCATTAGTCCCCAGCCAATCGTCAGTAGGCAGGTTATAACACACACCTTCATATTTCAACCACCATAGTGGAGACAATGATGGCCTTCGTGAGAAGAGACATCATTGAGGTTGTGGCCACAGGTAGGGCTGAAAGGATAACCACACCAAATCCACCTTCTCTCTTCCCACTTTCTCCTCATTGCACAATCTCTCCTGATTTGGAAGCTGTGAATCGTGTGAACACTAGCTTCTCCTACTCTCTTTAACCTTACTACAGCCAAACTCTGTTCCTTTTACATTCGGATACGTTAAACTGGAACCAGAAGAGGACAAACAAGAAGATCTTGATAAAGTAAAACTGTCATTCAATCTTCCACTCCCAGCCACAAGTTTAGAGATTGACATTCTTTGTATTTAGAGGCTAGGATAGAAGATATATCTGCACAAGTTGAGACACCGGGCTCAAGTGCACAGGAGCCTGCGTGAGGGAAAGGAGGGGGAAACACACCAGGGGCGTCATTCTCCGCCGGCGGGAGTCTCCGTTTTGCCGGCGCCCGGGGGTTTCCCGACGGCGTGGGGCTGCCCCACAATGGGAAACCCCATTGACCGGCCGGTGTTACGGAGACTCCCGCCGGCCGGTCGGGGCAGAAATGTGGCGGGGCGGGATGGAGAATTTCGCCCCAGAGGTGCCAGTTTAGTGGAGAATGAGGTTGGATACTAGTGCTGTTGTAGATGAGGACTTTGATTGGCCAAGCTACAGAAGAAAGTTGATAGGCATACTGTTGCACCACCCTGGGCAAGTGCGCGGTCAATTCTAGCCCCACGTGCCCTGGAGTCACAACACAAGTGAATTAACCAAGATTCTTATAAAAATAACCAAAACTTTGGCTTTGGCTGTTCAATAATTACCATCACCAGGTTTAATGCATCGTCTCTACTGTTGTTAGCACTAAACTCTATGGGCGCGATTCTCCACTCCCACGCCGGTTGGGAGAATCGCCTGGGCCGCCAAAATTTCTGGGGACGCCGGTCCGACGCCCTCCCGCGATTCTCCCAAGCGGCGGGAACGGCCAAGTCGTGTTTCGCGGGCCGCAGGCCGGAGAATCGCCGGAGACACCGAAAATGGCGATTTTCCGGCACCTCCGCTATTCTGAGGCCCGGATGGGCCAAGCGGCCAGGCCAAAGCGGCGGGTTCCCCCCGGCGCCGTCCACACCTGATAGAGGTCTACAAAATTATGAGAGGCATAGACGGGGTGGATGGTCAGAGGCTTTTTCCAAGGTGGGTGTTAATCACAAGGGGGCAGGTTCAAGGTGAGAGGGAGAAAGTTTAAAGGAGATGTGCGGGGTAGGTTATTCACACAGATAGTGGTGGGTGACTGGAACGCGTTGCCAGAGGATGTGGTGGAAGCAGGCACATTAGCAACATTTAAGAGGCACCTGGATGGATACATGAAAAGGGAGGCAATAGAGGGATACAGGCCGAGTAAGGACAGGAGTTTTTCTTTAGTTGGGACATCATGATCGGCACAGGTTTGGAGGGCCGAAGGGCCTGTTCCTGTGCTGTACTTTTCTTTGTTCTTTGTCCTTTAGACAGGGAATAAACAAGAAGGAACAGGAAGGGCCCATACAATACATAATAAAATGTTTGAAATTCTGGTACACAGTGCCTGGTGAAATTCCAACTTGATGCAAGGTCTTTCACAGAGTTTGAAGCCCATCCTTTCTCCTGTAGCCACCTGGGTTGGCCAATTCCCAACGTAAAATGGAGAACAGCAAAGGCTGAAGGGAAATTCAGCCAACACAGGCAGAAACTAGCAGATGCAAGTTTACTGTGTATTAGACTCTGCAAAAGCCCAGACAGCATCGATACCAGCAATAATAATGTAGCAGCAGTAATAATGATATCGGCATAATAATGTAGCAGCCATCTACATACTAATGAGCGATCCCCGGGAACAATCAAAACATTTAAGGTAAACAAGGCCAAACCAGACTCCTCGGCGCCAGCAGGAGCCAACACAAAAGAGGTTAACGGACATCTAAAGACCGCCCAACAATCAGGGACCTGCTCCAGCATTGGAGAAATCGAACCAAGCGATTGGAACAAAGTCCAATCACTTGAAACCAGGTATGGGGTCCGCCCCAAAGGGCGTGAAGCCCCTGGGGACTATAAAGTAAAGCCCCCAAGTTCAAATCATCCTTCTTGACAGAGTCACTCAGCAATGCGAAGCAACCCTTGACAGTGACCTGTCCGGCAGCCTCCAAGAACGTAAGTTTCAAGTCAACGTTCGCTACGAGATAAGCACTCCTAGCTACCAGTCCATACCAGCTCTTGAATCCTGCAGACTCAGAATCCGGACGAAAGGCCATTTGTTCCCCTGACCTGGTGGGCCAGTCCGAAGCTAAGTATAGGCCTGTTAGTTATAGAAATAGCCTAGAAAGTAGAGTTTATGCATGAGTAGCGATTTACTGTGTATAATAAATGTGCTTTGATTTGAATCTTACTAATTGGTGTATTGAGTTATTGATCATTACTTGAACTTGAACCTCATGGCGGTATCATAAAGATACCTGGCGACTCTAGAGCAAAGGTTTAAAAAACAGAGCCAATTGAACCAACCAAATGTTAGCAACATATTACTGGCGACTTCCTGACGGTACCCGATCTGGAAGTGGCTTAACCACTCTGGGAGAACCCAAAAATTTGAATTAGAAATCCAATTGGGAACAGAAAAACCACAAGTGTTCAAGCAGTTCTGATCAATCCTCATAATTCGGAAGTGTGTAAATGCATGCATAACTAACAGGGCGATAAGGTAATACTGACAGATTTTTTTGTTGCGACAAAACTGTCGGGAGTTTGTATTCCAGAAAATAGCGAAAGCCGTACCCGTAATTACAGCACCGCCTTAATACCCCTCGTTCCAAATTTAAAGAGAAATATTCAGAGAGGAAAGATAGCAATGCAGGCAATGCAACGCCTCATGAACCCCGAAGAATTTGTGGTCGCAGCGACCAGCAGCAGTAGAGTAGGACAGTCCCGTTTGGGAAGAGGAAATCAAAAAGTACCTCAAAGGGAAAAGATGGCCCCTTTGGAACGAATTCTGTAACAATGAGGAAACAGGTTCCGGGAGTATAGGACATACTTGGTGGGAGAACTTGAGCGAGATTCACAAGAAGAGCTTAGGAAAAGCTCGCAAGCCGATGGCAATCGTGTCCTGTTTGGCACAATTGCGAGGCACTGAGGAGGTTGTTAGGACGCTCCGAAAAGAGATAGAAGGCATACATCGAATGAGCAAGGTCGATGTCAGTGAGGTAGAGAAAGAGAACCTAGAGTTAAGAAGGAAGTTAGCAGCAAAGGACGGAGAGGTGGATGATGCCAAGGGGGCACACCAGTCTTCTCTGGCGCGCTTAAGCAGCTTCCAATCCCAGTACGAAAAGGTCTATCAGGACACGCAACGTGCAGTCCTGGTACGAGAGGAAACCGAGAAGCAGGTAGAGGCATTGCAGAGGCAGTGTAGTGACCTGAAGGCAGCGTTAAGAGCACTCCATGCTGCCACCATGGAGCAAAGACAAAGCTCATTAGACCAGGCAAAGTGCCGGAAGCAGATTGCAGAACTGCAATCTCTGCTTTCAGTTCAAAATGGCTTCCAGGAAACCTTTGGATCACAGCTAGATGAGGAAGACGGCCCTGATTGGGAAGAATTGAGTGAGACAGCGCAGAGATATGTTCAGGGAACATGTGCGCAGGGAAAGCCCCAGAAGAGAAAAGTGCCCCAGCCCCTCACAGAGCAGATAGTTCAGGCTCCAATGAACCCAGTCACCACCCACTGCACAGCCACATTGGAAGACACGGAATTTCTGTACATCACCCCCTTAACAGTGACCCAATTACGGGACGCGTGCGATAAAATCAAACCGTTCCTCCCCACCTCAGACCCCCACCACTTCTTTGCCAGAGTAAAGCAGCAGGCGACCATGTACGGCCTGGATGAGCGAGAGCATGTAAAGCTCACAGTTTTGAGTCCAGACCCTTCGGTCGTAGCAGCCCTTCCCGACCCACAGAATGTAGGAGGAGGCACCCTTGCAGAAATGCATACCGCGATCCTAGACGCGATCGGGTATAACAGGGGTGACCCCGAAGATGGCCTTAATAAGTGCAGGCAAAAGAAAATTGAGCACCCCACAGCGTTTGCTGGACGCTTGTGGATCCATTTCGCAGCAGTTTTCAGAGACTTAGACCACGCCCATTTGTCCTCTCCTTTGATAGCTCAGCTGGTAGAGCGGAGGACTGTAGATCATTAAAACTATGAAAACATGGCCAAATGGACCCGCACCCTTATCTCCCATGCCACAGAAACTGGACAAAAAGTTTGTGCAAATTATGATCCCTCAGAGGAGACTCATAATGAGAAATGGGTTGTAAAAAGATTGTCCCGCACCTGGGAGCAATCTGTTCAAAACAAACCCACGAACAAAAATCCCGAAGAACAGCAAGCAGAAGCAGACATACACACAGTTAAGGCACACCAGAACCCCGCATGGGTAAATGAAGGCAAAAACAGCCCCCCACAAAAGTCACAGGAGTGTTACAACTGTGGACAGTTGGGACACTTTGCAAGAGAATGCAATGCCCCACAAAAGCAACAGAGAACCCAGCAGACAGGCACTCTAAATAAGAACAGGACAAAGCCAATACATAGCGTTAGCACCCATTCAGATCAGACGGACCTGACTGGAACGGACTGACAGTGTTCAGGTTCCCCCAGTTGGGTCTGCGACACCCTTTGGGATAGGTCCGGACGACCGGTAGTTGCAGCAAAAATACGGGGACAGCCCATCGAGTTTCTCTGGGACACAGGAGGGTCCCGCACCACAATCAATTCCTCCACCATGTTTCAAAAGGACACGTGGCCCACTACAGCCACTATCACCCTCAGCGGCTTTACAGGCCACTCACAGCAGGGAGACATCACAGCCCCTGTACCCATTCAAATCGGCAACATCACCACCAAGCACCCCATAGTTTTAGTCGACCTGCCCCACACAGCAGGACACATTTTGGGCATAGATTTTATGAATTCCCACAACCAATCCTTTGATCCAGTCAACCAATGTGTCTGGAGAATGGCAAAATCCGCAAGAGCCCCCGCAACGCTCACCATAGGAGAATATGCAAACAAAATTAGCGCGGTAGGCGAATTTTGGTTTGACCCGACCACGATTAGCACGGACAAGCAGGTTAGGGCAGTCCTGCAAAAGAACAGGGCAGCATTCGCGACCCACAAACACGACTGTGGCTGGATGACTGGTTCCGTTCAAATCACAGGACCTGACCCTAGACCCCAAAAGCAATATGGATTTCCCCAAGAGGCAGAGGGAGAAATCGCAAAAGTTATCGACAGCTTATTAGAGCAGGGCGTACTCAGATCAGTAGCCTCCACTAATAATGCCCCGATTTGGCCAGTGAGAAAGCCCGATGGATCATGGCGACTGACCATCGATTAATGGGAAATCAACAAAGTCACCCCTGCAGCAGCCCCCACGGTAGCCACAAGTCCCGAGACCATGCTCAAACAGGGACTCAACTCACGATATTTTACGGTTTTGGACATCAGTAATGGATTCTGGTCCATTCCATTGGCAAAAGCGTGCCAATACAAATTTGCTTTCACTTTTAAAAATCAGCAGTATACGTGGACATGCCTTCCACAAGGATTCCACAACACCCCCTCCATTTTCCACCGACAGTTGGCAAATGGATTATCAAAATTTTCTCTACCCGAATGACTGGTCCAGTATGTGGACGACCTATTACTGCAGACAGACACCAAGGCAGAGCACATCGAGCTTCTGGCCGAACTCCTGGAACTCCTACAGAAAATTGGTTGTAAGGTAAACCCCAAAAAGGCCCAGATTTTGGAAAACAAAGTGATATATTTGGGTACAATTATCACGCACGGTAAACACAAAATCGAGCACAAAAGAATTGACTCGATTGCCAAATTGCCCCGTCCCCAGAATGTTTCAGCCCTCCGGTCGTTTTTAGGACTGGTTGGCTACTGCCAAAACCACATTGACGGTTTTGCCAGCAAGGCCTCAAGAAAGGAGCCCCCTGGGAATGGCTTCCACAGCATACGGATGCTGTGGACTCATTGTGAAAAGCACTCATAGCAGCCCCGCTCTCCCCCTATGCGATAGAGGTAGCAAGCACAGACCGCACCCTTTCGGCCATGCTCCTCCAGGGATGGCACGAACAGTTAAGGCCCGTGGCTTACGCCTCCAGAGTCTTAGATGCTGTGGAGCAGGGATTTTCAGCCTATGAAAGGCATCTGCTCGCAGTTTTTTGGGCAGTACAGTATTTTTCTTACATAACCGGACTAAACCCCATCACAATCCTCACAGAACACACCCCCACCCAACTTTTACTGGACGGACGACTCAAGGACGGTACACTTAGTCAGATTAGAGCAGCCAGATGGACCCTTCTTTTGCAGGGACAGGACATCACTATTAAAAGGACCAAGACCCACACTTTCTTAGAAGATAACCTGCAGTACCCAGGCACCCCCCATGAATGTGAAATCATCTCACCACACCACAACACAGGCCCTTTTATTGCAAAAACACTCCCCAGAAAGATAGGTAGTCCAACCCAAAGCCCTCAGCCCACAGACATGTGCGAACCCATAAGGCTATATGTGGATGGATCTTCCACAATATTAGAATGGAAGCACATAACAGGATGCGGCATTTATGTCGAGGATGCGCAGGGACGCGCCCTAGAAGAAATCACAATAAAACTTCCAGGACACTTAGGCGCACAGGCGGCAGAACTAGCAGCAGTGGCGTACATTGTAGAACACCCAGATTCCTTCCCCAGCCCAGCAGACATATACTCGGACAGCCTCTATGTCTGCAACAGCCTTACAGAATTCCTACCCCTGTGGAAAGCAAGAGGATTTGTTTCCGCAGATGGAAAACCCCTCCCTTCAGCCCCATTGCTCCGCCACATTTTAGAAAAAGCCCAGGGCAGGACTTTTGGAATAGTTAAAGTTCGTAGTCACCACCGTTCCTCCCCCACTGGAAATGTAAAGGCCGACGCACTGGCAAAAGCAGGTTCCAGGCATGGATACTTTTGCACCCCCCCCCGAAAGCGCACCAGTGAATGCAGTTCTGGTCTCGCAGACTAACATCGAGGATTTAGTGTAGGCCTAGAAGCAGGATAACAATCTCAGGGAGATTTTAAAAGGAAACTATCCAGCACCCTATGATAGATTCAAAAATGCACTGACCACACACGACGGTGTGGTGTTAAAAGACACCCTTTATGTGGTTCCTGAACAGGACAGGAATCAGCTCATTTGTTTGTTCCATGACAGTCATGGACATCAGGGAATTGATCCCACTACAGTCCACCTCAGGCAGCTCTGTTGGTGGCCAAGCTTAAAAGAAGACGTAACGCACTACGTTGAGAATTGCCTTACCTGTGCCCAGAACAATCCGGACAGATACGCCAAGAAAGCTCAATTTAGTCACACCCGCCCAGTTAATGGCCCCTGGACTAACCTCCAGATTGATTTTATAGGACAATTACCCCCTTGCAGGAATGGTTATAAGTATGTACTCGTTGTTATAGACACGTTTACAAAATGGGTAGAGGCATTCCCATCCAGAATGAACATGGCAAAGACCACAGCTAAGATTTTAACCCACCACATCTTTACGAGATGGGGACTCCCCCGCAGCATTGAATCCGACCAAGGTTCCCATTTTACGGGACGTGTCATGAAGAACGTCCTCATGATATTTGGCATTACCCCAAAATTCCACATAGCATACCACCCACAGTCGAGTGGTATCATGAAGCGCAAGAATCAGACCCTAAAATCAAGCCTCCGAAAAATGGTCCAGCAAAACAACACCACTTGGGATTCAGTCCTCCCTTTTGCGCTGATGTTTTTGCGAAACACGGTTTCAACATCTACAGGTTACACCCCACACACCCTCATGACCAGACGCCCCATGAAAGGCACAGAATTTTTATTGGGATTAGATTTGACCAGCCCCGAAGTGACGGCCCTCACACACGAGAAGGCAGTAGAACAACTGGTAGAGAATGTTAAAACGGCTCAGCTAGCAGCCGCGGTACGATTAGGCACAGAAGAAATAGAGCACGGCCTGTTTCGATAAGACAGTGCATGCGACTGAGTTCAGTGTAGGACAGCAAGTCATGCTCTCCGTATACAACCCCAGCACATTACTGTCACCTACATATTCGGGTCCGGACTCCATTGCGGACAAAGCAAGCCCCTCCGTGTACAAAATAAAGTTCCCCAACGGAAAGACTGCATGGTTCCATATTAACCAACTTAAGTCATATGGACCACAGTCGAACCACACACACCACGTCATGCTCGACGCAGCAGACCACGCCCCGCCCACAGCCAACGTAACCCCACCCTCCCCCAACATGTCCAGCCCAGCCACGGGCTCAACCCCGACTCCACCTACGAACTCTAGACTCTGCCCCGGAACGCCCACACACTGCAGCAGCAGCGACAGCGACTGTGACTTGGACAATAGCCACAGCACGTCTCCCTACTATCCCCATGCAAAGGGACCCACACCCAGCGAATCTGACCACGATTCGAGTGATCCGTTCACGATCACTTTCCTAAACAAACCCCACCGCCGACCACCGACCTACAATGACGACCCCGACAAGAGTGTCTTGTCCTGAATATTCGGTTTGTGAATAAAGAAATGTTTCATGAGCGATTGTACAGAATTGGACACATCCTTTTGGCACCGGGACAATTCATTCAGACTCGTCCGGAATGACGAGATGGATCCCAAATCACACCATGCAGCCCTATCAGCCCTGATACATTCCAGAGTTTGGCATCCAGGAGAAGATGACGACTTTGAGTCTGACTCCCAAAATGAGAACCCTTTTGCGACCCTGTTCGCAACCGTTAACTGAGGTGGCCAGATGATGTTTTAAAAAGGAACCGCTTGGGAGAAAACGGTGCCCTTTTTGATGGAACCTGCAGCATGTTTTATGTTGTTTGTAGTGGTATTGTTTAATGTTGTTTGTAAGATCGGAATTTTTTTTTCCACGGCCCCACGCTACCACCCTTCTGAAGCCCACTGGCAGTCAGAGAACTAGTTTTGTCCCGGACACTGGTTCAGGGGAACTAGTTTGTCCACAGAGACTTGTTAATGTCCCAGACACCAGTTCAGAGGAACTCGTCTGTCAACAGAAACACAGACCCCCGTTCGTAACTGCCCTTCTGGTTTGAAGGAAGAACCAATACGGCAACCCCCCACGATGACTACATTTCTTGCCCGTTCTTGTCGGTTGCTCAGTGGAGAAATGGCATTGGGACCCACCCTGCCTGGGAACCCCCCCTCTGGTCAGCTACGCTCGGGTAGAGCACACATGGCATTGGTCGCCGTCCTACCCGGGGATTCCAGCCAAATCATATCCGTCGCGACCCATAAGCACCTCGTTTCGGCAATTTTCATTCAAAAAGTTTGATTTTGTTTTCAGGTGACCCTTAGGTTGCCATCCCTATGCTATTTACATCCTCAAACATTTGGATGGTAAATCGCACAGTCTGCGAGACGGCTCGCACTGTTTCAGTATTTTTAAGTGTGTCTTGTCCTGAATATTCGGTTTAAAAAAAAAATGAGGGAGTCACACATAGTGACCAATTATAAAGGGAGTAATTGGCACTAAAGGACCGACAGGCTATCATACGAGATATTAAACCAAGATAGTAACAGACACTGTGCTTGATCCCACAGAACCCCAGAAGCTCCAGGAAAAGAGACAAAGAGAAGAAAAGAGAAGAGAAGAGAAAGAAGAAGAACCATGAGGACATCCTCCGTGTTGCTCATCACCCTAATGAACATTTGGTTGCGCGCGAACATGAACCCCCTGACCCCAAACCCCCCAACCGTTAATGATTCACTTCCCCATAGTACCCAGAGCCCAGTCACAAGCGACACCACACCATCTTGGTGTGAGAGGTTTATAACCTGGTACTCCCTGTCCTACTTGATAGAATCCCTACTAGTATTGGCGATACTCTGCTGCATCATGCAGACTATTTGTCTGAGGAAATGGAAAAGGAGAGCCTGTCGCGCTCGCACCCCGGTATATAGAATAAGATCCCCTATTTTTGGTTATGATCAGACCCCCGACCCCCGCGATCTATAATGAAGAACATTCATTTGCATTCCTTTTTGTGAATAAAGAAATGTTTCATGAGCGATTGTGCAATCCTGAGCTTGACTGCCAAGCCAGGAAAAATGTGAATAATGCTGCTATGATTTTGTTTGTATTATTTAGGAAGTTAGTATGATTGAATGTTTGAGTGAGTGTAGTTTATTGAGGATAGTTAGAGGTACCGCTTTTCTTATTTTGTAATGCACATCCCTGTTTTGACATAGCGCCACTTAGAATGTTAGTTAAAATTTTCTTGCCTAGATATGGTCAGTGTAGAGGCCATAGAAGAGTGCTCGCCGGGTCAGGGAATGAAGAACAACGCAGTTATATGATCCTTCACGCTTCGCGTTAGGATCACAAGGAGGGAGTGTAGCCACCTGGGTTGGCCAATTCCTGACATAAAATGAAGAACAGCAAAGGCTGAAGGGAAATTCAGCCAACACAGGCAGAAACTAGCAGATGCAAGTTTACTGTGTATTAGACTCTGCAAAAGCCCAGACAGCATAGATACCAGCAACAATCGACATAATAATGTAGCAGCCATCTACATACTAATGAGCGATCCCCGGGAACAATCAAAACATTTTAGGTAAACAAGGCCAAGCCAGACTCATTGGCGCCAGCAGGAGCCAATACAAAAGAAGTTAACGGACACCTAAAGACCGCCCAACGATCAGGGAACCGCTCCAGCGTTGGAGAAATCGAACCAAGTGATTGGAACGAAGTCCAATCACTTGAACCCAGGTACGGGGTCTGCCCCGAAGGCGGGTAGCCCCTGGGGACTATAAAGTAAAGCCCCCAAGTTCAAATCGTCCTTCTTGACAGGGTCACTCAGCAACGCGAAGCAACCCTTGACAGTGACCTGTCCGGTGGCCTCCCAGTAGTAAGATTCAAGTCAACGCTCGCTACAAGATAGACACTCCTAGCTACAGTCCATACCTGCTTTTGAATCCCGCAGACTCAGAACCCGAACAAAAGGCCATTTGTTAACCTGACCTGGTGGGCCAGTCCGAAGCTAAGTGTAGGCCTGTTAGTTATAGAAATAGCCTAGAAAGTAGAGTTTATGCATGAGTAGCGATTTACTGTGTATAATAAATGTGCTTTGATTTGAATCTTTCTAATTGGTGTATTGAGTTATTGATCATTACTTGAACTTGAACCTCGTGGTGGTATCATAAAGATACCTGGCGACTCTAGAGCAAAGGTTATAAAACAGAGCCAATTGAACCAACCAAAAGTCAGCAACACTCCTCTCTGACCTCAACAACAAAATTCAAGCAAGTTAGTTAAACCTGATTTTCCCTTAACAAATCTATGCTGACATTCTTTAATCAGGAAAAGACACTGTTGAGTTTGTCCCGAAATATTGCTTCTAAAAGCTTTGAGCATACGACCACAACTCTGGATACTCAGCTGAGTATGGCACGACTCCTGCAGAGCAATCCTGCAATGGAAGGATTGCATGAGGAAGTCGAAAGTCTGGTCCATAACACCCCATGTAAGGGCAGCACAGTAGCACAGTGGTTAGCACAGTTGCTTCACAGCTCCAGAGTCCCAGGTTTGATGCCTGGCTTGGGTCACTGTCTGCGCAGAGTCTGCACATTCTCCCCGTGTTTGCGTGGGTTTCCTCCAGGTGCTCCGGTTTCCTCCCACAGTCCAAAGATGTGCAGGTTATGTGGATTGGCCATGCTAAATTGCCCTTAGTGTTCAAAAGGGTTGGGTGGAGTTACGGGGATAGGGTGAAGGTGTGGGCTTGGGCAGGGTGCTTTTTCTAAGGGCTGGTGCAGACTCGATGGGTTGAATGGCCTCCTTCTGCACTGTAAATTCTATATGGCACTAAGATTGACATTAAGATAAGCCTGCTGTGCACACGTGCACAGGTTTGTGACCAGAATCATGAGCCAGGTCTTGAGGAGATGTGACAAGCTCATGACAATAAACAAACCCAATCCAATCTGATCCAATTGGCAGCCTTTGACCTGTTATGCTGGTTTAAATACAGATGGCACAGGAGACTACCACATAATGAAAGAATTGTGACTCCCGTCAGGATAACAGGAATTAACTTGCATGATGTGCTACCTGCATCCATACACCAGCTGTACGTTGAGGGGAAGGAATTCCTTTCTGTTTATGAATATGGCAGAGCTAAAATGAGACAGATACATGCAGTCAATGTCACCCTTATAGGAAGGTTGTCATTTTTGCAAAAACCTCATGCTCGCTCTTCATCTTTGTCTCTGCCAAAAGGGAGATGAAAGTGTACTCCTCTTTGGAGTGTCAGTCGTCTCCTTATATCCGCTGCATCAGCCTAAATGTCGTCGGTGGCATGGACATTTAGAGCCACAATCATCTTGATAGTCACCTTATCCTTGGCTGCTTTGAAGCTGCATTTGAGGCTGCAGCAGTTGACAGATTTCAGTCAAGATCTCTTTGTGCAGTTATTACAATTAAATAACCTCCCCTTGGACCCACAAATTCAGTAGGCACAGCCTACACAGATCTTCTGTCTCACCTTCCATTGAGTTTAGTTATAGCATTCTCCCTCAGGGTATTAACAGGTGCAAAACCTTTTGTATTTTTTACATGAAGTAAGTCTTTGGAGAACTGAACTAATGACATAAGCAAATAACCACAGCAAGGTGGGGGCTGGTTTAGCACAGTGGGCTAAATAGCTGGCTTGTAAAGCAGACCAAGGCCAGCAGCGCGGGTTCAATTCCCGTACCAGCCCGAACAGGTGCCGGAATGTGGTGACTAGGGGTTTTTCAGAGTAACTTCATTGAAGCCTACTTGTGACAATAAGCAATTTTCAAAAATCCCATAAGGTTACAAAGTAATGCATACATTCCATCAATGATAGTACAGCAATAAGGCAATTAGCAATGTTTGCACTGTTCTGAAGTCCCTTGTTTTCCACATATAGGTTTCTTTAGTGTTTCTACATTCTTAAGAATGCTCAATTTGGGCATTTGTAAAAATTATTTAAATGTTTAAACCATTCAGCAATTTGTTTTGATTTCCTTGGGCAACACAACTTCTTATCACTGGGGAGACAGCGTTGTGGAATGATGCAAACTTTCAACATAAAATTTGGCAGATCTTTACAAGAAGCCACATCTCAGTAGTTTGCATTTGCTAAAGCTGGCACTTTCTCAGCACCTGACAGCAGATTGTTCAAAACTAGCCTGGATGCAAACACCCCTCAAACTACCATTGTGCACCTTTATCAGTTAATTTATTCCATTTTTAAATGAGTTGATAATATAAATTCCACAACGGCCCTTGGTAACCTTTTGGAGTTTGTATATGAAGAAGGTAGGAGTGACAGACAGACTTGATTATTTACTTTTCCCAGAACAATGAGAATTACATTTGCTGGAAAATATAACCAGTGGTGTAGAGAAATTACTCTGGATCCCTCATGGCTTATTCAAAGCTTATCCACTTAACTCAGATATTGGAGAAAAGCTGGGTTCAACTTCTTCCAGTTAAGAGTGATTTTAGTGTAGGTGGAAGATGAATTGATTCCCAGTGCGAGAGCTCAGACTCTCAGAACAAGGGGCGAAATTCTCCGGTGTCGGCGCGATGTCCGCCGACTGGCGCCGAAAACAGCGCAAATCAGTTGGGCATCGCGCCGCCCCAAAGGTGCGGAATGCTCCGCATCTTGGGGGGCCGAGCCCCAACCTTAAGTGGCTAGGCCCGCGCCGGACGAATTTCCGCCCCGCCAGCTGGCGGAAAAGGCCTTTGGTGCCCCGCCAGCTGCCGCGGAAATGACATCTCCGGGTGGCGCATGCGCGGGAGCGTTAGCAGCTGCTGACGGCATTCCCACGCATGCGCAGTGGAGGGAGTCTCTACCACCTCCGCCATGATGGAGACCGTGGCGAAGGCGGAAGGGAAAGAGTGCCCCGACGGCACAGGCCCGCCCGCGGATTGGTGGGCCCCGATCGTGGGCCAGGCCACCGTGGGGGCACCCCCCAGGACCAGATCGCCCCGCGCGCCCCCCAGGACCCCGGAGCCCGCCCACGCCGCCTTGTCCCGCCGGTAAGGTAGGTGGTTTAATCTACGCCGGCGGGACAGGCATTTTAGCGGCGGGACTTCGGCCCATCCGGGCCGGAGAATCATGGGGCGGGGGGGAGAATTCGGCAACCGGCGGGGGCGGGATTCACGCCAGCCCCCCGTGATTCTCCGACCCGGCGGGGGGTCGGAGAATCTCGCCCAAGTTTGCATTTCATTGGCAAAGATCTTCACAGCATATGGGCGGGATTCTCCATTTTCCGACGTGGAAATCGGGAAATGCGATTGGGCGGAGAATCGGTTCCGACACCAAAATCGCGGCGGGTGCCGATTTCAGGACAAATCACAATTCTCCATCATCTCAACAGTGCCGCCAATGCATTCCAGAACGCACGTACAGTAAATATCGTTGCATATCATTAGCAAAACTGACCCGGTATTCCCTAGGGCTGCCGCGATTCCCCGCCTCCGATGGGCCAAATTCCAGACGGTGCAGTTCACTTGTGCTTTTAAAAAGCGTGAAATCAGCACCATGCTGATGAGGGAGAGAGAGGAGGTAGGACACAGAGAGGCACGACCATGGTCTGCCGGGCCGGACACTAACCGGGTTAGTTGGCCTGGGGGGGTGGCCCGGTCAGGGCCGGGGGTGGGTAGATGATGGGAGAATGGGTCACATGGCCAGGGTGACCCCTCACGGGATGGGTAGGTGTCCAGCACGGACCACCATTGCCACGGCTGCAAGGCAGCCATCTTGCTGCACACCCCACTGACCAGCCACCTTGGCCCCTGCTTCTGCAGATTGACACCGGCCGTATGGGTGTCTCCCCACACCCCACCCAGCCCCGCACTGCACCCTCTGCCATATCACCCATGACCCAACTGGTCACCACCCGCCGGCAGCGCAACAGGCGGTCCACCCAGGGCAACGCCCATAGTAGCCCCTACAGGGGTGCGCAGGACGGGCGCTGCTCCTGGCAAGAGCAGCGCTAGCCAATGGTACCCCTGGCACCAAGGCAAGAGTCCCCATGGTGCTGGGCACCAACGGGGCCAGGAGTGCAGGGATGGTGGGCATGAGGGGTCAGGGTCCACAGTGCCAACATGGGGCACTGTGTAGCCCGGTGGACCTGGTTGGGCATGGGGGTACGCACCATGCTAACATGTTGGCCTTTCACCCCCGCAGACAATGGATATTGGAATTCAACCAGCAATGGTGGCCTTCCCCCTAGTCGCCGCAGCCCTGGCGGATGCCTGTGGCTACGCGAGCTGGAACGTCGCCAGGCGGAGGAAGCTGCAGCAGCGGAGGGTGCCCCAGAGGAACAGGAGGCAGCCGCTGAGGATGGAGAGTCGGTCACCCAAGAGTCCGCGGAGTAGGAGGTGACAAGGAGGTGCTGCATGCGGCCTCGTGTGTACCGGCTGCACTTATCATTCAATTACCTGCTGGACCGGACAGGTCGTCGAGGACTCCGGCTGAGCAGAGGGACAGTGTGACAGATGATGGCGCATCTGGTACAGTGGGAAATGGGGGAAGGCACCCGCTTCTGGTGGGCGTCAAGGTGGGCAGCACGGTAGCACAGTGGTCAGCACAGTTGCTTCACAGCTCCAGGGTCCCTGCTTCGATTCCCGACTTAGTTCACTGTCTGTGTGGAATCTGCACGTTCTCCCTGTGTGTGCGTGGGGTTCCTCCGGGTGCTCCGGTTTCCTCCCACAGTCCAAAGATGTGCAGATTAGGTGGACTGGCCATGATAAATTGCCCTTAGTGGTCAAAGAGGTTCGGTGGGGTTACTGGGTTGTGGGGATAGGATGGAGGTGTGGGCTTAGGTGGGTTGGTCTTTCTGGTGTGGACTCGATGGGCCAAATGGCTTCCTTCTGCACTGTAAATTCTATGTCTATGTCTGTGTCTATATCTATGTCAATGAATTTGACGCAACGGACTCCTTCCAGGCGCTGAGTGGGGACCTGTCCGTAAGCTCACATAGCTCGGAGCACGTCACGGAGGCCCTATATGACCAGTCGGCACAATACATCCATTTTAATGTGGACTAAGCCCACCAGAATGCTCGGGCAGTGAGGTTCACGCCATCAACAGGATGCCCCGGGTCCAGGGGGTGATCAACGGGATGCTTGTCCTCCTACAAGCTCCTGCAGATGACAGGCCAGTTTACACAAACCGAAAGGGGTCCCACTCAATGAACATGCAGCTGATATGTGACCATGAGCTGCATATCATGTACGTCTGCACCCGATATCGGGGCAGTGTGCACAGCGCTTTCATCCTGGCACATGCAACGGTTTCTGACATGTTCAAGATGCCCCCCCCCCCCCAGCTGGGCGGTGGGCTCTTGGGTGACGGGGTTATCCGCTTATCATTGTTAATGCTGCCTATTCAGAGGCCACAGGCCGGCATGGAGCCCCGCTACAACAACGCCTATGCTGCGACCAGGGGCATGATCGACAGGCGTTTGGGCATCCTGAAGATGCTGTTCAAGTTCAGGTGCTTGGACGTCTCTGGAGGGACCCTCCAATATGATGTTGAGAGGGTCGCCGGCATCGTGGCGGCCTGCTGCGTTCTCCATAACATTGCTCAGCAGAGGGGCAATGTGCTAGAGGTGGAGGAGGATGAACATCAGGCCTCGTCCGCCGAAGAGGATACTGGGGAGGGTGGGCAGAACATGGGGTCCAGGCAGGCACGGGGGGCCGCACAACATCTCTGGCCAACCCAGCCCAGCCCATGCCTCATACCCATCTTACAAAGCACCGAGGCAGGTTGTAACAGTGGTAACAGGTGTTTCATGTGCACAAATATTTACAGATATGTGCCTGACACATGGAGCCTAGTGGGTGGATGGGTGGTAACCTTAGTGGCCAGGGGATTCGGCCAAGGCATGGGAGCCGGCATGTGGTGCAGTGTGGGGGTTCGCCCGCCCTCTCGGTGGAGGGGGTGGGGTCGCGGGTGTGTGGGATAGGGGTTGGTACCAGGGGCACAGTGCTGCCTTCTCACCCTGGTTGCCCTGAGGAGGTCTTGCAGTTTCTTCCTATACTGCAGGGCGGTCCAGATGGTGTTACCCACTGCGCTGACGGTCTCTGCCACCTGTGCCTAGGCATGGCAAATGGTGCCGGCTGGTAGCCTCCTTCCGGGGCCAGGATATAGGGTCGCCGCATCTCCTCCATGGTGCCCAGGAGGGTCTCCAGATTGGCATCCGAGAAACTCTGCCAACTAGTTGGCTGGGATGGTGTGTGTGGGGAGTGAAGTGTGTATATGCGGCTGCAGCTTGTCAGCCTCCTGAGTGTCAATCTTGGACCCAGCAAATCCAGCACCATTTCTCATTGGAATCCATTGTGTTCCATGTGGCGCTGGTGCTAGTCCCTCAACGGTCGTTGAATCGGAACGGAGAATCCAGCCCTATATGTTTGGCAAATAACCTTTAATTTAGTCATCCTTAGGCAATGCTTTACTGTTCTAGATGCTTTCTGCTATCCGGGATCTTTTTACAATTAAATTGTATCCCACCAACAGTGGAGATATTTTTGAATGGTATGGTACTTCTGAATCAGAGGTAACTCACAGTACAGCATCATTTTTGACCATGAGCTATTGATATTCACCATCTCCTCATTTTGAACCTCTACAGTTAATGGCAGGTACGCCGGGAGTTTCTCAAATTATAAAACAGTTACTTATTTTGGTGATTTAAAAATAGGTACATTTTCTGTTTCATAAGAACATAAGAACTAGGAACAGGAGTAGGCCATCTGGCCCCTTGAGCCTGCTCCGCCATTTAATGAGATCATGGCTGATCTTTGTGGACTCAGCTCCACTCTCCGGCCCGTACACCATATCCCCGAATCCCTTTATTCTTTATAAAGGCATCTATCTTTTTCTTAAAAACGTTTAAAGAAGGAGCCTCAACTGCTTCACACTTTCTCACACTATCTTATCTGAAACTGCCTGCCGCTTTACATTCATGTGCTCTCTCTCTGAACTCTCTCCTCCACCTTCACCCCATGTTTATTTCTATCAATTTATTTTCATTTCTTCCATTAATCTGTTTTGCCCACACCATTTTCCCCATCCCCCCACCCCACTTGGGCCAACTGTTCCTAGTTGCCCTTTGACACACTGCTCCCCTTTGTTCTGCCATTAACACATTCTAATCTCTTTATATGCCACTATCAGCACCCTTCTTAGCCTTAACCACCCCCATTTACATTCCCTTTGTCTGCTGTCCTCGACAACTTTGCCGGCCCCTTATCCAACCCCGCCACTCCACGCCCCCCCCCCCCCCCCCCCCCACCACACTATAGATCTGACCCGATTTCCCTCTAGCTTTGAGAAAGAGTCATCCAGACTCGACACGCTAGCTCCCTTCTCTCTCCACAGATGCTGTCAGACCTGCTCAGATTGCCCAATATTTTCTGTTTTTGCTTTACATTTATGTGAACAGAAAATAGCTGATCTATCAGGGTTGGATGCAATTGGAAATGCATGATAAGCTCCTGAACTGTATTATGCCTCATATTTACAATCACTGAATGGAGAGAGCGATATCCAGCACGCCAGCTTTTAAAGAGTTGCAGTTGCCTTGGACGGGAAAGTGTTAATTGGAAGAAGCACAGAACAAGCTTAGATTTTCTTCAATTTTCTGTCAAAATAACAGGGAGGCAAATGGCGCTCATCATTATTTATGCACAAATGCTGCAGCAAATTTGAGTAAAAGAGGGCGGCACGGTGGCGCAATGGTTAGCACTGTTACATCACAGCGGCAGGGACCAGTGACGTTATGTAGGGGGAAGACATGCATGAGGTGGTTCCCACTAGGGTACTATTCTTTTAGCCCTTCTAGCTTAGTTTCTGGGATTATTTTTGTTCAAAAACCCACTCGTGTAATGGAATAAAAGGGGCGGGATTCTCCGGGAATCGACAGGGCGGGCAGAAACGGCGGAATGGAGTGGCGGGAACCACTCCGGCGTCGGGCCGCCCCAAAGGTGCGGAATCCTCCGCACCTTCAGGGGCTAGGGCGGCGCCGGAGTGGTTTGCGCCCCGCCGGCCGGCGTGGAAAGCCTTTGGCACCGCGCCAGCCAGGGCCGAAGGGACTCCGCCAGCCGGCATCCCTGCGCATGCACAGGTGTGGTTCACCTTCGCGCCAACCGTCACGGAGGCTTACACGGCCGGCGCGTAGGAATAGAGTGCCCCCATGGCACAGGCCTGCCCGCGGATCGGTGGGCCCCGATTGCGGGCCAGCCCACCGTGGGGGCACCCCCTGGGGCCAGACCGTCCCGCGCCCCCCCGAGGACCCCGGAGCCCGCCCCCGCCGCCAGGTCCCACCGGTAAGGGACTAACTCCAATTTACGCCGGCGGGACATGCATAGAACAGGCGGGACTTCGGGCCATCGCGGGCCAGAGAATCGCCGGGGGGAGCCCACTGACCGGCGCAGCGCGATTCCCATCCCCACCAAATATCCGGCGCCAGAGAATTCGGCAGCTGGCGGGGGCGGGATTCACGCCGCCCCCTGGCGATTCTCCGACCCACACACGGGGAGAGGACGAGTGCGGTGAAATGAAGCCCCACACTCAGACAGCACTTTCAAGCCATAGGGCATGAGCTGTCTGTAAGTTCAAGGCCTCTGGTTATGGAGGCTAGGCTGTCAGTGATTAGTGTCTCGGTGGCTGGCTGTTCAAATTGGAAGGCTAATTTGATTTGCAGCCATTGAAAGCTGGGGGAATGAGAGTGCCCTCGAAGGATGAAGTTGACATCAGATGTGCCTCATCTACCATAAAGAGAAGACAGTTGCCTGATCAGCTTACTGACCCATCTTTGGCCAGTCAATTGCACCAATGTAGTCAGCAATGCAATGCGTGACTGTGCCACTGATTGGCGCTCAATTTTGCATCATTTGGATGTCTAGCCCCAAAGCTTTGAACCCCAAGGCTGATAGAAATATCTACATAAACAGAGAGGTGACACAGATGTGTCCCCCAATGCAAGGTGTTATTGTAAATTCGCTCATCAGTCACCCATTCAAGCAATGATGGGGGCAGTGTTTTGTGAGGTTAAAACATTAGTCCATTAAGTGCACTCAACTGCCCTCACCGCTCACCCACGAGTGGGTACAAGGACCGTTGAGGTTCTCAATGGTTGAAATGCTTCATTCAGATGGAGTTGAGAGGGGCAACTGTGGGGAAGTGGCTACTGTGTGACAGGAGGGAGTGAGGTTCAGTGGAAAGGTGCTCACATAGGGTGATGCACATGAGTGGATGTCCCAGATCCTGACAGGCTGTGTGTCAGGACATTGTCAGGACTCCTCATCGCTCACTTTGATATTCTCTTCCTCTCAGTTTGTGATTCTGGAGAATCATGGAGCCAGTCAAGTTGGCAATTCTTTTGATTGCGATCAACCAGCAGCAGTGACACTAATGTGCCACTACACGCAGCCAGGATCAATGTCCTGCAGACGAAGGGGAGGCCCATTGATCTTCCGGGGGGAGAACAACAGATGGCGGAGTCTCGGAGGAGACATTACCAGCCCCTGGTATTCCGATGTAGAACTTTCTACTTCCAGATGTCAAAGGTCCAGTGCCAGAACGACTGCGTCTATCCCAGGGGATGGTGGACCATCTGTGCCAGGTGATGCAAGAATTGCCACCACATGGACTGGGAGGTCGCCCATTGCCTGTGGCCCTGAAAGGTACTGCCGCTCTGAACTTCTATACCGGTGGCTCATTTCAGGGCTGCACAGGTGTCCTGTGTGGCGTATCCCAGACAGCAGCGCACAGGTGAATAAGGGAGGTCACAGATGCACTATTTGTGAGGCCCCACATCAACTTGGATCAGGACCAGGCGAGCCAGGAGGGAAAGCCCATGGGTTTTGCCCACATAGCAGGCATGTCCCAGGTTCAGGATATCATCGACTGCACCCTGTGGCTTTGCATTCAACATGGTGGCATGGGGCACCATTTTCAAACCGTAAGGGTTACCATTCCCTCAATCTCCAGCTTGTCTGTGACCACGCAATCCGCATCATGCAGGTGTATATGGGTGCATCTTGGGGTACTCTCAGATCCCAGTCGTTTTTGAAGGAGAGCAGCAGCTGGAGGAATGGCTCCTCGTGGACAAAGGATACCCACTCAGGAGTTGGTTGATGACACCAATGCGGAGGCCACAAACACCCACTGAGACTCGCTATATCGAGGCTCAAGTATCAACGGGTGCGCTGGTTGAGCAGGTGATTGGGCTGCTCAAGATGCAGTTCCGATACCTGGAGCAGTCGGGGGGAGCCCTCCAATTCAGCCCTCAGAGGGGGTTCTGCATTATAATGGTCTGCTGAGCTTTACACAAACTGGCACTGCAGTGGGGAGAGCAGCTCAACCAGGAGGAGATGGAGGAGCGCCACATCTCCTCGGATGAAGAGGGTGGCAATAGCCAACCCGTGGCGGAGGAGGAGGAAGGGCCTTAGGCGATGTCTAGGAGTAGGGATGGCTCACATTTTGGTGAAGACCAGGATGAGGGTGTGAAGACCTCTCCCAAAATGGGGTATCACATCGTCTCATTACTGCGGATTCTACAAGAGTTCATCAACATGGTCACTCCATTCATGGGCAGAGTGCTAAATGGCTGACTCCTGCCTGACAGAGAGCTGAACGCGGCCTGAACGGGATGGTCTAGGGGCCCATAGAGGCAGAAGGACACATCGCAGCTGCTACTGCTCCTCTGAGGTCAGGGGTCCTGGTGTGTTCGCCAGCTCTTGATGTGTTGGACAGACGCTCACGCAGTTTCAGTCAGTGTCATCCTCATAACTAGAGGACGCTGGCACACATGAGAGGCATGAGCATTGCCATTCTCACACTGCATAGGGGGGAAGTGCTTATTTTACGTCGGGGTTGCGGAATAAGGCATCAAGACAGGACAGCCATGGAGGCTCTATATGGGTGATCAAAGTGATTTTTAATTCTGGCTAGTTATCACAATGATGTATTTTCTGTAATAGTGCCTAGGTTCAGATGTGCCCCCTAGGTGTCTATCGTTTGTTAGTTTTCCTCACAGTTCCATTACATCTAGGTGTATCCCCAGGATCTACAGTTGAAGTTGAGGCGGACTGCTGACGTCCATGCCCTTTGTCTGAGATCACCTTGGTGGGCATCCCCTGGAGGGCCGGGAGCCTCCTGTGTTGCAGTGTTGCCCTCCTCGGTGTGTGGGGCTGGAGGTGTGTTACTCAAAGCGAGGGGGCGTCTGATGAGCTGGACAGCCCCAGGGTCTCCTGGATGGGGTCCTGATGATCCGCTTCCCTTCTGGTGCCCGGGGGTCCCTGGTCTCCTCCACGGGATTAACGGGGCAGCTGGTGAGATCCAGAAGCCCCGCCATCCTCTGGTGCCGACACTGGTGGATTCCCACGACTGCCTGTACCATGCAGTTGAAGCCCTTTAAGATGGAGCTCATGCCCTCAACCATGGAGGCCTTGAACTGTAACATGGGGAGGACATCTCCTACAATGGAATGTACCTCCTGCACCAAGCTGTGCACTGCGGACTCCACCCTCGCAGTGTTGGCACCGTTGCGTTGGACTGATGGCACCATCTCCTCAGACAGAAGGCGATGGGAATCCTCCAGTTGGCCTTGCAGTCCGAGGAGGGATGCTGTTATCCTTTTGTGAGGCTCGTGACTTTGCAGTTCCAGCAGTTCCGAGATGACCATATCCAGGGACATGCCATGGGCCTGTGACTCAGCAGAGCCCTGGGCTCCGGCATCCCTCCAAATGCTGGATCCCTGGGATGCCTCTGCCGCCGTCTGCTGTGGATCATCAGCTGTGAGGTGCCCACCAAGTGAGTGCCCCAGAAGCCTGCCTACTACTTAATCCCACCGAGGTGCGAGTATATGTGCTGATGGAGGGTGCATGTGAAAGCTGTGATACCTCTTCAATACTCGTCTCTGAGGTGTCTGCTGAGGTGCTGCTCGGGTCGCTGGCGTCCAGGGGTGGGAGGATGGTCCGGGCTGATCTGCTGACTGACCTGTAATGGAAGGGAGATGGTATTAGTGTGGAACACAGTAATACTAATAGAAAAAACGTCATTCAGTGAGGCCTGTGTCATGGCTGGATGTGTTGAGAATTCTCACTTGTGTCTTTGGCAGTAACATCATCCGCTGCACAGGAGTAATCCTTCTCCTCACAACAAGCTCAAGGACTTGTTCCTCAAATGGGGTTAGAGTGTGGAGCTCCGACATCACTCTGTCCGGCTGTGCCCGCTCATGCCTGTTGTACTCGGGTTTGTCCTGCAATGATAATAATAATCTATATTAGTGTCATAAGAAGGCTTACATTAACACGGCAATGAAGTTACTGTGAAAGTCCTCTAGTCGCCACTTTCGGGTACCTATTCGGCGCCTGTTCGGGTACACTGAGGGAGAATTCAGAATGTCCAATTCACCAAACAAGCATGTCTTTTAGGACTTGTGGGAGGAAGCCGGAGCACCCGGAGGAAACCCACGAGAAACAGGGAGAACGTGCAGATTACGCACAAACAGTGACCCAAGCCGGGAATCGAACCCAGGTCCCTGGCGCTGTGAAGCAACAGTGCCAACCACTGTGCTACCATGCCGCCGCTGCAGCTGCAGCAGGGCTCTGTCCTCTGAGACAGATGGGAAGAGTGTAGGTGGGAGTCGTGCCATGTCAAATGAGAATGAAGTCTGGCATGCATGTTAGGTGAGTGAGAACAGGCATTTGAGGGACACCGGAGCACTGGGGTATTATGGGGAGGGGGGTTGGCACATGACAAGTTCTGTGACCCCATGAGGTGGGTGGGAGTGAGATGAAAGTGTGGGCCTGTGTTAAGGGATGCTGAGGCAGACATGAGGAGGTGGTCTAACTGTACAAAGGAGTTCATTCATCTTCTTACCACACTACAGCCCCGCCCTTTTTTGGAGCGAACTGGTGCTCACAATTGCCATCACAGCTTCCCAGGCAGGGTTGGTCACTTTGCAGGCTGGACATCTGCCCAATCGTGGGCAGAGGGTTTCTTGCCTCTGCTCGACCCCATCAAGAGGTTTGCTGAGGACTCCCTCTGTAAAACATGAGAGGTAATTTTGCTCCCGGGTCCCTGTCAGCAAGAACATCACTCCCATCAGACGTGGCAAAATCTTGCAAGAATCTGGAAACGAGATTGTCGCCAATGAGATCTTGTTTCCCGATTTTCCATGCCCCTGGCCAGTGACATAACAAGGTTCATGCCCTTGGGCATGGACTTCATTTTAATTGATTTAAGTGCATTTGAATCAAATACTGGGGCACTGCCTCCTGGCACATGTTGGCACCTGGCAGTGTCAACCGGGCAGTGACTGCCTCTGCAAGTGGGCAGTGCTGGGGCAGACCATCTCGGGAGCCCCATGGAGGGTGGGTTGCTTGTGTTATGTTTGTTGGGTGGGAGGAGTCCGCAATGCTGCTTCTTGTGGTGGAGGGAGGGAGGCTGGGAGCCCCGATGCTAATGGTGGTGGTGTGAGTGACCGTGAGGTCCTCGATGCGGGTGGTGGGGGGTGAGGAGCATCTGATGCTAGTGCATGTGGTGTGGAGGGGTGGAGTGAGGTCCGATGCTTAGGGGGCAGCTGGGGGTGGGGTTTTTTATTTTCTGTGGTGGTCCAGATGCAATTTTTAAATGGAACCCCCTTCTGTGGTACGTTATTCGCTAAGTCTGAATAAAGATTGTAGACTTCCAGTTAACACAAATACTTTATTCAGTGGGTTTGTTCTGTTTCCAGACCTTAACTAGATATAATACAGTCAAGAGGTATGACCAGTGAAGCTAAGGTAAACTGCCTATGCTGAGCTGTCTCTGTCTGCTGCTGCTCACTAGCCCTGTGCTCCTGAAAGAGGCGGATCCTCCCTTGGGCTGGACCCTTTATACCCGTCTCTGATGCTGCCCTCTAGTGATGCTGTCGCTGTTACATCTGTCTGTATTCCCTGGTGTATGTGCAGATGTATGTACAGATGTACAGATCACTACATCCCCCCCCCCTTTTATTTGACATGTTTTCTAGACTGGCCTCAAGAAAACTGTACATAACAAGTGGTGAGAATATGCAAATCTGCACACTGAAAATGATAAAAGTAATACAGAAACAATTAACTGTGTTGTGAGTCTATCGTGAGAAATGTCCATATTCGTCTTGTGAGTGTGTTGAAGTGTCGTTACAAATCTAGCCGGTCGGGTGCCTTACGGCTTCTGCTGGAGCTTCTTAACGGTGGTAGTAGGGATGATGGTTTGATGTCATCAAGAGTACTGTCTGGCATTGTGTGGCGAGGAACATCCTGTGGACAAATGGACTCGGTCAAGTCCAGTGTCGGAAATACTGGCGTTGTAGGTCGAATCTCTAATAGATCCCAGCGGTTACGGCGAAAAAGTACTCCCGCTGACGATTTGACAATGTAGGACCGCGGTGCCTTCTACCTGATCACCGTGGCTAGCTCAGACCATCCGCCTTCTGGGTCCCTGATTCTGACGATGTCATCTATTGTCAGTGGCTTGAGTGGGATCGCATGTTGATCGTAGTATCATTTTTGTTTGGAGCGGAGTGCCCGCATTTTGTCGAGAACCAGTGCATTGCCGGGGTATCGGAACTGCATTGCCGGTAGGATTGTCCGGATGTCTCTGCCGAAGAGCATTTGCGCTGGTGACAGTCCTGAGCTCAATGGGGTTGCTCGGTACAATAACAGAGCTAGGTTGATGTCGGAATGTGACTCGGTTGCCTTGCTGATGAGTCGTTTAATGATGTGGACACCTTTTTCCCCTGTTCCATTTGATTGCGGGATCGATTCTGTGTCGCACCGTTGTCTGACCTCGACTTTTTCCTGTGTTTGTGGTATTGATTCTGTATGTCATCATTCGTGAAAGCTGTTTTGCTTGTTTGTTCTGGAGCAGATGTGAATTCATGAAATTCTTTATCATGCCATGGCATGTTTGTAATCTTGTCATTGTTTCGCAGTGTGCTGTGGCATTGAGCTTCACGTGCAGAGTTGTACCATGTTGTACAGGTCGTTGTTTCATTGTTGTTGTTTCTGTCGTTTCTGTCTTTGTTGTTTTCGTTGTCGTTCTTGTTGTTGTTTTTGTTGTTTCTGTCTTCGTTGTTTTCGTTGGCGTTCTTGTTGTTGTTGTTCTTGTTGTTCTTTTTGTCGTGCTTGTTGATTCTGTTTTCGTTGTTTTCCCTTTTCTTCTTGTTCTTTTTCTTGTCGTTCTTGTTGTTTCTGGGATGCTTCTTGTTGCTTTTGTCGTTCTTGTGGCGCTGCATGTTGCTTTTGTTGTTGCTGTTGTTGTTCTTGTTTCTGCTGTGCTTCTTGTGGTTTTTGTTGATCTTGTTGCGCTCAATGAGATGCCATGTGGATGATTTGAGTTATTGTCAGTTATTGGTGTCAGTGTCCTTTGTGGTATCTGCTACATTGAGCGTTTCTTCTTGAAAATTGTGAGAATGATCTGATGTTGCACTGATGTTGGTGACATCAGTCATTTGTGGTGGATTCGATTCCTCATCTTTGCTTCCTTGGTACTCCTCTTCTAGAGTCATTTCTGATTCACTTGAATCATCATTGATTTCTTGGTGCTCCTCTGTTGGAGTCATTTCAGGTTCATTTGAATCATCTGTGATCTCTTTGTGCTCCTTTTCTGGAGTCAAATTCTTCATGATTTCATTTTGTTGTGTGTCGTGGTGCTCCTTTTCTGGAGTCACAATCTTCAGGATTTCTACTGACGTGGTCTCTCTGGACTCTTGGTGCTCCTCTTCTGGAGTCAAAATCTTCAGGATTTCTATTGACGTGGTCTCTCTGGACTCTTGGTACTCCTCTTCTGGAGTCAAAATCTTCAAGATTTCAATTGACGTGGTCTGTCTGGACTCATGAGTAGCCGTCATCTGATTATTGAGTGCTTCTGTGCAGACAAGCTGAGATATGTCAGTCTCGCTGTGATCGAACTGTGATTTCTTCGTCACTTATCTCACATACAGTGGGTAGACATTCAGTGTCTTCTTGTTGGTTAAATGAGCTGGGTAGTCTTCTTCTGGTGGCTCAAATAAGCTTGATTGATCTTCATGGGCTTGTTCATGCATGGCGTTCGCTATGGAGTATTTGCTTGCTTCCATTTTTGAGTCTGTCACCAAGCTGTCTGTGGAGGCTTGCGTCGCTCTCGTTGTGGAGGCTTGTGTCGCTCTGTTTGTGGAGTCCTTCATCGCTCTCTCTGTGGAGTTTGTCATCGCTCTCTCTGTGGAGTCCTTCATCGCTTTCTCTATGGAGTCTGTCATCGCTCTCTTTGTGGAGTTGTGCAGTGTTCTCGCTGTAGAGTCGATCTGTGCTCTCTCAACTGAGTCGTTCTGTGCTCTCTGTGTGGCGTCGTCTGCGTCTTGGGTATTAGACCATAAGACCATAAGACATAGGAGCGGAAGTAAGGCTATTCGGCCCATCGAGTCCTCTCCACCATTCAATCATGGCTGATTTCAACTCCATTTCCCCGCTCTCTCCCCATAGCCCTTAATTCCTCGAGAAATCAAGAATTTATCAACTTCTGTCTTAAAGACACTCAACGTCCCGGCCTCCACCGCCCTCTGTGGCAATGAATTCCACAGACCCACCACTCTCTGGCTGAAGAAATTTCTCCTCATCTCTGTTCAAAAGTGACTCCCTTTTATTCTAAGGCTGTGCCCCCGGGTCCTCGTCTCCCTTCATGTGTTCTTACTCATGTCTTCTACTGTGAAGACTGATGCAAAGTACTTATTCAGTTCCTCAGCTATTTCCTTGTCTCCCATCACAAAATTACCAGCGTCATTTTGGAGCGGCCCAATGTCAACTTTTGCCTCCCGTTTGTTTTTAATGTATTTAAATAAACTTTTACTATCATTCCTAATGTTACTGGCTAGCCTACCTTCAAATTTGATCCTCTCTTTCCTTATTTCTCTCTTTGGTATCCTCTGTTTGTTTTTGTAGTCTTCCCAATCTTCTGACTTCCCACTACTCTTTGCCACATTATAGGCTTTCTCTTTTGCTTTGATGCATTCCCTAACTTCCTTTGTCAGCCATGGCTGCCTAATGCCCCCTCTGATAACCTTTCTTTTCTTTGGGATGAACCTCTGTACTGTGTCCTCAATTACTCCCAGAAACTCCTGCCATTGCTGTTCTACTGTCTTTCCCACTAGGCTCTGCTCCCAGTCGATTTTTGTCAGATCTTCCCTCATGCCCCTGTAGTTACCTTTATTTAACTGTAACACCTTTACATCTGTCATCCAATGTATTGACGATCTGCCATGGCACCCTGGTATTGGATTCATCTACCATGAGAAGAGTCGTGTTGAGCTTTTCAACCGTGTTGCTGATGCTGTGATCAGGATCTCCGAATAACTCAGCCATGTCTGAGCAGTATTGTGTGTATTGTTCGATAGACAAATCATCGCTTTTTGTTTCGGAGTTGTGATCATTCTCTTCATGTTGAATTAACAAATCATCTTCTTGTGTGGAGGCAGGGACCCTTCGTGGTGCGTGGACCACTCTCTGTTTCTTGGCGTCAGGCCGCAGCATAATCCTGCACTCACGAGTTGGGATATCATATATGCTGGGCTGAAGATTCCCCATTCCGAAGAACTCATCGTCGGGGTCTTCACGGTACAGCACCTCTAGTTGCGGTTCAGATTTGGTACTGGGGTAGCCATCTCCCAAGATGAAATCTTCGTCTGAGTCGTAGTCTACAAGGACCATATCATCTTCTAGGGCGGTGCTAACTGCTTGTTCCAGGGTGTTGTGAAAGTGATTTTCAATTGCTGGTGTAAGTTCAGGCATTGTTCTGTCTTTTGAGGCAAGAAAATTGGGTTTTGCAGCTTTAAATTTATTTTTGTTCATTTTCGTGCATTTCCCTTTTAAGTGGGCATGGTCCTGGTTCTCTGACGTCATGGCGCTCATGACATCATGCGTAGGACTCGATTGCCCATGCGCACTCCGAGTTTCCTGTACTGTGCGCTCTTTTTGCAACTGCGCATGTGCGGCTCCTTTCTCAAGATGGCTGCCGCTCAGAACCTCCGTCTTTCTCCGATTCAACCCTGCCTCCGCCTCGTGGTGAGTGTTCACCCCATTTTTACCGATTTTGTTTTCTAAATGATGATTCTGTGTTTGAAGAGACTCAAAGTATTGATTTTGTTTTTGTTCATAAGCAAGGCATTTTTATATAGCGATTTCTAGAGTTAGATACTTATTTTGTGAAAGTTCTTCCCTCAAATTTTTATCAGATAGTCCAGAAATTAATTGATGCATTATCACAGTGTCTCAGAAATCAGCATAATCACAGTCTTGTGGTATTAGCTTGAGATTTGTAATAAAATCAGAGATGGGCTCTCCGTTCCTCTGACAAGAGTTAAATCTTTCCAGCATCTCACCGGACTGATTGTTACAGCGTTCAGCAATTTTTTTGAGTATAACTTCTACTTTGGTGTTGTCCTCACCTTCTAAGTAATTAAAGCAATTCTAGATTTCTCTGGCTTCATGCCCTCCTGTTGAGAGGAGTAGGGCTATTTTCATTGCATCAGCGTCAGTGCTTAAATCATTAGCTGTGATAAATATTTGGAACAGCTGTTCAAACATTTTCCAGTTATAACTTAAATTACCGGTTGCTTCCAGCTGCCATGGAGTTCCAACAAGTTCCATCGAATCAGTTAGTCATCGAGGATCCATTTGCTGCGAAGTCTTCCACAGTCGAATAACTGTTTTAAGTTTTTGTTCTCTTGCTGTTGTCTAGCTAGCTTTCTGAAACCACTCCTGGTACCGTATGTTATTCTCTAAGTCTGAATAAAGATTGTAGACTTCCAGTTAACACAAATACTTTATTCAGTGGGTTTGTTCTGTTTCCAGAGCTTAACTAGATATAGTAACAGTCAGGAGGTATGACCAGTGAAGCTAAGGTAAACTGCTATGCTGAGCTGTCTCTGTCTGCTGCTGCTCACTAGCCTTGTGCTTCTGAAAGAGGCGAATCCTCCCTTGGGCTGGACCCTTTATACTCGTCTCTGATGCTTCCCTCTAGTGATGCCGTGGCTGTTACACCTGTCTGTAGTCCCTGGTGTATGTGCCGATGTATGTACAGAGCACTACATGTGGATCTCTGTGGAGGTGGCCTCTCCAATTCTATCAGGCTCCCGATGTAAACCACCCCCCTGGGGTCAGAGCAAAGGTTCGAATGTGCTGCTAGGGAGCGATACACCAGCTTTCAGACTAAAAGAAGGCTTTTAGGTTTGGCAAAACCTTTGCAGTTAACATTACCTGATAAAATACAAAAAGAAGAGGTAAATGCGGTGGTAGCTGAGCATTTAAAATTGCCTGAGACACAGTCAGAATCATTGGAAATCGCAAGAATTCAATTACAGATCAAGCAGCTTAAACCTGAAAAAGAATTAAAGCAGTTTGAATACGAAATGAGGGGAAATGAAAAGGAGACAGAAGAAAGGGAAAATGAACGGATAGCCCTTTCAGAACAAAAAGAGAGAGAAAGGGAGGTACAGATCGTGGCCAAAGAAAAGGGGAGAGAAGAAAGGGAAAAAGAAGGAATAGCCATAGCAGTACAAAAAGCGAGAGAAAGGGAGGTACAGTTCAGGGAAAGAGAAAAAAAGAGAGAGGAAAAAGAAAAAGAGGGAGACTTTGAACTTCAGAAACTGGCCATGAAACGTGAAAGTCAGTTAAAATTGGCAGAGGTAAAGAGAAACATACAGTCTGAGGATAGTGATGAGGATAGAGAGAAAGAGCATCATAGTCGAAGGTTTGGTAGGGATCTACTTAAATATGTCCAAGCATTGCCAAGGTTTGATGAGAAGGATGTAGAAGGCTTTTTCATTTCATTTGAGAAGGTAGCTAAACAAATGAAATGGCCACAGGACATGTGGGTATGACTGATTCAAACAAAGTTGGTAGGTAGAGCTAGTGAAGTGTTTGTATCACTATCAGAGGAGGTATCTGGGACGTATGAGGAGGTGAAAAAATCCATTTTAGGTGCATATGAACTAGTGCCTGAAGCCGACAAAGGTTTAGAAATGTAAGGAAAGAGCGTGGTCAAGCATACATCGAGTTTGAAAGGATCAAACAGAGTAATTTTGATAGATGGATAAGAGTTTGAAAATAGACCAAATGTATGAAACTCTCAGAGAAATTATACTTATGTTTTTTGGAGGATTTAAAAATTCAATTCCTGATGTAGTGAGTACTCGTGTGGAAGATTAGCAGCAGAAATGGCAGATGATTATGAATTAGTTCATAAATCAAAGTTTAGTTCCGACATCAGTTTCAACCTGTGAGGGATAGAAACTGGGGAAAAGAGAAATGCTCAAGTGGTAAAGGTAAAGGGGATCTGATGGGAGATAATAAGGATAGTGTACCTCAGATTAAAAAAGAAATCCAGGAGGGTGGAAGAGAAATGAAAAGTTTCAGATGTTTTTACTGTAATAAACTAGGCCATGTAAAGTCACAGTGTTGGGGGTTGAAGAAAAGCACTGGGAAGGCTGATGTGGTAAAACAGGATAAGCCAGTGGGGTTTGTTAAAGTTGTAAAGGAAAGCCCAAATGAAGTGAAGGAGGTGCAAATGAATGTACAGCCTGATCAAGTGGTGATTGATGAGAAGGTGCCAGATCTCTTTAAATAATTTATTTTTGTGGGTAAAGTTTACTCATACGCACCAGGAGGGATAGATAAAGAAGTCAGAATTTTAAGGGATATGGGAGCTAGTCAAACTTTAATGGTAAGAGATGAGGAGTTATGTAGTTTGGGAGGAATATTGCCAAAAAAGGTGGTAATATGTGGAATTCAGGGGGCGAATATAGCTAAGGTGAGGTTGGAAAGTCCAGTGAAGAGCGGTGAAGTGGTAATAGGAGTAATAGAGAAACTATCTTGTCCAGGAACACAGTTTATTTGGGGTAATGATATAAATGGATCGCAGGTGGGAGTGATGCCTACTGTGGTTGATAAGCCAGTGGAAAATCAAACAACTAAATTGTTGAAGGACGAATATCCTGGGATTTTTCCTGATTGTGTCATAACAAGGTCGTAAAGTCACAGGTTAAGACAAGAGGAGAAATCAAAGAGTGAAGATAAAGTTGATGTTTAATTATCAGAAATGATTTTTGAACAGATGGTTGGAAAAGAGCAAGAACAGGTGGAGGATGAGGCGGATATTTTTAGGTCAGGAAAGTTGGCGGAGTTACAACAGAAAGATATAGAAATAAAACGGATGAATCAGACAGCATACATGGAAGAGGAATCTGAGTGTATCCAGAATGTAATTACTTTAAAAATGATGTCTTAATGAGAAAATAGAGACCTTTACATATGCAGGCGGATGAAAAGTGGGCAGAAGTTCATCAAATTGTATTGCTGGTAGGGTATAGAATGGAGGTGTTGCACAAGAGGTACCAGTAGGATGTCATTTTGGAGTAAGGAAAACTCAAGCTAAAATACAAAACATTTTTAATGGCCTGGACTACATAAAGATGTAGTTAAATTTTGATGATCATGTCACACATGTCAAGTGATAGGGAAACCTCAAGCAGTGATAAAACCAATGTCCTTAAAACCCATTCTAGAACTTGAGGAATTTTACAAGGATCTTAATTGATTGTGTAGGACTGGTTCCTAAAACAAAAAGTGGGAATCAATATCTTTTGACTATAATGGATGTGTCTACTCGGTTTCCAGAGGTGCCATATGAGAGTACCTTTAAGAAATGGGTGTTTATAAATGAGTGTGTATATAAATATCTGTAGTGAGAGTACCTTTAAGAAATGGGTGTTTGCTACTGCAGTGATGTCAGAGAGTGGGTGGAGCTGTACTGTCTGTCAGCTTTTTACTTTCATTTTAGGCTGTTTGCTGGAGGATGTGTTTTAGTTTCATTTTCAGTGTTGGAGCTGAAGCCAGACAGAGCAGGTGTACTGTTGAACTCTCTGCCATGAAAAGACTATCTCTTGATCATCTGGTGAATTCAGAATTATAAATGTTCTCAGTAGTGAATGTAAACCTAATGTGCTTCTGTTAAAAGGTGTTTCTTTTGTCTTCTGGATGTTGTTTGGGAAGTTATTAAGGATTATTTAGTGTTGTATTCTTTGGGGGTTGTATTTGAATTGATGGTTGCCAAGATGTCCACTGTATGTTTTAAAAAGGTTAACTTGAGATCATAGAATAAACATTGTTTTAATTTAAAAGTACTGTAAAGCTCTGTTTGCACCATACCTGTAGAGTGGACCGTGTGCTCCCCATAGCCACAATCTAATAAAAGTCGTGGGTCAGGTGAACTCCATGATGCACTTTGGGGTTCTCTAAACTCTGGCCCATAACAAATTGGGGGCTCGTCCAGGATATAAGTCTATCTATTGGATTGGCTTAGTGAACTGAAAGACAGTGAGGGGTGAGCATATTGTGGTTGCTTATCAGGTGTGGTATTTTAGTTTAAGTCGGAAGTGTGTTGTGGACAATGGCTCTTTCAGAGGCTCAGAAGTTTTTGGGGTTGGAGACGGTCACACGCAGTACCTTACGGACAGAGATTAAAAGCAGACTGTTAGATTTGGCAGAAACATTGCAGTTAACATTACCTGATAAAATGCGAAAAGATGAGGTAATTATGGCGGTGGCTAAGCTTTTAAAGTTGCCCGAGATACAGTTTGACTCATTGGAAATGGCAAAAACTCAGCGACAAATGAAACAAATGGAACATGAGAAAGAATTAAAGCAGCTTGAATACGAGAAAGAGGAAAAAGAAAGAGAGAGAGAAAGACATAGAGATGAAAAATAAAGAGAGAGAGGAAAAAGAAAGAGCGAGAGAAAGAGATAGAGAGGAAAAAGAAAGAGAGAGAGAGGAAAAAGAAAGAGAGAGAGAGGAAAAAGAAAAGGAGAAAGAAGAAAGGAGAAAAGAAAGAATAGCCCGAGCAGAACAAAAAGAAAGAGAAAGGGAGATACAGACCAGGGAAAAAGATAAAGAGAGAGAGTTTGAACTTTAGAAAATTGGCAGACGTAAAGGGAAACTTACAGTTGGATGATAGTGATGAGGATAGTGAGAAAGAGCGTCAATGTCGAAGGCTTGGTGGGAATCTATTTAAATAGGTCCAAGCATTGCCAAGGTTTGATGAGCAGTAGGTAGAAGCTTTTTCATTTCATTTGAGAAGGTAGCTAAACAAACAAAATGGCCACAGGACATGTAGGTATTACTGATTCAAACAAAGCTGATAGGTAGGGCTAGTGAAGTGTTTGCATCACTACCGGAGGAGGTATCTGGGGCGTATGAGCAGGTGCAAAAATCCATTTTAGGTGCGTATGAACTAGTGCCTGAATCTTACAGACAAAGGTTTAGAAATTTAATGAAAGAATTTGGTCAAACATACATGGCGTTTGAAAGGCTCAAACAGAGTAATTTTGATAGGTGGATAAGGACTTTGAAAATAGACCAAACATATGAAGCTCTCAGAGAAATTATACTTTTGGAGGAGTTTAAAAATTCAATTCCTGATGTAGTGAGAACTCATGTGGAAGAATAGAGAGTTAAAACTGCGAGATTAGCAGCAGAAATGGCAGATGATTATGAATTAGTTCATAAATCAAAGTTTGGTTTCCGACATCAGTTTCAGCCTGTGAGGGATAGAAACTGGGGACATGAGAAATACTCAAGTGGTAGACGCAAAGGTGATCTGATGAGAGATAATAAGGAGAGTGTACCTCAGATAAAACAAGAAATCCAGAAGGGTGGGAAAAGAAATGAAAAGTTTCAAATGTTGTCACTGTAATAAACTAGGCCATGTAAAGTCACAGTGTTGGTGGTTGAAGAAAAGCACTGGGAAGGCTGATGTGGTAAAACAGGATAAGACAGTTTGTTAAAATGGTAAAGGAAAGCCCAAGTGAAGCAAAGGAGGTGCAAAGGATTGTACAGCCTGATCAAGAGGTGGTTGATAAGAAGGTGCCAGATGTCTTTAAAGAATTTACTTGTGTGCGTAAAGTTTACTCGTGTTTATCAGGAGGAGCAGGTAAAGAAGTCACAACGTTAAGAGATACGGGAGCGAGTCAATCTTTAATGGTAAGAGATGAGGAGTCATGTAGTCTGGGAAGAATGTTGCCAGAAAAGGTGGTAATATGTGGAATTCAGGGTGAGAGGAGTAGTGTTCAATTATATAAGGTAAGGTTGGAAAGTCCAGTGAAGAGTGGTGACGTGGTAGCAGGAGTAATAGAGAAACTGACTTGTCCAGGAATACAGTTTATCTTGGGTAATGATACAGCTGGATCACAGGTGGGAATGATGCCAACGGTGGTTGATAAGCCAGTGGAAATCAGACAACTGAAGTGTTGAAGGACGAATATCCTGGGATTTTTCAGTTTGTAGTAACAAGGTCGCAAAGTCACACGTTAAGACAAGAGGAGAAATCAAAGAGTGAAGATGAAGTTGAAGTGCAATTATCAGAAACAATTTTTGATCAGATAGTTGAAAAAGAACAAGAACAGGTGGAGAATGAGGTGGATATTTTTAGTTCAGGAAAATTGGCGGAGTTACAACAGAAAGATGTAGAAATAAAACAGATGTATCAGAAAGCATACACGGAAGAGGAATCTGAGTGGATACCAGAGTGTTATTACTGTAAAAGTGATGTCTTGATGAGAAAATGGAGACCTTTACATATGCAGGCGGATGAAAAGTGGGCAGAAGTTCATCAAGTAGCATTGCCAGTAGGGTATAGAAAGGAGGTGTTGCGAGTTGTACATGAGGTACCAGTGGGAGGTCATTTGGGTATAAGGAAAACTCAAGCAAAAATACAAAAACATTTTTATTGGCCTGGACTACATAAAGATGTAGTTACATTTTGTCAATCATGTCACACATGTCAAGTGATAGGGAAACCTCAAGCAGTGATAAAACCAGTGTCCTTAATACCCATTCCAGCATTTGAGGAACCTTTTACAAGGATCCTCATTAATTGCATAGGACCGCTTCCTAAAACGAAAAGTGGGAATCAATATCTTTGACTGTATGGATGTGTCTATTAGGTTTCCAGAGGCCATTCCAGTACGTAATATTACAGCTAAAAAGATTGTGGAGGAGTTACTTAAATTCTTTACTAGATATGGACTACCCACAGAAATACAATCGGATCAAGGATCAAATTTTACCTCAAGGTTATTCAAAGAAGTTATGGATAGCTTAGGAATAAAACAATTTAAATCAACTGCATACCATCCAGAATCGCAGGGAACGTTAAAAAGGTGGCATCAGACATTAAAGACAATGTTGAGGGCTTATTGTCAAGATTATCCAGAGGATTGGGATAAAGGAATTCCATTCGTACTGTTTGCAATTAGCGATGCACCTAATGAGTCAACCAAATTTAGTCCTTTTGAACTAATTTTTGGTCATGAGGTAAGAGGGCCACTTAAATTGATTAAGGAAAAATTGGTGAGTGAGAAATCAGAAATTACATTATTGGATTACGTGTCAAATTTTAGGGAATGATTAAATAGAGCAGATGAATTGGCGAGACAACATTTAAAAGTTGCACAAAATGTGATGCAACGGGTAGTGGACAAGAAATCCAACGTTCGTAGTTTTGCCTGTGGAGATAAAGTTTTAATATTGTTACCAGTGGTAGGTGAGCCTTTAAAAGCAAGGTTTGGTGGACCTTATCAGATTGAAAGGAAATTAAGTGAGGTGAATTATAGAACATACAGTGCAGAAGGAGGCCATTCTGCCCATCGAGTCTGCACCGACCCACTTGAGCCCTTTCACCCAATCCCCGTAACCCAATAACCCCTCCTAACCTTTTTTTGTCACTAAGGGCAATTTATCATGGCCAATGCACCCAACCTGCATGTCTTTGGGCTGTGGGAGAAACTGGAGCACCCGGAGGAAACCCACGCAGACACGGGGAGAACATGCAGACTCCGCACAGACAGTGACCCAGCAGGGAATCGAACCTCAGACCCTGGCTCGGTGAAGCCACAGTGCTGTCCACTTCTGCTACCGTGCTGCCAATTATTTGGTATGAATGCCAGATAGAGGTAAACTCACCAAGTGTGTCATGTGAATATGCTTCAGAGGTATTTTGAAAGGGAAGGAGAGCAAAAGGAGGAGGATTTAGTAATTCTAACTCAAAGTGAAGAACCAAATCCAGATGACTCTGAATTTGATATTCATCAAATTAAATTGGATAATGAGGATATTCTTAAAAATTGGGATAAATTGTTGAGTTACCTTCCAGAGGAAAAACAAACTGGCCTGAAAGAGATATTAATATCACATGGGCAATTCTGTGGAGATAAGTAGGGAAGTACTAAAATGGATATACAAAATGTAGATGTGGGAAATGCTGTTCCAATCAAACAACATTCATATAGACTTAACCCTCTAAAATGCGCACAGGTTAACAAGGAAATTGAAAGTATGCTTAAAAATGGCATTTGAAGTGGGTTGCAGCCATTGGAGCTTACCCATAGTGCTGGTACCGAAACCGGACGGTACCCAACGATTGTGTGTGGACTATAGAAAGGTTAATATAGTTACAAGGACAAACACTTATCCTATCCCACGCTTGGAGGACTGCATTGAGAAGGTGGGACAATCAGCTTTTATCTCCAAACTGGATTTACTTTAAGGTTACTGGCAGGTACCTTTACCCAAAAGGGCGAACGAGATTTCAGCTTTTGTGACTCCAAATGGTATATACCAATTCAAAGATATGCCATTTGGCATGAAAAACACACCAGCCACATTGCAACAGTTAACTAACAAGTCACTTCAGGTGTTAACTAACAAGTCACGAACAGTGCACCCAATTGTACATAGACGATCTGGTGATTTTTAGTCAGTCATGGAAAGAACATTTGAAGCATCTGATGGAGTAATTCGATTGACTTGAGGAGGCGGGTTTGGTGGTAAACCTAGCAAAATGTGAGTTTTGGAAAGCCCAAGCCACATTCCATGGCCATACAATTGGACATGGATAAATGGTCCCATGGAATGTAAAAACAAAAGTTATTGGGGAGTTTCCAATAGCCTCGACACGAAGGGAAATAATGCAATTTCTTGGCATGAGTGGATTTTACCATAAGTTTGTGCCGAATTTTAGCAGTGTGGTTGCTCCATTGATGGCCTTGCTGAAGAAGCGTAGCAAATTTCAATGGACAGCGGAGTGTCAACAGGCATTTGAAGGACTGAAGGCTGTGTTAACCACTGCTCCTGTGTTGGAGAATCACAAGAGGCTTTGTGATCGGATTGAACAAAAGTACCCGACCTGAAAGAAAGATGCCGAGGCGTAGAGAAATGGATAGACTGTGCAGAGACCTTCTTGTCCAAAGAGACAGTCAATCAAGAGGGATTCTAGTTGCAGGAAGACAAAGAACTAAAATGGACTGCATTATTATAAATACTTGCCTGTTTCGTTTTTGTTTAAAAAAATCTATGTTTATTGTCAATTGTTGCTCATGGGCAAGTGAAGAGGTGACATCTTTGAAGTTGATGGTTTATTTATTTTCTTGGGGGAAAGTGTCATGGGAGTGTCCCTTTAAGAAATGTTTTTGGCTTATCATATGGCTTCAGTGATGTCATTGTGTGGATGGAGTTGGGCTGTGACTCTGAGTTTTACTTTCACGTTGAGTTGGGACTGGTTTTGAACTGCACAGGTTGAAAGAAGTGTTTCTCTATCTTCATTTCAAAAGCTGTTTCCAGACTGCTTGATAACCTAAAAGAGATAATTGCTTTCTGGAAGGAATTCAAACCTGCTGTTTGGAAAGGGGAACAAGAGTATCAATAATAAGTCTTATACCAGTAAGAATACCGTGTGCTGGGTCACACCTTTGAAAAGGGGTTTCTGGTTTTACTTGGGATTTTGTTATTGAATTGGAACAGTTAAGGGGGAATTCATTAAGGGTTATACATAGATTACTGTAGCTGTGTGGGGGTCTTTATGTTTGTCATTGATAAAAATTCTTACTGTGTGCATTTATACAAATGTTAACTAAATTCATGGAATAAAGTTTGTTTTTTGATTGAAAGGGCCTAAGAACTTGGTTGAATAACACCTGAAAGGCAGGCTCTTGTGCTCATCGTAACTAAAATCAATAAACATTTATAGGTCAGGTGAACTCCATAATATACTTTTGGGTTTTCTAAACCCTGGCCCATAACAAAAGCTAATGTGAACTATCTGTCTGGCAGGTATTGCAGCGAATCAATCACCCACCTCTAAGAGTGTACTGCAAAGGACATCCAGAAATGATATTGGATGGGAAATGCGTGCCAAGTCACTGTGCTTCAGCAGCTGCTAATTTCAGGTGTTGAGCTTGTCAATTAATAATTCATATGTCAAAATGCTCCCCTCCCCCACCTCTTCCTTTCCTATGTCTTCCCTCCCTCCCCTTTTTCCTCTCTTCCCTCCCTCTCCTGCCCTCTTTCCCTCCATTCCCTTCCTCTTTCTCTCCTCTTTCCCGCCCCTCTTCCCTCTCTGCCCTCCCCGCTTCCCTCTCTCCCCATTACAAATGGATGGCACCAGTGTGTTTAAGTGAGAAAATATATTTTATTACAAGAAATTTGTAAAAGCTGTAGTTTTACGTCATTGTTCAGATGATAAAATTAAGCATTAAGTTAAATGTTAACTGGTTTCAAATATTTGTATTTATAAAATTATTTTTGTGAATAAATGTTTTACAATAAACTTTGGAAGCTTATACAAATGTCTTACTCAAAAATCAGAACACAACATTTAATTTTAAGATTATTTTAAATTAATAAAATAATTGTAGTAAACAGGGCAGAAGCATATTTAACACGAATAACACATTGGCACACTAGTTAGCATTGCTGCCTCCAGGGTCCTGTTTTCAATTCAAACCTTGGGTGACTGTGTGGTGTTTGTATGTTCTCCCCGTGTCTGTATGGGTTTCCTAGAACCATGGAATGGAACCATAGAATTCCTACAGTGCAGAAGGAGGCCATTCAATCCATCAAGTCTGCACCGACCCTCTGAAAGAGTACCATACCTAGGTCCATTCCCCGCCCTATCCCGGAACCTAACCTGTACTTCCCGGGACACTAAGGGGAACTTAGCATACCAATCCACCTAACCTGCACATCTTTGGACTGTGAGAGGAAACCAGAGCACCCGGAGGAAACCCACGCAGACATGTGGAGAAAGTACAAAGTCCACACAGTCACCCAAGGCCGGAATTGAACCCAGGTACCTGGCGCTATGAGGCAGCATTGCTAACCATTGTGCCACCATGTCAGCGCCCATTTCCTACAGGTGCTTTGGTTTCCTCCCACAGTCCAAAGATATGCAGGTTAGCCAGATTAACCTTGCTAGATTGGCCCTAAATGTTCAGAGGTTTGGTGGGGGTATGGGGATTTGGCAGGGGCGTGAGCCTGTGAAGGGTGCTCTTTTCGAGTGTCAGTGCAGATTTTATAGTCCGAATGGCTTTCTTCTGCACTGCAGTGATTCTATAAACAATAATCAAAAAAGCATCAGGGGCAGGATTCTCAGTCCTGCCCAGCTACATTTTCCAGCGCGGTGCGCCCCCCTGGCAGCGAGATCATCCATTCCGCCAGCTGGCCAATGAGGTTTCCCATTGTGGCCATCCCACACCGTTGGGAAACAGCGGGCGTGGGTGCACTGCCGGCAAGGCGGAGGATCCCACCAACGGAGAATCCTGCAGCAGATGTTACAATGACAGTGACAGCCAACAGCTCTGTGGCGCTTTTAAAATCTTTTGGCTATAATCTAAATTAAAACATATGAACATTTTTAAGCATGCCACCTGTAAAGTTATATAATAATATTGTGCAGATTTAAATTGTTTCACAGATTTAAAACAAACAACCAAACCTGTGTTCATTTATTAATAATCACCTTTAATCATAAATAAAAAATTTAAATAATTTTAAAAGAATTAACAACAATAGTAATGCCTGTTTAAAAGAAAGAGCAACTAAAACTGTTAAACATCTACATACCTTTAAAACACGTGTTAAAGTAGTTGCCTGTTGTTTTCGATCAGTTTAAATGCCTGCCCTCAATGGGCGTTCCCAAGCTGGCCACGTCATAAGGGAGCGAAGCTGCACTCCTCCTGCACTGCGCTGGAGCCTAAACAAACCAGGGTGGCTGGAGGCCCCAGGCTGCCGAAGAGAAAAGAAGGTTTGTCGCATCATCAGAGCGCAGATTAGTGTGCACATTTCTCTTTCCCACCACAAGCTGGAGGTTACAGGCCATTATTTCTTCTCCCGCCACCCTGCCTAATTATCCATCCATTTCTGCACATCACCTATTTTCTCATAACTTTCCAGTTAGACAATCAGGAAATTTATCTATCAGGTAATCAACTTCATCTGGATAAGAAGTGACCCTTTAATGTGGTTCTTGCACATGGAACTGGAAACCAGGCAGATTTTCTTCTCTGCCAGTTTACCACCCAAGTCGTGAAGATTGAAAGAATTCATGTCTTATAAACTCCATAGTGTCATGCCCAGTGCAGGCATGGCTATGGGCATCACAGTGGGCAGCACAGTTGCTTCACAACTCCAGATCCCAGGTTCAATTCCCACCTTGGGTCAATGTCTGTACGCAGTCTGCACATTCTCCCTGTGCGTGCGTTTCCTCCGGGTGCTCCGGTTTCCTCCCACAAGCCCCAAAATACGTGCTGTTAGGTGATTTGGACATTCTTAATTCTCCCTCTGTGTACCCGAACAGGCGCCGGAATGTGACGACTGGCGGCTTTTCACAGTAACTTCATTGCAGTGTTAATGTAAGCCTACTTGTGACAATAAAGATTATTATTATTATCATATAATGAACCTTCTGTCAATACTCTTAAAAATTTGATGCAAACAAGCTGCATAAATCATGTAATTTTTGGCATTTGGACTGGAGGCAGTATCAAGTTTCCAACAAATACCTAATTGAATGTGGGTATGGTGAGGGGTGCCATTTCCAAAATTCACACATCTCATTGTTTAAGTATGGACCAATAATAAAGACAATAGAATTTCTAGATTGCCTGTCCCCATGTTTCATACTGGACAAAGGGAAGATTGAAACCCAGTGGCCACAATCAACTTTGCATTATTTCATGATGGCATCCCCAATCCAAACTAGAATGGGTGAAGCTCAGAAATGTTTACCCAATGGTCATATGATCAAAACAAGTTTCCGAGTCTGCACCCTTGTTACCCCAGGACCCGGCAGACCCATCAGAGCCAATAGCCATCAGCCGATCTGAGAATCAGACTGAAACTAGCTGCTAGACATCAAGCAGCCAAAGCATTGAACCTGTTCCAGTTGAAAAGGTCAACCTGAGAACCAAAGTCCTGGATATTCAGCTCACCTCACAAACTGCTCTGGGCATTTTGTTTTATAAGACCCTCTCTTTAACTTCAAACCATGAAATCCATTCAAGAAACCACTGACCCACCACATGGTAAATCACGGACTGAATTAACTGTAATCAGTAGAAGTGCGCTATCTTTATATTCATCCGATCTTTGTGTATATGTGTGAATGAACAAGTGTGTGACGTTGCAGTAATGCACGATAAGAGTAAAAATGAATGACCTTCTTTACTTTCGATTCACAAAAACTTACTATTGAATTATTTCATTAGAATATACACTCCAGGGGTAGGAAAGACCCATACAAAATAAAATTATTACAGACCATCAAAGAGCATTCTGTCCATAACAATAGAAAAAATGCTCAGGATGTTTCATGTGCATAAACTATTCCAGAGAAACTTTTCATTTATGTCCTTGCTCTGAAGATGAAAAAAATCTTAATTGAACTGAAAAGCTACTGGTTCAGACATGCCTGTTTCCCCATTGCCTGCTGCCTTGGCCCTTTCAGTGTAAAGAACAGACCTGATCTGAATGCAACTGTATTTCTTGGTTCAAATCATTAGTATGGCCTCAGCATAGCCATAGGGCAGGCCCTGAGAGGCCTGTAGTAACTGAAATGCTGGCTGCCTGTGGATCTCTCTCATTACTGTTCAAAAACAACAGCCTGAAGGTGTTTAACCCTGAAGATGTTTTGCCTGGTGTTGCGAAATAGAACATTTCACTCCGGATGGCTTGAACAGATGGTGCTCAGGCCAAATGCAGATTCTTTGATGTAAGCAGGGTTGAGAACTGAGTCTAAATAATGCCTACTACTTTGTAGGGATGGCCAGCATTAGGCAGCTAACTGGATCACTGGAGAAAATGATTTCCATCCTATTACAAAAACTTCAACTGTATAAATGCAGAAGATCCATCTTTCCCTTGCAGTCTCTGCCACATTTTCCTTTCACACCCTCAAAGTAGGTGCATTTGGGATACACCACAGAGGAAAATTAAACTTTATCATTAGTAAGCTTGTAATTCTCCTTATGAGATGGATATGTTTAGATCTTGCCAAATAATTAGCTGAGTTAATAATTTCATAATTTTTGGAACAGGGAAAGGAAGGGAAAACCTAAAAATGTAAAGTTTCTTTGTTGTTGTTCATTATGGCAATGGCACACCTTATTTCCCCATGATCCAGGAAATTATGCTCAAAAATAAAATATACTTTGCACATTATTTATTTACACTGATAGTTGTTGAATTTGCCAGTCAACAGCGAACGAATGGCAGCAGCCATTTATTACATTTATGCTTGACGACACAGGCTTTTGCCCTGGATTAGAAATGCATTTCCGGGAGGCTGCTCCCTCTACAAGGAATCCGGGATCTTTGTGAAAAGAGCAAGAAAATTGTGGCTGGGATTTTTCGATCACATTCGGTTCAGGCGGTTTTGCCGATGGGAGCAGAGAATATCGCGAGAAGGCCAAAGTCACGTTTCACGTCGACATAAAAGTAGGAAGCAGTTGACCCCTCACCCTGTCACTGGTGGGCCGCATTTCCTGCCGTTCAACGTCGGGAACCTCATTGTAATAAATTAATATATAATTATCTGGTCGCTACGTCACAATCATACCACCATAACAAAAAATGTATCCAAGTTAGTGTGATGTTAGAACAGAGTGAGGCACAACTGGTCTCAAAGAGCATGCACCTGGCAAGCAATACTCCCAGGGGAACTCAGAGGTGAGCGCAGCACTCACGGGGACAGGGTCATGCCAGGGTAATGCCAAGGAGGAAAGGGTAATGCCATGCGGTACCAGGGCAATACCAGATGGTGCAAGGGTAATTCCAGGTGATGCCATGGTAATGCCTGGTGGCATCAGGGTAATGCCATGGGGTGCCAGCTTGATGCTAGCCTATTGCCAGTTTTATGCTGGGGATACCCGGAGTTGTGAGAGGGTGGACCTGAATGAAGATTATTCCTGTTTTGCTAGCAGTGCACTGGGACAGCCTTTACAAAGGCACCCGGATCATAAGTTTGTTGAGTTGATGTTTGGGCGGACTAATCAGAGACTGCCTGCCAGCGATACATCGTAGAACCCATTGCTGTTGGTGGGCTCAAAGCTACTTTTCCCGCCCAACATTTGCCATTGCCAATATCAGAGAAAATCTCTCCCTGTCTCTCTCCTTAACGTATCAAATTGAAGAATTATTAATAAACACACAGAGTCCAAATGAAAAGTCGGAGTAGACATTCAATGTCAAAGCAGGTACTGAATGTGAAAACAGAAAGGGAAAGAAAGATCGGATTAAGAGAGAAATATAAAAAGAAATAAAACAAAAAAGTTTAAAATAGGCATTTGCTTTTTAAATTTTCAATGGCAATTAAAATCTAAAAGAATGAATCTCCACACTTGTAAAGTGAGCTAAACAATGGTAGAAAATCATAGAATGATACAGTGGGTACAACTGAGAAGGAGACCATTCAGCCCATCGTGTTTGTACCAGCTCTCTGTAAGAGTAATTCATCTAGTGCCGTGCACGCTACCTCCCTCCCCCGGCATCCTTTCCACCTGCAGCCCTGCAATTTCTTCCACTTGAGGTAATGATCCCATATGGGCAGCACGGCGGCACAGTGGTTCGCATTGCTGCCTCACAGTGACTGGGACCTGGGTTGAATTCCAGCCTTGGGTGACTGTCCATGTGGAGTTTGCACAGTCTCCTTGTGTCTGCGTGGGTTTCCTCTGGCTGCTCTGGTTTCATCCGCAGTCCAAAGATTAGTGAAGGTTAGGTGGATTGGCCATGTTAAATTGCCTCTTAGTGTCCAAAGATGTGCAGGTTAGGTCGAGTTACGGGAATGGGGGAGTGGACCTGGATAGGGTGCTCGTGGAGGGCCGGTGCAGACAAGATGGGCCGAATGATTTTCTTTTGCAAGCCAGAGTTGAACCTGCCTCCACCATACTCTCAGGCAGTGTACTCCAGATCCTAACCACTCCCTATGCAAATAGGTTTTTACTCATGTTGCCAAATCTGTGTCCTCTTCCCTTCCTTCCACCGAGGGGAACTGTTTCTCTCTATCTATTTTATTTAGATCCATTGTAATTTTGAATTCCTCAATCAAATATCCTCTGAAGATTCTCTTCTCCCAGGAGAACAGTCTGAGTTTTTCCAATCTATATACATAACTGAAGTTCTTTATCCCTGGAACCATTCTTGTGAATCTTTTTTTACACCCTCTGTAATACCTTCATATTCTTCCTAAGGTGTGGTGCCCAGGTCTAGGCACAGTTCTAAATTGAAGCTGAATCAGTGTTTTATACAGGTTTAACATAATTTGCTTTATAATCTATGGCCCTATTTATAAAGCTCAGGGTCCTGCATGCTGTTTTCACTACTTTTCCAACCAGCCCTGTCACCTTCAATGATTTATGCACATATATACTGTTCTGCTTGGCATGGCCGAGGATCTGAAATTGTGCTTGGAATATTAAACTTGAGTGTACTCAGAGATCCAGGGGAAAGGTATGTCGGAGACCAAGATTAAAAGCCTGGAGGTCGATCCTTGTTGAAGCCATCTGAGTGGAATTCCAAGGCAAGGTCTACAAATATGGAGATTGAAAACCTTCATGACAAAAACAAAGATTCAATGAGCCTGGTTAGCTCAACATGTGGCAAATGTCGACTTCCGGTTGTGACCATGGAGTGATTGGTCACACACAGGGCTGTTCCTGCTTAAAGTCACAGAAAAGGGCTCTTTTCACACAGATCCGGTGGAATTTTGATGAAAAGGCGTAGGTGAATGTTAGAGGAGCAGTTTACCCCTGGAATGGTATGTCTTCTGATCACCAGACCTGGCAGAAAACAATGAGACATTTGGCTGGAAAGTTGAAACAGTGTTGTGCTTCACAGACAGTCTCTTCCAGCATGCAGGCGGGGTAGGGGCAAGCTGTAAGGCCCCAGATACAGGAACCAATGACTTTTATCAAGGAGGAATTCCATCAACAGAGAAAAGAAATGTGTGAGGATCATGCAAAGGCCATTGCAGAAGCTGTGGCACTCCTGAAGAGTACTTTGGAGCTAATGGAGAGGTGTTTGGAGCTGCAGGGGTCACAGATTTGGGAAATTGAAGGAGTGATCTCAGACCACAGCGATCGTCTGGTGGCTCTGGAGGCGGAGGTGGGGCTCCCAGGAGACTTCTGTAAAACATTGAGGGCAAAGGTTGAGGAGCAGGAGAATGCCTCGAGAAGACAGAACCTGCGAATAGTGGGCCTGCCTGAAGGAGTGGAAGGTGTGCGTGCCACGAGGTACATCTCGAGGATGCTGATGGGGCTGGTGGCAGAAGGGGTACTGGATAAGGCACCTGAAGTAGACTGAGCGCATAGGTCTCTGAGGCAAAAGTCTAGAGCTGGGGAGCTGCCACGGGTGGTGATTGTGAGACTCCATAAATTTGTGGAGAAAGAGAACATTTTACGTTGGGCCAGGGAGAAGCGTAGCTTCAACTGGGAGGGAAATAAGGTCCGGATTTATCAGGATATCGTAGCCGAGTTGGCAAAACGGTGGGCAGGTTTCAGCAAGGCCAAGGCGGTGCTGTACCGGCGGCAGATCAGGTTTGGGGTGCTCTACCCGCCGAAATTATGGGTGAAGTTCGGAGGCCGGGAGTATTATTTTGAGACCCCAGAAGCGGCCAAAGACTTCATTAAGGAGCATAAACTGGGGGAGAACTGAGTGGACAATGCTTGGGAACCAGGGTGCTTGCACTATGTAATGGTGGGGAGCATGTTTGAAGTGGGTGTAGGGATTGGGGGATTTTCGCCTTTTTTTGTGAGGGGGTGGTTTCTGTTCAATGTTGAGATTGTAAGGAGTTGTAGGGGTGAAAAGTTTATATGGGGATGGATGTTCCCATCCCCCTCCTGTTTTATGGGACTGTTTGTGTTTAACATCTGTTTGTTTGCTTTTGGAGAAGGCTACCTGGAGTTCAGGAGAAGTCCTTGTTTGGGTGGGGGAGGGTAAGGCCAGCAGGAGGCCTTCTTCTTTGAGCTGAGGAGTGGGTGGGGGGAGAGGGAGGGGGAGGTCATTAGGATGTGCCTTTGGGCAGGGGCAGTCACGGTAGCAGGATATGCTGGTGAACGGAAGTGAGGTAGTGGGGGAGAAGGCCAAGAGGGGTGGCTGGGGGGAAGGGGAAAGGGGAAGTGGGGGGGGGAAGAAGGGGAAGGGGGAAAGCGGGGAGGAGGGGGGAGGTTTCTGCGACGTGGCAGGGGGTGAGAGATGACGTGGTCAAGGGCAAAGAAAGGGGCCATTTGGGATGGGCTAGGTACAGAGTGGAATTAAAAGGGCAGGAGTTAAGTGAGGACGATGACAGACGGTAGAGGGGATTGGAGGCACAAGCCTCTGCTCCGGTAAGGTTGGTAACCTGGAACGTCCGGGGACTGAATGGGCCGGTTAAAAGGTCGCGGGTGTTCGCACACCTCAGGAGCATGAAAGCGGGGGTGGTTTTTTTGCAGGAGACACACCTCCGTGTGAAGGACCAGGTTAGGTAAAGGAAGGGGTGGGTCGGGCAGGCTTTTCACTCGGGGTTTGATTTGAATTCGAGGGGTGTGGCGATTTTAATGAGCAAACAAATGGGATTCGTGAGTGCAAAGGAGGTGAGGGATCCAGGTGGGAGATATGTGATTGTGAGTGGGGTATTGGGAAAGTGTTGGTAAATGTGTATGCCCCAAATTGGGATGATGTGGATTTTATGAGGGGGTTGCTGGCAGCAATCCCGGATTTGGCTACACACCAGTTGATCATCGGAGGAGATTTTAACTGTGTCCTGGAGCCGAGGGTGGATAGATCGAGCCCCAGGTTGATGGGTAGGGTACGAATGGCAAAGGAGCTGGGGGGGTTTTATGGAGAGGATGGGTATGGTGAATCCATGGCGCTTTCAGAACCCAGTGGGAAGGGGTATTCCTTCTTTTCACACATCGATAAGGTGTATTCGAGGATTGATTACTTTGCAGTAAGTCGGGAGATTTTGGTTGGGGTGGAGGGGGCAGAGTATGCGGGGATAGTTATCTTGGACCATGCACCACATTGGCTGGAGATTCGGTTGAGAACGGGACGAGAGCAGAGGCCGGGCTAGAGGTTTAACTCCGGGTTGTTGGTGGATGGAGGTTTTTGTGATAAGGTGCGGTTGGCGATTAGGGGTTATGTGGAGTTCAAGCAGAATGGGGAGGTGTCGGCGGGCATTTTTTGGGAAGCACTGAAGGCAGTGGTCCGGGGAGAAATTATCTAATTTATGGTTCGTGCGAATAAGGAAAGGAGGGCAGAACATGACCATCTAGTGAGCGAGATAGTGGAGGTGGACAGGGAATATTCCAGGGTGCCCACCGTGGAGGGATTGGCGAGGAGGAAAAAGTTGCAGGGGCAATTTGACAGGCTGGCAACGGGGAGGGCGGTTGGGCAACTGTGTAGGGCAAGAGGGCTGCAATACAAGTATGGGGAGAAGGCGAGCCGCATGCTGGCGCACCAGCTGCGGATGCAGGCTGCGTCCAGGGAAATATTGAAGATCCGGACTGGGACTGGGGATGTGGTGTCAGAGCCAGGGAGGATAATTGAGGCATTTAGAGAGTATTACCAGGGACTTTATGAGGCAGACCCAGAAGGAGAGGAGGGGGGCATCGGGTGGTTTCTGAACGAGCTGGAATTTCTCCAGGTGGAGGAAGCAAAGAGGCAGGCATCGGAGGAGCCCCTGGGGCTGAGGGAGGTGCTGGATAGTATCAGGGGTATGAAGTCGGGGAAGGACCCTGGGCCGGATGGGCACACGGCAGAATTTTATAAGGAATTTGCAGCGGACCTGGCACCACATCTGTTGGGGGCGTTTAATGAAGCACTGGAGAAGGGGGAGTTGCCGGAGTCGATGAAACAGGCAGTAATCACACTAATCCCCCCAAAAAGGGAAGGATCTGGTAGAATGTGGGCCGTATAGACCCATATCACTATTGAACTCAGATGTGAACATATTGGTTAAGTTGTTGGCGGGGAGGATAGAGGATTGTGTCCCGGGGCTGGTTGCAGAAGATCAAACAGGCCTCGTGAAGGGCAGGCAGCTCGTGAGTAATATAAGACCGCTGTTGAATGTGGTGATTGTTATGGGCCAAGGTTTAGAGAACCCCAAAGTGTATCATGGAGTTCACCTGACCCACAACTTTTAATAGATTGTGGTATGGGGAACACACGGCCCACTCTACAGGTGTGGTACAGCAGAAATGGAAAAGTATGTTTTAAAGCAAAACAATGTTTATTCTATGAACTCAAGTTAACCTTTTTAAAACATACAGTGAACATCTTAGCAACCATTAATTCAAATACAACCCCCAAAGACTACAACACTAAGTAATCCTTTAAGCTTTCCTTTTAACATACATACGACTTACAAAAAAACATAACTTTAACAGAAGCATATCAGGTTAAAGTCACTACTGGTATTAGTTTTAAATCACCAGGATCGATTTACAGTCTTTAGATTACAGAGAGACTCTAATACACCTTCTGGCTGTGACTGCAGCTATCCAGCTCTGAAAATGAAACTAAAACACACCCTGCAGCAAACAGCCTAAAACGAAAATAAAAAGCTGACAGACAGCCCAGCTCCACCCACTCTCTGACATCACTGCAGTAATAAACACCCTTTTCTTAAAGGTACTCTCATTACAGATATTTATATACTCACCCATTTATAAACACGCATTTCTTAAAGGTACTCTCACATGACATGATGAATCGATCGAGAGCTCTGGTACCGGAGGTGGTGGTGTCCATGGACGCGGAGAAGGCATTTGACCGGGTGGAGTGGCGGTACTTGTTCGAACTTTTGGGAAGGTTTAGGTTTGGGCCGAGATTTGTGGCATGGGTGCGGTTGCTGTATGTGACGCCAAGAGCGAGGGTGAGGATGAATTATATGAACTCACAAAGCTTTGACTTACACAGGGGTACGAGGCAGGGGTGCCCGCTGTTGCTGCTGCTATTTGCACTGGCCAGAGAGCCATTGGCGATGGCTCTCAGGGGGTTGGCAGAGTGGCAGGGGATAATGAGGGGACAGAGGGAGCATCGGGTGTCGCTCTATGCCGATGACCTCTTGCTGTATGTTTCGGATCCGTTGGAGAGTATGGGAAGGATTATGAGCCTGTTGGGGAGGTTTGGAGTGTTCTCGGGATACAAGCTGAATGTAGGGAAAAGTGAGGTATTCCCAGTGAATGAGCTGGCACAGCGGGCTAATTTAGGGGGATGCCATTTATGGTAGCGAGGGATAGTTTTAGGTACTTGGGGATTCAGGTAGCGAGGGAATGGACGGGGCTCCATAAGTGGAACTTAACGAAGCTGGTGGAGGAGGCCGGGGGGATCTTAAGAGGTGGAATACGCTGCACTTAACTTTGGCGGGGAGGGTCCTAGTGGTGAAAATGAATATTCTGCCGAGATTCTTTTTTATCTTTCAGGCTCTCCCGATCTTTATACAAAAGGCCTTCTTTCGGAAAGTGGACACAATCATCTCTGACTTTGTATGGGCGGGGAAGGTGCCAAGGGTGGGGAGGACCCTGCTGCAGAGGCAGCGGCAGCAGGGGGGGTTGGCGCTGCCAAATCTGCTTCATTGTTATTGGGCGGCGAATGTGGACAAGGTGTGGCGGTGGTGGAAAGGAGAAGGGGTAGAGTGGGTTAGGATGGAGGAGGAATCCTGTAAGAGGTCTAGTTTGAGAGCTATTGTGATGGCAGCATTGCCAATGGCTCTGAGTGGGTATTCAGGGAGCCCAGTGGTGCAGTCCACGGTGAAGATATGGAATCAGCTGAGGAGGCATTTTAGGGTGGCAGGGATTGGATTGGATGGGATTAGATTTGTTTATTGTCACGTGTACCGAGGTACAGTGAAAAGTATTTTTCTGCGAGCAGCTCAACAGATCATTAAGTACATGAGAAGAACCGGGAATAAAAGAAAATACATAATAGGGCAACACAACATATACAATGTAACTACATAAGCACTGGCATCGGATGAAGCATACAGGGTGTAGTGTTAATGAAGTCAGCCCATAAGAGGGTCATTTAGGAGTCTGGTGACAGTGGGGAAGAAGCTGTTTTTGAGTCTGTTCGTGCGTGTTCTCAGACTTCTGTATCTCCTGCCCGATGGAAGAAGTTGGAAGAGTGAGTAAGCCGGGTGGGAGGGATCTTTGATTATACTGCCCGCTTTCCCCAGGCAGCGGGAGGTGTAGATGGAGTCAATGGGTGGGAGGCAGGTTTGTGTGATGGACTGGGCAGTGTTCACGACTCTCTGAAGTTTCTTGCGGTCCTGGGCCGAGCAGTTGCCATACCAGGCTGTGATGCAGCCCGATAGGATGCTTTCTATGGAGGTCGGTGCTAACGCTGCTGTGCGAGAATCATGGGTTTGAGCCGGGGGGGGGGGCGTGGATAGTGTATACAGGAGGTGGAGGGAAGCGGGGCTGGTCAAGGTGAGGGATTTGTATTTGGAGGAAGGGTTCGCCAGTTTGGAGGAACTCAGGGAGAGGGTAGAGCTGCCGAGGGGTAGTGAGTTCAGGTATCTACAGGTTAGGGACTTTGCACAAAAGGTCTTGAAGGGGTTCCCTAGATTGCCGGGATACACCCTGCTGGAGCGACTGCTGCTTCTGGATGTGGAAGGGGAGGGAAGAATTGGGGATATATATAAGTGGCTGGGGGAGATGGGAGGCGAGTGGGTGGTGAAGAGCAAGGAGAAATGGGAAGCGGAGTCGGGAATGGAGATCAATTGGGGAGTATGGAGTGAGGCACTGCGAAGGGTAAACGGGACCTCCTCTTGTGCAAGGATGAGCCTGATACAGTTTAAGGTGGTGCACAGGGTGCATATGACTCGGGCAAGAATGAGTGGGTTCTTTCAGGGGGTAGCAGATGAGTGTGAGAGGTGTGGGCGGGGGCCAGTGAATCACATGCACATGTTTTGGCGTTACGAAAATCGGGGAGATTCTGGGCGGGAGTGTTCGCGGTCTTAGCCAGGATAATGGAGGAGGAGGTGGACCCGGACCCCTTGGTGGCGATATTTGGGGTTTTGGAGAAGCCGGAGTTCATGGAGAGGAGGAAGGCCGATGTCATGGCCTTCACCGCTCTGATTGCACGGCGACAAATTTTGTTGGAGTGGCGGTCGGCATCGCCACCGGGGGGAGCGGCATGGTTGGGTGACCTGTATGACTTCCTGCGGTTAGAGAAGATAAAGTTAAGGGGCTCAGCAGGGGAGTTTGAGAAAAGGTGGGAGATGTTTGTGACCGTGTTTGAGGAGCTGTTCGTCGCAGGGGGGTGGGGGGGGGGGGGGGGGGTGATGGAGAGGTGGGGGGGGGGTGAAAAAGGAGAAAAATCTGTACTAACTGTATAGTTGATTGTTGGGAAGAATGTTTCCCGGGTTGTTTATTTGCTGTAACCTACTTTGATACAAGCTTGAATAAAATGTGTTTAAAAAAAAAACATATGACAAATGTCTGGGGGGGGGGTTCAGAAATCCATAGAAATAGAATCTGATTTAGTCACATCTGTAATTTATTCCGGCATGTGGTGTGTATGACCACAGCTTACCTGTTAATTCACATGTCCCTCATACTTACTTTGAATGTTAGAGTATAAGATGGATATATTAAATTGTTTTATCTGTCTGAATTTGTATGCATCTGTAAAGATATTGCTGGGTTAAAGAAATAGTGTGATTTGAATCCTTTTCTTGTGTTAGTAATAATAATAAGAAGAAGAATCTTTATTGTCACAAGTAGACTTACATAAACACTGCAATGAAGTTACTCTGAAAAGCCCCAATCGCCACATTCCAGCGCCTGTTCAGTTACTCGTAGGGAGAATTCAGAATGTTCAAATTACCTAACAGCACCTCTTTCGGGACTTGTGGGAGGAAACCGGAGCACCCAGAGGAAACCAACGCAGACACAGGGAGAACTTGCAGACTCCACACAGCCAGAGACCAAATCCAGGAATCGAACCTGGGACCTTGGTGCTGTAAAGCAACAGTGCTAACCACTGTGCTACCATGCCAGTATTGCAATCTTTCCAACCATTTGATCTCGAGTTATATGGTCTACTTTTCTTGTTCAATAAATGATTTATTCTTTCTGTTAAAAGTTCATCAGGAGACTCCTATGAATCTATTCAGTTACTTTCCTTCACAGTTTGCAAAAAAAAATCCATCAAGCAAGGTTTCACTCTGGGATCTGACTTGTCCAACATTAACATCAGCTGGGATCGGAACAAATGGGGTTCTTGTGGAATTAACAATCCTTGAATTTAAGTGAGATCTGCAAACCATTAAAGAAACAAGTACGTGGAGGTACTGACCTTAGGAACAGGATTTGCTGTGAAGTATATTACACTGGTTGGAACTCAAAATAACTTTGACTGTTGATAAAACGTTTCTGGAAGTAGAAAATGTAACAGTGGATAATTTTCAATCCTTGATAAGGCTACAGATTAAAGGTAGAAATAAAATCAGGATCTCATAATGATGATAGGATTAAAGTAATTATCCATAATTTAGAATTAAAAGAGGTGAAAGCTGTAAGTGGTGTATCACAGCTGGATTAGCTCAAATTCAGTTGCAAATGAAGCAGCGTGAGATAGAAAAAGAAAAGGAGATGAAAAATCTTGATTTAGCAGAAGAATAAGAAATAGAAATTAAAAAGCTTGAGTTGGCAAAAGAAGAAAAAGAAAAAGAAAGAGAAATGGAAATGCCAAAGCTTGAACAACAGAGAGAAAAGTTAGCAAGTGAGGAAAGAAATGAGGAAAGAGATAGACCTTCAAAGAGAGAAAGTACTCTGAAAGCGTGAACTGGCGAGAGAAAAACTTAAGGTACAGAGAGAAAGAACACTTTGTAGCTCTGATGAGGAATCAGGTTTTAATATAACACAGAGGAGACGATTTAACCACATTTTGCACCCGGCACGGATCTGGGCGCGCCAGCCCGCTCCTGATGCCGATTTCTGGATTGCGCTTAAATATAGCGAGCATATTATGAACCCCAATTTGCATTAAATTCCATCGCATAAGTGAGATTGAAGTTGAATATACTGGCCTCCCGGGAATTAATTGGCTCCCCAGTGATAAAGCACGTGACCGTTATTTCGTGCTCATTTTTAAAAACACGGGGCGCGATTCTCCGAAATGGAGACAAAGTCCCGACGCCGGAGTGAAAACCGGAGTGTTTCACTCCGGCGCCAGAGCCCACTCCCAGCCCCCTATTCTCCCGCCCCCGTGGGGCTAGGAGCAGCATCACGTATTTTATGCGCCCTGGGCCTTGGCGCCGCGTAAAAAGCGGCGCCACGTCAATGACACATGCGCGGTTGCCGACCTCCCTGAGGCCGCCCCGCAAGAAGATGGTGGATGGATCTTGCGGGGCAGCGGAGGAAAGGAGGTCCTCCTTTAGAGAGGCCGGCCCGCCGATCGGTGGGCATCGATTGCGGACCAGACCCCATCGGAGGCCCCCCCCGGTGCAGGAACCCCACCACAGGCCGTCCCCCAGCGATCCCGCGCAGTTCCCGCCGGCAGCGACCAGGTGTGGACGGCGCCGGCGGGAACCTGTCGTGTTGGGGCAGCCACTCGGCCCATCTAGGCCGGAGAATCGCCGCTCGCCTTTTGCAAACGGCGAGTGCCGATTCTCCGAGCAGCCAGGCGTGTTTCCCGCGGCGCTAGTTTGGGGGGATTGGGAGAATCGCATGCGGGTGTCGGGGAGGCGTGGCGGGGCTCACGCGGCGCCCGTCGATTCTCCCACCCGGCGTGGGGGGGGGGAGAATTCCGCCCTTGAAGCTGGTGCAATGGCTGCTGAAGGGAATTGAGGAGGTGAGTAGCCATTTCTAATTTCCGGCATGAAGCTCAAAGGGGGTTGGGCTTTGTTGGGGAGGCAGATGCATTCCAGGTCAGGGTATGCCCCTGGGCCGGGAGAGTGGGGCGGGGGGGGGGGGGGGGGGGAGGGCTGTTGAGGGTTTTTTCATCCGTGGGGCCTTCAAGCCATCTTTACATATTGTGGAGACTCAGAACGGGGGCATCTACAGTTGCTGCCTGTCTGTCCTGCTGAACATCTCCAGGACAGAGCCCTGTTCTTGGTTATATGCTGGAGATCACTTTAACTCCCTTTGATTATGAGCAGCCTCTCGCTTCACTGCTGAAGGCTACTGCTAATAAGGAATCGGCCTTGTTAGTTGTTGCTTTTGTTACTGGTGTAGTGCGTGCTGCATGCAACTAACTGGCATGTCACCGCGGGTTAAACACATTGGAAGTCAAGGATGTTCAACTGCACCTTGAGTGTCAGTGGAATATGTGGATGACACAATTTGGTTCCAGTGAGATTGGGCCGTGTGGGAGGGTCTGCACAGCTGCGGCTCCGGGATGGCGAATGACACAGATACATGGAACAAGTCAAACATTGATGGACAGCTCATTTCCACAACAAAGTTCTGGACATGATAACACATTTCTATTGAGGAACCTGCGAGGAGTGCTACCATGAAATTATTATTATTATAAACAAAATATCCTCAAGTGGTTGCAGGTTTTGTTTGCTGATTGCTCCTGCAGAAGGCTTCAATGCCTAGTATTTGTTTGCTGCTGCCTCTTCTGCTTCTAAGGCCAAGGGAGGATGTAAGCTGGCCTACTAGCAGGGCTGTAGAGGGGGTAAGAGTGCTCTTTTAGTCTTCTGCTGTTCTCTATGTCAGTGTGACTTTCTGGTGTGATAATTCCTGTCTTTGAGAGTCTGCAGGAGGGGGAGAGAGATGCGGAGGGATCCGAATGCTGCTGCAGCTGCCTGTAAGCTGTGTGTCTGTTTGCTGCCATCTCTTTTTCTTCTGTGGCCTGGAGTAAGGAAAGGGAGGATATACGACGTCCTACTGCTGGTACTGAAGGGGTGGCGAACAAATTGGACTGAACAACTTGCTGAAGGTACTGAAGAACTACTTTGCAGTTTGCAGGTGATTTTATTGTACTGTTGACTATTCAATGTCTAATGTCTGGAAACTGTGGTCTGGATTCTCCCAAAATGAGACTATGTCCCCACGCCGGCGTAAAAACGGTGGAGTTTTACTCCAGAAATTCCTTACAAAAGTTGAACAATTTCAATGCCCTGCAGGGGGCTAGATGGGACTCAGAGTGATTCACGCAGCTTTTGCTGCGGATATGGGCCCCCACACCATTAGCGGCTGCGCCGAGCTCCATGGCGGACTCAGACCGCGGAGCCCCACCGATGGACCGGATGCCCGAGCCTGAAACTGCGCAGATTTAATCTCCAGCCACCTTTTAGGCCTCCCTTGGCCTCCAATTCCCGCCCCCCCCCCCCCCCGACCAGGGCGGCCATGGACTGAGTCCGCAGTCGCCACGCCAGCATCCCGACCGGCAATAGGTGGTTAGTTCCACGCCGTCGGTAAATTAGTTGGTCGGGAACGAAGGACTGCTGGGCAGGCCGCTAGCAATGGCCCCAACGGCGGCGCGCCATACTCCGTGGTCATGCCGATTTTCGGGGCCCAGAGAATCGCCAGACTGGCGTCAGGCCCGATTACGGCGTGAAAGTGGATTCTCCGCTCCCGCGCCGGCCGCGATTTGGCATGGGGCTGCAGAGAATCCAGCCCTGTGTTTGTTTGATGCTACCTCTTTTGCTTCTGTGGCCTGGAGCAAGGAAAGGGAGGGAGTCAAATGATCTGCTGCCAGTGCTGGAGGAAGGTAAGGATGGCAGCCCAATTCAACTGAGCAACCTGTTGAAGGTACTGAAGGGCTGCTCTTGCAATTGTTGGTGACTTTATTGTGTTGCTGACTGTTCAATGTTTAATGTCTGGAAGCTGTGTGTTTGCTTGCTGCCATCTCTTTTACTTCTGTGGCCTGGGGCAAGAAAAGGGAGAAAGTCAGATAATCTGCTGCCAGTGCTAAAGGAGGGGAATGATGGTGGCCCAATTCAACTGAGCAATTTGCTGAATATCTTGTTGACTTACTGATGCTCGATCAATAACTCCAGAAGCGAGATTGGATGACAATTGAAGGCTTTATTGGACTAGATGTTTCCCCCAGCAGAGCAGGTACAGAATGCAGCTGCTGAGGAGACACAGACTCTTATACTCCGCCTTACTGGGCAGAACCAGCAGGCAGGCTTCACCAATGATCTTCATGTCTCAGGTACCTCCCACACCAATGGCCTTACAGCCTCAACCTAGGTACCGTAATACCCCTAATACAGACTACCACATTCACCCCCTGGTAAAAAAGAGTCCGGCGGGGGTGGTGGTCTCATGTCATACATTGGTAGAGGTTATGGTGATACCCGTCAGTGGTACAGTGTTTTGCCTTATTACATGTCACAACTATTTACAGTATTCATTTTACATGTACATATCAGAATGAAGCAATTAGTCGATCGGGGGCCCTGGTCGTCCTCTGTGATCGTCGCAGTTTCGGCAGTGATGCAGGCGCCGGCTCGGGCATCCGTGACTCCGGGACCGTGACTTCGGCTTCTTCGGTAGCTTCATCACCCCTGGATGGGACCACTGGAAGAACCGATCCACCTGGAAAGGGGGCAGCCGTGGTGAGGGCTGGTGAGAGGGAGGGTGGGGTTGGTGAGGAGGTGTGGGTGGGGATCCAGCGGGCCCTGGTAGGGAGACCATATCCTGCCGGTCGTCGGGGTACGCCACGTAGGCGTACTGAAAGTTAGTGTGAAGGAGGTGGATCCTCTCTACCAATGGGTCCGACTTGTGCGCCCGCACATGTTTGCGGAGCAGAATGGGTCCAGGAGCTGCCAGCCATGTTGGGAGCGAGGTCCCGGAGGAGGACTTCCTGGGGAAAATAAGGAGACGTTCATGAGGTGTTTCGTTTGTCGTGGTACACAGCAGTGATCAGATGGAGTGGGATGCATCGGGAAGGAGCTCCGGCCAGTGGGAGACTGGGAGATTCCTGTACCATAGGGCCAGTAGGACGGTCTTCCAGACCGTTCCGTTCTCCCTCTCTACCTGTCCGTTTCCCCGGGGGTTATAACTGGTCGTCCTGCTCGAGGCGATGCCTTTGCAGACCAGTAATTGACGCAGTTCGTCGCTCATGAAGGAGGACCCCCCCCCTATCGCTATGTATATAGGCGGGGAAACCGAACAGGGTAAAGATACTGTGGAGGGCTTTTATGACGGTGGCTGCGGTCATGTCGGGGCAGGGGATGGCGAATGGGAACCAGGAGTATTCGTCAATCACGTTCAGGAAATACGTGTTGCGGTCGGTGGAGGGGAGGGGCCCTTTGAAGTCCATACTGAGGCGTTCAAAGGGACGGGAAGCCTTCATCAGGTGCACTTTCTCTGGCTTGTAGAAGTGCAGATTGCACTCTGCGCAGGTTTGGCAGTTCCTGGTGGCGGCCCTGATCTCCTCGAGGGAGTAGGGCAGGTTGCGGGTCTTGATAAAATGGAAGAATCGAGTGACCCCCGGGTGGCAGAGACCCTCATGGAGGGCCCGGAGTTGGTCCACTTGTGCGTTGGCACATGTGCCACGGGAGAGGGCATCAGGAGGCTCATTTAGCTTCCCAGGACGATACAGGATCTCGTAGTTGTTGGTGGAGAGCTCGATCCTCCACCGTAAGATCTTATCGTTCTTTATCTTGCCCCGCTGTGCATTATCGAACATGAAAGCTACCGACCATTGGTCAGTGAGGAGCGTGAATCTCCTGCCGGCCAGGTAATGCCTCCAGTTCTGCACAGCTTCTACTATGGCATGGGCCTCCTTTTCAAAGGGGGAATGACGGATTTCTGAAGCATGGAGGATGCGTGAGAAGAAGGCCACGGGCCTGCCCGCTTGGTTGAGGGTGGCCGCCAGAGCTACGTCGCACGCGTCGCTCTCGACTTGGAAGGGAACGGATTCATTGATTGCATGCATCGTAGCCTTTGCGATGTCCGCCTTTATGCGGCTGAAGGCCTGGCGGGCCTCTGCCGACAGGGGGACAACTGAGGATTGGATTAGTGGGCGGGCCTTGTCTGCATAATTGGGCGTAATATTGGGCGTAATATGAAAAAAAACCCAGGCAGCGTTTCAGGGCCTTGGAGCAGTGGGGGAGGGGAAACTCCATGAGGGTGCGCATGCGTTCGGGATCTGGGCCTATGACTCCATCATGCACTACGAAGCCGAGGATAGTTAGACGGTCGGTGCTGAACACGCATTTGTCCTTGTTGTAGGTCAAGTTAAGGGCTTTTGCGGTATGGAGGAATTTGCGGAGGTTGGTGTCGTGGTCCTGCTGGTCGTGTCCGCAGATGGTGACGTTGTCGATGTATGGAAACGTGGCCCGCAAACCGTACCGGTCAACCATTCGGTCCATCTCCCGTTGGAAGACTGAGACTCCATTTGTGACACCGAAGGGAACACTTAGGAAGTGGTAGAGCCGCCCATCTGCTTCGAATGCAGTGTACCTGCGGTCGTCCGGGCGGATGGGGAGCTGGTGGTAGGCGGATTTGAGGACCACCATGGAAAAGACCTTGTATTGTGCAATCTGATTGGCCAAATCAGATATGCGGGGGAGAGGGTACGTGTCAAGCTGCGTATACCTGTTGATGGTCTGACTATAATCGATGACCATCCTGTGCTTCTCACCGGTCTTTACAACCACTACTTGAATTCTCCAGGGGCTGTTGCTAGCCTTGATGGCAACTTTCTTCAGTAGCCTGGACTTCCGACCTTATGAAGGTCCAATCCTGGGCACTGTACCGTCTGCTCCTGGTGGCGACGGGTTTGCAATCTGGGGTGAGGTTCACAGAAAGGGAAGGCGGGTCTACCTTGAGGGTCGCAAGGGGGGTGTAGGGCTGCCGAATTTAAAAGTTAAGCTCTGGAGTTTGCATTGGAAGTCCAACCCCAGGAGCGTGGCAGCGCAGAGGTGAGGGAGGACATAAAGTCAGACATTTTTTAATTCTCTTCGCTGGACCGTGAGGTTCGCTACGCAGAACCGTTTGATCTCTACAGAGTGAGATCCGGAGGCCAGGGAGATTTTTTGGTTAACTGGGTGCATGGGAAGAGAACAGCGCCTTCCCGTGTTGGGGTGTATGAAGCTCTCTGTGCTCCCGGAGTCGATCAGGCAGGATGTTTTGCGCCCGTTGATGAGTTACGGTCGTCATCGCGGTCAAGAGTGTTTGGGGCCGAGGCTGGTCCAGGGCCACCGAGGCGAGTCGTGGTACAAATTGGAGATTTTCCTTGGGCGGTGTGTGGTCATCCGAATCGGGGTCCTGAGACTCCAGCCAAGGTGGCGCCGCCCACGGGTCGCACATGGCTGGGGGTGGGCAAGATGGCGGTGCCCACACATCACACGTGGTCCCTGGGGAACAAGATGGCGACGCCCGGGGCCCGCACATGGCTGGGGAAAAAGAAGATGGCAGCTCCCGTGGCCCGCACATGGCCTGTGGAGAGAGTTGTGGTGGCGGCCCCGGTTCGCCCCCGGAGACAGCGGCGACCGCCCGGGCCTGGCATACTGTCACAAAATGGCCCTTTTTGCCACAACCTTTGCAGGTGGAGGAGTGGGCCGAGCAGCGCTGCCAGGGGTGCTTGGCTTGCCCGCAAAAATAACAGTGGGGCCCCCCAGGGTTGCCTGGTAGCCGCGCGGCCCAAGCTTGTGGGGGGTATGGGGGATACATCGGGGTCGGCCGTGGGTGGGTTCCAAGTTGCCCAAGGGGCTGCTGCGTGGTTGGGGACGTACGCCCGGGCGTTTTGGGAGGCCACATCCAGGGAGCTCTCAAGGGCCTGTGCCTCCTTGAGGCCTAGTGTCTCTTTCTCCAGCAGTCGCTGGCGGATTTGGGAGGACAGCATACCTGCAACGAATGCGCCCCGGATTAAACGTTCTGTGTGGTCGCTGGCTGAAACTTGCGGGCAGTCACAGTTCCTACCCAGTACCAGGAGCGCGCGGTAGAATTCATCCAGCGATTTCCCCCGGGATTTGTCGCTTTGTCGCTAGCAGATGTCGGGCGTAAACCTGGTTTACTGGGCGAATGAAGTGTCCTTTTAACAGGGCCATCGCGGAGGGTGCCCATTGATGAGGGTGTAGATCTCTGGGCTCACCCTCAAGTGGAGAACTTGCAGTTTCTGGTCCTCCGTGGGTGCAGTCGTGGCCGCCCTGAGGCACCCTTTGAAGCACGCCAGCCAGTGTTTGAAGGATGCCGCTGAGTTTGCCGCGTGGGGGCTGAGCTGCAGACACTCCTGCTTGATTTGGAGCGCCATTCTTTAAAATCTAGTCCAATAAATGGACTAGATGTTTCCCCAGCAGCGCAGGTACAGAATGCGGCTGCTAAGGAGACACAGACTCTTATGCTCCGCCTTACTGGGCGGAACCAGCAGGCAGGCTTCACCAATGATCTTCATGCCTCAGGTACCTCCCACACCAATGGTCTTACAGCCTCAACCTAGGTACCGTAATGCCCCTAATACAGACTACCACACTTACTTTTGCAGATTTCTGGTGGCTTTATTAAACTGTTTAATGTTTAATGTCTGGAAGCTGTGCAGATTGCAGGTGACTTTATTGTACTGTTGAGTGTTCAATGTTTAATGTCCGGAAGCCATGTGTTTGCTATTGTACTGCTGATTATTTCATGTTTAATTCTGGAGGCTGTGTGCTTGTCTGATGCCAGTCCCCTTGCTTCTGTGGTTTGGAGCAAGGGGAAGGGTGGCAGTACAATGACCTACTAATAGTGCTGGAAAAGAAAAGGGGTGCTCTTTTGCTGTTCTGCCATGCTCCGTATCGGTGTGACTTTCCGGTGTTTTGTTATGCTCCCCTCAAGTGACTTTCCACTGATGCAAGTCTATGCTGGAGTTGTGGGAAGGAGAGAGAGTTATTGTACCATTGACTGTTTAATGCTTAATGTCTGGAGGCTGTGTGGTTGTCTGATGCTGCCCCTTTTGCTTCTGCCAGTGCTGGAGAGGGGGAAGGGGTGCGGTCTCACTCTTCTGCTATGCTCCGCATCGGTGTGACCTTCTGGTGTATTGTTACAATAATAATAATCTTTATTATTGTCACAAGTAGGCTTACATTAACACCGCAATGAAGTTACTGTGAAAACCCCCTAGTCGCTACATTCCGGTGCCTGTTCGTGCATACAGATGGGGGAATTCAGAATGTCCTATTCACCTAACAAGCATGTCTTTTGGGACTTGTGGGAAGAAACCGGAACACCCGGAGGAAATCCACGCAGACACAGGGAGAATGTCCAGACTTCGGACAAACAGTGACCCAACCGGAAATCGAAGCTGGGACCCTGGCGCTGCTCACCCCCAAGCACCTTTCCACTGATGCGAGTCTAGAGCTGGAAGATGTGCGAGGGGGAGAGCGCAGTGGATTGATTCAAATGCTGGTGACTTCATTGTACTGTTGACTGTTTAATGTTTAATGTGTATTTTGTTTTTTTTGTATAAAGGATTACTAGAGCTTTGTGTTTGCACCGATATTCTGTAGCAAAAGGAGCCTGTGTGTGTATGGCATGGTGCCTTTTCCTTGTTGGTGAATGGATACTGTGATATATGGACTGTTAAGTGGTTTGTTTTATCTCTTTGCATAAAGATATTGTTGACCGTTTAATAAACAAAATATTCTCAAGTGGAGCTGTAGGGTGTGTTGGCTGATTGCTCTTGCTTGTGTCTGCAATGCCTGAAGGCCTAATGTTTGTTTGCTGCTGCCTCTTCTACATATGTGGCCTGGAGTAAAGAAAGGCAAGGAGTAAGATGTCCTACTGCTGGTGCTGGAGAAGGGGAAGTAGACCGATTTGATTGAGCAATTTGCTGAAGGTATTGAAGAACAGCTTTGCAGCTTGCTAGTAACTTGGTTGTACTGTTGACCGATCAGTGTTTACTGCCTGGAAGCTGAGTGTTTGCTTGCTACTGCCACTTTTCCTTCTGTGGCCTGGCGCATGGAAAGGGAGGAAGTCAGATGACCTACTGTCAGTGCTGGAGGAGAGGAAGGGTGGTGGCTGGATTCAACTGAGTAACCTGCTGAAGGTATTGAAGAACTGTTTTTGCAGATTATTGGTGACTTTATTGTATTGCTGATTCCAGTGTTTACTGCCTGGAGGCTGTGTGTTTGCTTGCTACCCTTTCTTTTACTTCTGTGAACTGCAGCAAGGAAAGGGTGGAAGTCAGGTGATCTGCTGCTGGTGCTGAAGGAGGAAAGGATGGCTGAGCAACTTGCTGGAAGTCTTGAAGGACTCCTTTTGCAGATTGTTGCCGACTTTATGAAACTGTTGATTATTTACTTTTTAATGTCTGAAATCCATGTAGACTGGTGGTGATGTTATTGTATTGTTGATTGTTTAATGTCCAGAATCCATGGACGAAATTCTCCCTCCCCACGACGGGTGGGAGAATCGCCGGGACGGCGCGCGTGTCCCGCCATGCCACCCCGACGCCCGCACGCGATTTCCCCCTCCCCCCCAAACCGGCGCGGCGAGAATCACGGCTGGCCGCTGGGAGAATCGTTGCTCGCCGTTTGCAACGGGCGAGCGGTGATTCTCCGGCATGGATGGGCCGAGCGGTCTGCCCAATACGACGGGTCCCCACCGGCGCCGTCCACACCTGGTCGCTGCGGATGGGAACAGCGCGGGAACGCTGGGGGGGGGGGGGGGGCGGCCTGTGGGGGGGGGAGGGGGTTTCCTGCACCGGGGGGGCCTCAAATGGGGTCTGGCCCGCGATCGGTGCCCACCGATCGGCGGGCCGGCCTCTCTGAAGGAGGACCTCCTTTCCTCCGCCACCCCGCAAGATCCATCTGACATCTTCTTGCGGGGCGACCTCGGGGAGGACGGCAACCGCGGATGCACGGGTGACGTCATTTACGCGATGCCGGCCGCGTCATTTACGCGGCACCGCTTTTACGCGGCGCCAAGGCACGGTGCACGTAAATTACCCGACGCTGCTCCAAGCCCCCCGGGGGCGGGAGAATAGGGGGCTGGGAGCGGGCTCCGACGCCGGAGTGAAACACTCCGGTTGTCACTCCGGCGTCAGCACTTAGACTCCCGATGGGAGACTTGCGCCCCATGTGTTTGCTATGGTACTGTTGATTGTTTAATGCCTGGAGGCCACATGTTTGGCTAATGCCATCCTCTTGCTTCTGATGCCTGGGACAAGGGGAAAGGTGGCAGTAAGATAACCTACTCCCAATGCTAGCTGAGGGGAAGGGGTGCTCTTTCGCTCTTCTGACGTGCTTTGTGTCGGTGTTTTGTTATGCTACCCTCGAGCGACTTTCCACTGATACAAGTCTACTGCTGGAGCTGCAGGAGGGGGAGAGAGTTATTGTACTGTTGACTGTGTAATGTTTACTGCTTGGAGGCCATGTGCTTGTCTGCTGCAACCCCTTTTGCTTTTGTGGCCTGTAGTACATGGCCTACAGCCAGTGCTAGAGAGGGGGAAGGGGTGTGACTTTCACGTGTATTGTTCATCTACCCCGAGGGCCTTTCCACTGATGTGAGTCTACAAGACGCTGAAAGATGCCCATCGTACGAACGGAATATGTCGCTCGACTCATCGATCGACAGTTCCAACGCGCCACAGCAAAAAAACGCACTGACCTCCTCAGAAGACAACATGGGATACAACCTACAGAGTACCCTTCGTCGTCCAGTACTTTCCCGGAGCGGAGAAACTACGACATCTTCTTCGCAGCCTTCAACACGTCATCGATGAAGATGAACATCTTGCCAAGATCATCCCCACACCCCCACTACCTGCCTTCAAACAACCGCCCAACCTCAAACAAACCATTGTTTGCAGCAAACTACCAAGCCTTCAGAACAGCGACCACGACACCACACAACCCTGCCATGGCAATCTCTGCAAGACGTGCCAGATCATCGACATGGATACCACCATTACACGTGAGGACACCACCCACCAGGTACGTGGTAAATACTCGTGCGACTCGGCCAACGTTGTCTACCTCATACGCTGCAGGAAAGGATGTCCCAAAGCGTGGTACATTGGCGAGACCATGCAGACGCTGCGACAACGAATTAACAGGCATCGTGCGAGAATCACCAGGCAGGAATGTTCCCTTCCAGTCGGGGAACACTTCAGCAGTCATGGGCATTCAGCCTCTGATCTCTGGGTAAGCGTTCTCCAAGGCGGCCTTCAGGACGCGCGACAACGCAGAATCACCGAGCAGAAACTTATAGCCAAGTTCTGCACACATGAGTGCGGCCTCAACCGGGACCTGGGATTCATGTCGCATTACATTCATCCCCCACCATCTGGCCTGGGCTTTCGAAATCCTACCAACTGTCCTGGCTTGAGACAATTCACACCTCTTTAACCTGGGGTTACCCCTATCTCTGGATCTGTAAACACTTAATTAACTGCAAATGCTCGCATTCTAAGCATTGTCTGGCATCTTTGAATCTGTCTATATATGTGTTTCTGGAACAGGCCTCTTCATTCACCTGAGGAAGGAGCAGCGCTCCGAAAGCTAGTGACATCGAAACAAACCTGTTGGACTTTAACCTGGTGTTGTAAGACTTCTTACTGTGCTCACCCCAGTCCAACGCCGGCATCTCCACATCATGGCTACCATCGACACCGCAAAATATGCTGGGTGCGATTCAGCGGATTTATAGCTAAGTCCGGCTTCTGACGCAATTGGCAGGGTGTTTTCTGGTGGGTGCAGTGCTGAGACTCACCCCAGTTTTGGGCCTTGGGTATTTTCTCCCCACTGAGGTCACAATTTAGTCAATTTCCTGCTGGCGAGCTCAGCTCACCGACCCCACCCCCCACTTTCAGACCCTCCTACTCTCTGGACTCCCCCTTTACACCCCAACCTTCTAGTGGCCCCTGGAACCCCTCCCACCACTCTAATGGGAAAGGCCACCCTCCCTCCCCAGGCCCGGCACCTGGCAGTGTCAACCTAGCACATGAGCACCTTGACAATGTGGACATTGTGGCAGTGCCAGGGTATCATGCTGGGACTCCGAAGTGCCTGGGTACCAGGGGGAGTGCCAAGGTAATACCCAGCCCTGTTCCTGGCCATCCAATGGTCTCTAAAGGCCTGCAAGGCCCCCGAAGAGCCGTCAGGCCAGGTCCTGGAAGTCAGTGCCAAACAGCACCGGTTGAGGTCTCAAAGGTGCATTCATTGACTCCTGGGCTCCGGTTTAATGTGGCGTCCGGGTTTGTAAATGACCCTAACGGCCAAGCAAGGGCGAGATCCAGATAGTGCTGTGTAGAGCAAGTTGGGTAACTTGCGATCGTCCAGTGCCTGGTGCGGAGCTCAATTTGAGACTATCGCAGGATTTACCTGCGCCGGACACAACGTGCTGACTGAATTGCGCCCACTGTACCCGGATTTCCAGAAAGCATTTGATCAGATGACACATCAAAGGTTATTATGAAATATAAAACTTGTGGTGTTGGGGATAACATATGGATTATGTTCTGCCTGGATTGAAGATTGACTGGCTAGCAGGAAACAGAGAGAATGCATAAATGGGTCTTTGTCTGATTGGCAGGATGTGATGAGTGTAGTCCCACGGAGGTCCGTGTTGGGACTTCAACTTCTTACAATTTACATCAATGACTCAGATGAGGGGAGTGTAAGCACGGTAGCTAAATTTGCAGATGACACAAAGGTAGGTAAGAAAGTATGTTATGAAGAAGTCTTATGAGCAGAGGTTCCTCAGTAGAGTTTAGAAGAATAAAGGGTGACTTGATTGAAGTATATAAGATCCTGAATGGTATTGACAAGGTGAATGTGTAAATGATGTTCCCTCTTACAGGTTAGTCTAGAAACAGGGGATAAGTTAAAGGTTGCCCGCATGGGACAGATTTGAGGAGAATTGTTTTCTCTGAGGGTTGTGCGGCTTTGGAACTCTGCCTCAGAAGGCGATGGAAGCGGGGTTATTGAATGTTTTTTAGAAGGAGGTAGATAGATTCTTGTTAGGCAAGAGAATCTAAGGTTATCAGGGGTAGATGGGAATGTGGAGCTCAACACAAGCAGATCAACCATGATCTTATTGAATGGTGAAGCAGGCATAAAGGGCCGAATGGCCGACTCCTGCTCCTGACTGTATGTCAGTATGCTTGCATGTTTGTGTGTTTCCATAGCTGTGTAAAATAAGGTAATGCACTTTTAGGATGGCTTTGGTACTTCTCATATGGATCTCTTGTGTTCACTGAGTCATTGTTAAAGCATGTCTTTGCGATTCCCTGATGAGCACAGTACCTTCTGATCACGTAATCATAAAAAGTTGTTTTCCATCAGACTGGATCAATCACTCTGTGGCTGCATTTACGCTCACACTGATGATTCATCTGAAACAGCAATATTCCCGATCTAGACAATCTGTATTTCCCACATCATTCTCTCTAAGGAGAGCAGAAAATTAAAGTGGGAATATACTTTTACACATTCTCCCTTCTTCACATACATCAACCTCCATGAGTCATGAAGGCCCATAACTTGCCTCTTTTCCTCTTTACCTTTCAGCATACTGTAAGCGTGAACTCAAATTCCTACAAGAGGCAGCAACAAGTTCACAATAAACCTGTTTTCCCAAACACTCCCCTTTACAAACTCTAAGTAGTCAAACTTCAGTCCCTATGTCTTGTTCAGAATTAAGTCTTCCTCACCCTCACCTAACCTAAGGGGCAATTTAGCATGGCCAATCCACCTAAACTGCACATCTTTGGATTGTGGGAGGAAACCAGAGCACCCGGAAGAAACCCAAGCAGACACGGAGAGAACATACAAACTCCACACAGACAATCACCCAAGGTCGGAATTCAACCTGGGGTCTCTGGCGCTGTGAGGTATCAGTGTTAACTATTGTGCCATCGCACCATCCACTTATTTTCCTGATTGGCCACCCCACATTGCTACTGTGCCACTGACCTTGCTGGATGACATCACAGGGGTTCAAATAAGCATCTCCAGCGTTCTGTCTAATTTCAGTTCCATTGCCCCATCAGCAAATCGACAGTAGCTCTATTCATTCTCCTGTATTTTCGGGCATCTTTTCATGAACTCCCAGAAAACAGCACAGTGGTTAGCACTGTTGCTTCACAGCTCCAGGGTCCCGGATTCGAATCCCAGCTTGGGTCACTGTCTGTGCGGAGTCTGCACATTGTCAAGTGAGTGTGCCTTTAAGAAATGGGTGTTTATAAATGGGTATGTATATAAATATCTGTAGTGAGAGCACCTTTAAGAAATGGGTGTTTACCACTGCAGTGATGTCAGAGAGTGGGTGGAGCTGGGCTGTCTGTCAGCTTTTTACATTCGTTTTAGGCTGTTTGCTGGAGGGTGTGTTTTAGTTTCGTTTTCAGAGCTGGATAGCTGCAGTCACAGCCAGAAGGTGTATGAGTTTCTCTCTGTAATCTAAAGACTGTAAATCGATCCTGGTGATTTAAAACTAATAACAGTAGTGACTTTAACCTGATGTGCTTCTGGTAAAAGGTGTTTTAAGTCTTATGGATGTTAAAAGGAAAGCTTAAAGGATGGCTTAGTGTTGTATTCTTTGGGGGTTGTATTTGAATTAATGGTTGCTACGATGTTAACTGTATGTTTTAAAGGATAACTTGAGTTCACAGCGACCTTTTGACCACAGGGAAAGCAGAGGCACAGTTGAGGAAAGTGCAGGGGGCGACGTATGAGTATGGGGAGAAGGCGAGTCGGGTGCTGGCACACCAACTTCGTAAGAGGGAGGCCGAGGGAGATAGGTGGAGTTAAGGATAGCAGGGGGAATACGGTGCGGAGTGTGGTGAGAATAAATGAGGTATTTAGGGACTTCTATGGGGATCTGTACAGATCGGAGCCCCCAGCGGGGGAAGAGGGGATGCGACGATTTTTGGATCAGCTGAGTTTCACGAGGGTGGAGGAGCAGAAGGTGGCTGGTTTAGGGGCGCCAATTGGGAGGGAGGAGCTGGTTAAAGGATTGGGGAGCATGCAGGCGGGGAAGGCCCCGGGGCCAGATGGGTTCCCGGTCGAGTTTTACAGGAAATACGTGGACCTGCTAGGCCCATTGCTAGTGAGGACTTTCAATAAGGCAAGGGAGGGGGGGGACCTTGCCCCCGACAATGTCCGGGGCGCTGATCTCTCTGATCCTGAAGCGGGACAAGGACCCACTGCAATGTGGGTCGTATAGACCGATCTCGCTCCTCAGTGTGGATGCTAAGTTGCTGGCAAAAGTGCTGGCTACGAGAATTGAGGACTGTGTCCCGGGGGTGATACATGAGGACCGGACGGGATTTGCAAAGGGCAGGCAGCTACACACTAATGTGCGGAGGCTCCTCAATGTGATTCTGATGCCCTCGGTGGAGGGAGAAGCGGAGGTAGTGGCAGCTATGGCGCAGAGAAGGCCTTCGACCGGGTGGAGTGGGAGTATCTTTGGGAAGTGCTGTGGAGGTTTGGGTTTGGGGAGGGGTTCATCAACTGGGTCAGATTGCTATATAGAGCCCCGGTGGCGAGTGTGGCTACGAATCAGCGGAGGTCGGAGTACTTTCGGCTGTACCGAGGGACGAGACAGGGGTGTCCCCTGTCCCCCCTGCTCTTCGCACTGGCGATTGAACCCCTGGCTATGGCACTGAGAGAGTCGAGGAACTGGAGTGGGTTGGTGCGGGGTGGGGAGGAGCATAGGGTGTCACTTTATGCGGACGACCTGCTGCTGTATGTGGCGGACCCAGTGGGAGGAATGCCAGAGGTAATGAGGATGCTTAGGGAATTCGGGGACTTTTCGGGGTTCAAGCTCAATTTGGGGAAGAGCGAGCTGTTCGTAGTTCAGCTAGGGGACCAGGAGAGGGGGATTGGCGAGCTCCCACTAAAAAGGGCGGAGAGGAGTTTCAGATATTTGGGGGTCCAGGTGGCCAGGAGCTGGGAGGCCCTGCATAGGCTTAACTTTACAAGGCTGGTGGAGCAAATGGAGGAGGAGTTCAAGAGGTGGGACGCGTTGCCGCTGTCCCTGGCGGGTAGAGTGCAGTCAATCAAAACGACGGTGCTCCCAAGGTTTTTGTTCTTGTTCCAGTGCCTCCCCATGTTTATCCCGAAGGGTTTTTTCAGGCGGGTTAACAGGAGTATAATGGGGTTTGTGTGGGGGCGAGGGACTCCGAGGGTGAGAAGGGTGTTCCTGGAGCGGAGTAGAGATATGGGGGGGGCTGGCACTGCCCAACCTCTGTGGGTACTACTGGGCCGCCAATGCGACAATGGTGCGCAAGTGGGTGATGGAGGGGGAGGGGGCTGCATGGAAAAGGCTGGAGACGGCGTCCTGTGTGGGTACGAGTCTGGTGGCACTGGCAACGGCGCCGCTGCCGCTCCCTCCAAGGAGGTATACCACGAGCCCAGTGGTGGTGGCGGACCTCAAAATTTGGGAGCAGTGGAGGCGGCATAGGGGGGAAGTTAGGGCCTCGGCGTGGACCCCATTACGGGGGAACCACCTGTTCGGCCAAGGAAGAACAGGTGGAAGGTTCTCGGGGTGGCACAGGGCAGGCATACGAAAGTTAGGGGACCTGTTTGTGGACGGGAAGTTCGCGAGCTTGGGTGAGCTGGAGGAGAAGTACGGGCTCACCCCGGGGAACACCTTCAGGTATTTACAGGTAAGGGCGTTTGCCAGACGGCAGGTGGTGGAATTCCCACGGCTACTGCCACACACAGTAGAGGACAGGGTGCTCTCGGGGAGGTGGGTGGGTGGGAGTGGGGAAGATCTCGGAAACTTACCAGGTGATGCAGGAGGAGGAGGAGGCCTCGGTGGTGGAGTTGAAAGGTAAGTGGGAGGAGGAGTTGGGAGAGGAGATCGAAGAGGGGACGTGGGCAGATGCCCTAGGGAGGGTGAACTCTTCCTCTTCATGTGCGAGGCTCAGCCTCATACAGTTGAAGGTGCTGCACAGGGCGCACATGACCGGGACAAGGATGAGCAGGTTCTTTGGGGGTGAGGACAGGTGTGTTAGGTGCTCAGGGAGCCCAGCAAATCACACCCATATGTTCTGGGCATGCCCAGCACTGGAGGAATTTTGGAAGGGCGTAGCGAGGACGGTGTCGAGGGTGGTAGGATCCAGGGTCAAACTGGGCTGGGGGCTCACAATATTTGGGGTGGCAGAGGAGCCGGGAGTGCAGGAGGCGAAAGAGGCCGGTATTCTGGCCTTTGCGTCCCAGGTAGCCCGGCGAAGGATTCTCCTTCAGTGGAAAGATACGAGGCCCCCAAGCGTGGAATCCTGGATCAGCGATACGGCAGGGTTCATTAAATTGGAGAGGGTGAAATTCGCCTTGAGAGGGTCGGTACAAGGGTTCTTTAGGCGGTGGCAACCGTTCTTAGACTTTCTGGCAGAACGATAGACATTGGTCAATGGCAGCAGCAGCTCGGGGGGGTGGGGGGGGGGGGGGGGGTTTACTTTATTTTTGTTTATGTTATTTACACTGGAAGGGTCTGAGGGGGTGTCTACACCTGTTGTCTTAAGTCGGGGTGTTAATGTTAATTTATTATTTAGGTACAGGGGGGAGGGGTTTGGGTGGTTGCTTTTTTAGTTTGTGTTTTGTACTTAACCCTGTTGGGTTCTTTTTTCTTTCTCATTTTGTTATTGATATTTTATGAAAACCTTTAATAAAAATTATTTTTTTTAAAAGAAGAGGGCGGAAAGGAGCTTTCGGTACTTAGGGATCCAGGTGGTTGGGAGTTGGGGGGCCCTGCACAAACTCAATTTGACGCGGTTGGTGGAGCTGATGGAGGAGGATTTCAAAAGATGGGATGTGCTGCCACTCTCGCTAGCGGGCAGGGTGCAGTCGGTTAAAATGATGGTCCTCCCGAGGTTTCTCTTTGTGTTCCGATGCCTTCCCATTATGATTCCCAAGGCCTTTTTCAAACGGGTAGGTAGGAGCATCATGGGTTTCGTGTGGACAAATAAGACTCCGAGGGTAAAGAGGGTGTTTCTGGAGCGTAGTAGGGACAGGGGAGGGCTGGCTCTGCCGAATTTGTGTGACTATTATTGGGCTGCCAATGTGGCGATGATCCCTAAGTGGGTAATGGAGGGAGAGGGGGCGGTGTGGAAGAGGTTGGAGATGGCGTCCTGTGTGGGCACGAGCCTGAGGACGCTGGTGACGGCACCGCTGCCGCTCTCGCCGACAAGGTACACCACGAGTCCGGTGGTGGCAGCGACGTTGAAGATCTGGGGGCAGTGGAGACGACACAGGGGCGAGGTGGGAGCCTCGGTTTGGTCCCCGATTCAGGAGAACCATCAGTTTGTTCCGGGAAGGATGGATGGGGGATTTCGGAGCTGGTATCGGGCAGGGATTAGAAGAATGGGGGACCTGTTTATAGATGGGACGTTTGCGAGCCTAGGGTCGCTGGAGGAGAAGTTTGGGTTACCCCCGGGAAATGCTTTCAGGTATATGCAAGTGAGGGCATTTGTGAGGCAGCAGGTGAGGGAATTCCCACTGCTCCCGGCACAGGGGACTCAGGACAGGATGATTTCGGGTGTATGGGTTGGAGAAGGCAGGGTTTCGGCGATCTACCAGGAGCTGAAAAAAGAGGAGGAGGCCTCGGTAGAGGAGTTAAAGGGCAAGTGGGAGGAGGAGCTTGGGGAGGAGATAGATGAGGGTCTGTGGGGTGATGCCCTGAGTAGTGTTAATTCTTCCTCCTCTTGCGCCAGGCTCAGCCTAATACAATTCAAGGTTATGCACAGAGCGCATATGACAGGGGCGAGGTTGAGTAGGTTCTTTGGGGTGGAGGATAGATGTGGGAGGTGCTCGGGAAGCCCGGCGAATCACGTCCACATGTTCTGGTCGTGCCCGGCACTGGATGGGTTCTGGAGGGGTTTCACGAGGACTATGTCCAAGGTGGTGAAAGTCCAGGTCAAGCCGAGTTGGCGGTTGGCATTATTTGGGGTAACGGACGAGCCGGGAGTGCAGGAGGCGAAAGAGGCCGGTATCCTGGCCTTTGCATCTCTGGTAGCCCGGCGGAGGATCTTGCTATTATGGAAGGAGGCAAAGCCCCCCAGTGTGGAAGCCTGGATAAATGACATGGCAGGGTTCATTAAGCTGGAGAGGATAAAGTTTGCCTTACGAGGGTCTGTGCAGGGGTTCTTCAGGCGGTGGCAACCGTTCCTAGACTATCTCTCGGAGCGTTAGGAGGAGGTCAGCAGCAGCAGCAACCCAAGGGTGGGGGGGGAGGGGTGGGTCTTTTTCGGGGGGGGAATTCGGATGGGTGGGCTTCCCTACAGGTATATTTGAATGTCATATGGGGAGGTTACTGTATATGGGGAACCCCAATGTAAACGTTTTGTATAATTTTTGACTGTTGTGTTTGTGTTTCTTTCTTTTTGTTATTGGGGGGGGGGTTTGTGAAAAAATTTGTTGGAAAATTTGAATAAACACATTTTAAAAAAAACCTGAGTTCATAGAATAATCATTGTTTTGCTTTTAAAAATACTTTTCCATTTCTGCTGTACCACACCTGTAGAGTGGGTCGTGTGCTCCCCATACCACAATCTATTAAAAGTTGTGGGTCAGGTGAACTCCAGGATACACTTTGGGGTTCTCTAAACCCTGGCCCATAACAAATTAGGGGCTCAAGTGGGATAAAAGTCTATCCATTGGCTTGCTTAGTGAACTTAAAGATAGTGAGGGGTGAGCATATTCTGGGTGCTTCTCAGGTGTGGTATTTTAGTTTAAGTAGGTAGTGTGTTGTGGACAATGGGTCTTTCAGAGGCTCAGAAGTTTTTGGGGGTGGAGAAGGTCACACGCAGTACCTTACGGACAGAGACTAAAAGCAGACTGTTAGTTATGACAAAAACATTGCAGTTAACATTAGCAGACAAAATGCGAAAAGATGAGGTAATTATGGCGATGGCTAAGCATTTAAAGTTGCCTGAGATACAGTTTGACTCATTGGAAATGGCAAAAATTCAGTTGCAAATTAAACAAATGAAACATGAGAAAGAATGAAAGCAGCTTGAATACGAAAGAGAGGAAAAAGAAAGAGAGAGAGTGGCAATAGAAAAAGAAAGAGAGAGAGAGGAAAAAGAAAAGGAGCGAGAATAAAGGAGAAAAGAAAGAATAGCCCGAACAGAACAAAAAGACAGAGAAAGGGAGATACAGCTCAGGGAAAGGGAAAAAGAGAGAGAGTTTGAACTTCAGAAAATGGCTATGAAACATAACAGTCAGTTAAAATTGGCAGACGTAAAGGGAAACGTACAGTTGGGTGATAGTGATGAGGATAGTGAGAAAGAGCATCAAAATCAAATGCTTGGTGGGAATCTATTTAAATATGATATTGCCAAGGTTTGACGAGAAGGAAGTGGAAGCCTTTTTCATTTCATTTGAGAAGGTAGCTAAAGAAATGAAATGGCCACAGGACATGTGGGTATTACTGATTCAAACAAAGCTGGTAGGTAGAGCTAGTGAGGTGTTTGCATCACTACTGGAGGAGGTATCTGGGACATATGAGGAGGTGAAAAAAATCCACCTTAGGTGCATATGAACCAGTGCCTGAAGCCTATAGACAAAGGTTTAGAAATTTAAGGAAAGAATTTGGTCAAACATACATGGTGTTTGAAAGGATCAAACAGAGTAATTTTGATAGGTGGATAAGGGCTTTGAAAATAGACCAAACGTACGAAGGTCTCAGAGAAATTATACTTTTGGAGGAGTTTAAAAGTTCAATTCCTTTTTTTAAAAAGATATATTTTATTCAAATTTTTCGGCCAAACAAAACAATACAAAGGTTTTCCTTTTTACAACAATAAAACAATATAAATAACCGTGACCGTTTTAACAAATAAATAAATAATATATAAACTAAATGGCAACTGCCATAACAAAATAATAACTCTCCAGAAATAAAATCAAACAATCCAATATACATAACCAAGTACAAATATCTATACATAAACACCCCTGAGGACCCCCCCAAGCCCTCCCCCCCCCCCCCCACCCCCACCTCCCCCCTGGGTTGCTGCTGTTACCTTCCCATTTCCTTTATCGTTCTGCGAGGTAGTCAATGAACGGTTGCCACCGCCTGGTGAACCCTTGAGCCGAACCCCTTAGTGCGAATTTTATCCGTTCTAGTTTTATAAACCCTGCCATGTCATTTATCCAGGTCTCCACGCCCGGGGGTTTGGCTTCCTTCCACATAAGCAATATCCTTCGCCGGGCTACTAGGGACGCAAAGGCCAAGACATCAGCCTCTCTCGCCTCCTGCACTCCTGGCTCTTGTGCAACCCCGAATATAGCCAACCCCCAGCCTGGCTCGACCTGGACCCCCACCACCTTCGAAAGCACCTTTGCCACCCCCACCCAGAACCCCTGCAGTGCTGGTCATGACCAAAACATGTGGGTGTGGTTTGCTGGGCTTCTCGAGCATCTCCCACACCTATCCTCTACCCCGAAAAATTTACTGAGCCTTGCTCCGGTCATATGCGCCCTGTGCAAAACCTTGAATTGTATCAGGCTTAGCCTGGCGCACGAGGACGACGAGTTTACCCTACGTAGGGCACCAGCCCACAGCCCCTCCTCAATCTCTTCCCCCAGCTCTTCTTCCCATTTCCCCTTCAGCTCATCTACCATGATCTCCCCCTCGTCCCTCATTTCCCTGTATATATCCGACACCCTACCATCCCCCACCCATGTCCCTGAGATCACTCTATCTTGAATCTCCTGCGTCGGGAGCTGCGGGAATTCCCTCACCTGTTGCCTCGCAAAAGCCCTCAGTTGCATGTGCATATATGCATTCCCTTGGGGCAACCCATATTTTTCCGTCAGCGCTCCCAGACTCGCAAACGTCCCGTCTACAAACAGATCTCCCAGTTGCACAACCCCAGCTCTCTGCCAGGCTCCAAATCCCCCATCCATTCTCCCCGGGACAAACCTATGATTATTTCTTATCGGGGACTGCACCGAGGCTCCCGTCCTTCCCCTATGTCGTCTCCACTGCCCCCAAATTTTTAGCGTTGCCACCACCACTGGACTTGTGGTGTATTTCTTCGGGGAGAACGGCGCTGGCGCCGTCACCAGTGCTTGTAGGCTGGTTCCTTTGCAGGACGCCATCTCCAATCTCTTCCACGCCGCTCCCTCCCCATCTCCCATCCACTTACACACCATTGAGATATTGGCAGCCCAGTAGTATTCACTTAGGCTCGGTAGTGCCAGCCCCCCCCCCCTATCCCTGCTACGCTGCAAGAACCCCCTCCTCACTCTCGGGGTCTTCCCGGCCCACACAAAACTCATGACACTTTTCTCAATTTTCTTGAAAAAAGCCTTCGTGACCATCACCGGAAGGCACTGAAACACAAAAAGGAATCTCGGGAGGACTACCATTTTGACCGCCTGCACCCTACCCACCAGTGACAGGGGCACCATGTCCCATCTCTTAAAATCCTCCTCCATCTGTTCCACCAATCTTGGTAAATTAAGCCTATGTAAGGTTCCCCAACTCCTGGCTATCTGAATCCCTAAGTACCGGAAATCTCTTGTTACCTTCCTCAGCGGTAAATCATCTATTCCCCTGCTCTGCTCCCCCGGATGCACCACAAACAACTCACTCTTCCCCATATTCAATTTGTACCCCGAAAATTCCCCAAACTCCCTGAGTGTCTGCATTATCTCAGGCATCCCCTCCACTGGGTCCGCAACATACAGCAATAAATCATCTGCATACAAAGATACCCGGTGCTCTTCTCCTCCCCTGAGTACTCCCCTCCACTTCCTGGAGCCCCTCAGTGCTATGGCCAGGGGCTCAATCGCCAATGCAAACAGTAACAGAGACAGGGGACACCCCTGCCTCGTCCCTCTATGAAGACGGAAGTAGTCAGACCTCTGCCTGTTCGTGACCACACTCGCCACCGGGGCCCTATACAGCAGCTGTACCCATCCAATAAACCCTTCTCCAAAACCAAATCTCCTCAGCACCTCCCACAGATAATCCCACTCCACTCTGTCGAATGCTTTCTCGGCGTCCATCGCCACCACTATCTCCGTCTCCCCCTCTGGTGGGGGCATCATCATTACCCCTAGCAACCTCCGTATGTTCGTGTTCAGCTGACTCCCCTTAACGAACCCAGTTTGATCCTCGTGGACCACCCCCGGGACACAGTCCTCTATCCTCGTCGCCATCACCTTGGCCAGGAGCTTAGCATCTACATTTAAAAGGGAAATGGGCCTGTAGGACCCACACTGCAGCGGGTCTTTTTCCTTCTTCAAAAGGAGCGATATCGTCGCCTCCGACATAGTCGGGGGCAACTGCCCCCTTTCCCTGGCCTCATTAAAGGTTCTCGTCAAAAGCGGGGCCAGTAGGTCCATATATTTCCTATAAAATTCCACCGGGAATCCGTCCGGTCCCGGGGCCTTCCCCGCCTGCATGCTCCCAATCCCTTTTACCACCTCCTCCATCTCAATCTGTGCTCCCAGTCCCGCCCTCTCCTGCTCCTCCACCTTCGGGAATTCCAGCTGATCCAGGAAACACATCATTCCCTCCTTCCCTTCCGGGGGCTGAGCCTTATATAACCTCTCATAGAATGCCTTGAACACCCCGTTCACTCTCTCCGCTCCCCGTTCCATCTCTCCCTCCTCATCTCTCACCCCACCTATCTCCCTCGCTGCTCCCCTCTTCCTCAATTGGTGGGCCAGTAGCCGACTCGCCTTCTCTCCATACTCATACTGTGCACCCTGTGCCCTCCTCCACTGTGCCTCTGCCTTACCCGTGGTCAGCAGGTCAAATTCCACATGTAACCTTTGTCTTTCCCTGTACAGTCCCTCCTCCGGTGCCTCAGCATATTGCCTGTCCACCCTCAAAAGTTCTTTCAACAATCGCTCCCTTTCTTTACCCTCTTGCTTCCCTTTATGCGCCCTTATGGATATCAGTTCCCCTCTGACCACCGCCTTCAACGCCTCCCAGACCACTCCCACCTGAACCTCTCCATTGTCATTAAGCTCCAAGTACCTTTCAATACACCCCCTCACCCTTAAACATACCCCCTCATCCGCCAATAAGCCCATATCCATTCTCCAGAGTGGGTGCTGTTCTTTTTCCTCTCCTACCTCCAGGTATACCCAATGTGGAGCGTGGTCCGAAATGGCTATGGCCGTATATTCCGTCCCTGTCACCTTCGGAATCAGCGCCCTTCCCAAGACAAAAAAGTCTATCCGTGAGTATACTTTGTGAACATGGGAGAAAAATGAGAACTCCTTACTCCTAGGCCTACTAAATCTCCAGGGGTCTATCCCTCCCATCTGCTCCATGAAGTCCTTGAGCACCCTGGCCGCTGCCGGCCTCCTCCCGGTCCTGGACCTCGACCGGTCCAGCCCTGGATCAAGCACCGTATTGAAGTCTCCCCCCATTACCAACTTTCCCGCCTCCAGGTCCGGGATACGTCCCAACATACGCCTCATAAAATTGGCATCATCCCAGTTCGGGGCGTATACGTTCACCAGAACCACCGCCTCCCCTTGCAATCTGCCACTCACCATCACATATCTACCCCCACTATCCGCCACTATGGTCTTTGCCTCAAACAGTACCCGTTTCCCCACTAAGATAGCCACCCCCCTATTCTTCGCATCTAAACCCGAATGAAACACCTGCCCCACCCATCCTTTACGTAGTCTGACCTGGTCTATCAGTTTCAGATGCGTCTCCTGCAACATAACCACATCTGCCTTTAATTTCTTTAGGTGTGCGAGTACCCGTGCCCTTTTAATCGGCCCGTTCAGCCCTCTCACGTTCCACGTGATCAGCCGGGTTGGGGGGCTCTTTAACCACCCCCCACTTGTCGACTAGCCATCCCCTTTTTTAACCCAGCTCCTCACCCGGTTCCCACGTACCCGTATATCCCCCCGACGGTGCCCTCCCGCCTCGACCACCCCATCCCATAACAGCTCCCCCTTCTCCTTAGCAGCAGCAACCCAGTTAACCCCCCACCCCTGCTAGATCCCCCTCTAGCGTAGTTGCACCCCCCATGTTGCTCCCAGAAGACAGCGAACTCTGGCTGACCTCGGCTTCCCCCCTTGTCCTCGGCCCCCACTGTGCGAGGCCCCCTCCTTCCTGCGTCCCTGTTCCTGCCATAATTACCATAGTGCGGGAACAAAGCCCACGTTTCCCACTCGGCTCCGCTCCTAATAGCCGGCGCCCACAGTTCCTCATACTCCCCCCCCACCCCCCAACATGGGGAAGAGAGAAAAGTTACAGGATCACAAAATTAACAAATTGAAAAATCATCCCCCCCCCCCTTCCCCTTCCTCGACCCACATAATCACCCCACCACATTGTCCCAAAAGCGCTTTCTCTCGCCAGACTATTCCAGCTATCTTGTCCAGGAATACAGTTTATCTTGGGTAATGATATAGCTGGATCGCAGGTGGGAGTGATGCCTAGTATGGCGGATAAGCCAGTAGAAAATCAGACAACTGAAGTGTTGAAGGATGAATATCCTGGAATTTTTCCGGATTGTGAAGTTATAGGTCGCAAAGTCACAGGTTAAGACAAGAGGAGAAATCAGAGAGTGAAGATGAAGTTGAAGTGCAATTATCAGAAACGATTTTTGATCAGATGGTTGAAAAAGAACAAGAATGGATGGAGGATGAGGCAAATATTTTTAGTTCAGGAAAATTGGTGGAGTTACAACAGAAAGATGCAGAAATAAAACGGATGTATCAGAAAGCATACATGGAAGAGGAATCTGAGCGTATACCAGAGTGTTATTACCATAAAAGTGATGTCTTGATGAGAAAATGGAGACCTTTACATATGCAGGCGGATGAAAAGTGGGCAGAAGTTCATCGAGTAGTATTGCCGATAGGGTATAGAAAGGAGGTGTTGCGAGTTGCACATGAGGTACCAGTAGGAGGTCATTTGGGAATAAGGAAAACTCAAGCTATAATACAAAAACATTTTGATTGGCCTGGACTACATAAAGATGTACTTAAATTTTGTCAATCATGTCACACATGTCAAGTGATAGGGAAACCTCAAGCAGTGATAAAACCAGCACCCTTAATACCCATTCCAGCATTTGAGGAACATTTTACAAGGGTCCTAATTGATTGCGTACGACCGCTTCCGAAAACGAAAAGTGGGAATCAATATCTTTTGACGATAATGGATGTGTCTACTAGGTTTCCAGAGGCCATTCCAGTACGTAATATTATAGCTAAAACGTTTATGGAGGAGTTACTTAAATTCTTTACTAGATATGAACTACCCACAAAAATACAATTGGATCAAGGATCGAATTTTACCTCAAGGTTATTCAAAGAAGTTATGGATTGCTTAGGAGTAAAACAATTGAAATCAACTGCGTACTAGTGTGCTAGTATTCATTAACAGAGGGATTGAATTTAAGAGCCGTGAGGTGATGATGCAGCTGTACAAAACTTTGGTAAGGCCATATTTGGAATACTGTGCACAGTTCTGGTCGCCTCATTTTAGGAAGGATGTGGAAGCTTTGGAAAAGGTGCAAAGGAGATTTACCAGGATGTTGCCTGGAATGGAGAGTAGGTCTTACGAGGAAAGGTTGAGGGTGCTAGGCCTTTTCTCATTAGAACGGAGAAGGATGAGGGGCGACTTGATGGAGGTTTATAAGATGATCAGGGGAGTAGATAGAGTAGACAGTCAGAGACTTTTTCCCCGGGTGGAACAAACCATTACAAGGGGGCATAAATTTAAGGTGAATGGTAGAAGATATAGGGGGGATGTCAGAGGTAGGTTCTTTACCCAGAGAGTAATGGGGGCATGGAATGTACTGCCTGTGGAAGTAGTTGAGTCGGAAACATTAGGGACCTTCAAGCAGCTATTGGATAGGTACATGGATTACGGTAGAATGATATAGTGTAGATTAATTTGTTCTTAAGGGCAGCACGGTAGCATTGTGGATAGCACAATTGCTTCACAGCTCCAGGGTCCCAGGTTCGATTCCGGCTTGGGTCACTGTCTGTGCGGAGTCTGCACGTCCTACCCGTGTGTGTGTGGGTTTCCTCCGGGTGCTCCGGTTTCCTCCTACAGTCCAAAGATGTGCAGGTTAGGTGGATTGGCCGTGATAAATTGCCCTTAGTGTCCAAAATTGCCCTTAGTGTTGGGTGGTTTTGCTGGGTTGTGGGGATAGGGTGGAGGTGTTGACCTTGGGTAGGGTGCTCTTTCCAGGAGCCGGTGCAGACTCAATGGGTCGGGTGGCCTCCTTCTGCACTGCAAATTCTATGATAATCTATGATTAATCTAGGACAAAGGTTCGGCACAACATCGTGGGCCGAAGGGCCTGTTCTGTGCTGTATTTTTCTATGTTCTATGTTCTATGTACCATCCAGAATCGCAGGGAGCGTTAGAAAGGTGGCATCAGACATTAAAGACAATGTTGAGGGCTTATTGTCAAGATTATCCAGAGGATTGGGATAAAGGAATTCCATTCGTACTGTTTGCAATTAGGGATGCACCTAATGAGTCAACCATATTCAGTCCTTTTGAACTAATTGTTGGTCATGAGGTAAGAGGACCACTTAAATTGATTAAGGAAAAATTGGTGAGTGAGAATTCGGAAATTACATGATTGGATTACGTGTCACATTTTACGAATGATTAAGTAGAGCAGGTGAATTGGCTAGACAACATTTAAAAGTTGCACAAAATGTGATGAAACGGGTAGCAGAACAGACATCCAAAGTTTGTAGTTTTGCCAGTGGAATAATGTTAAAGTATTGTTACCAGTGGTAGGGGAACCTTTAAAAGCAAGGTTTTGTGGACCTTATCAGATTAAAAGTAAATTAAGTGAGGTGAATTATGTGGTAAAAACGCCAGATAGAAGGAAAACTCACCGAGTGTGTCATGTGAATATGCTTAAAAGGTACTTTGAAAGGGAAGGAGAGAAAAAGGAGGAGGTTTTAATGATTCTAACTCAAAGTGACGGACCAAATCCAGATGACTGTGAATTTGACATACCTCAAATTAAATTGGAAATGAGGATGTTCTTAAAAATTGGGATAAATTGTTGAGTTACCTTCCAGAGGAAAAACAAACTGACCTGAAAGAGTTATTGATATCACATGGGCAAGTTTGTAGAGATAAATTGGGAAGTACTAAAATGACTATACATGATGTAGATGTGGGAAATGCTGTTCCAATCAAACAACATCCATGTAGACTTAACCCTTTAAAATTGGCACAGGTTAACAAAGAGATTGAGAGTATGCTTAAAAATGGCATAATTGAAGTGGGTTGCAGCCAATGGAGCTCACCCATAGTGATGATACCAAAACCAGTTGGTACCCAACGGTTGTGTGTTGACTATAGAAAGGTTAATGCAGTTACAAGAACGGACATTTATCCTATCCCACGTTTGGAGGATTGCATTGAGGAAGTGGGACAATCAGCTTTTATTTCCAAATTGGATTGACTGAAAGGTACCTTTACTGGCAGGTACCTTTATTTGAAAGGGCAAAGGAGATTTTAGCTTTTGTGACTCCAGATGGTATATACCAATTCAAGGTTATGCCATTTGGCATGAAAAACGCCCCAGCCACATTTCAATGGTTAACTAACAAAGTTGTTTCAGGATTACCCAATTGTGCGGTATACATCGACAATCTGGTAATTTTCAGCCAGACATGGACAGAACATTTGAAACATCTGATGGAGTTATTCAATCGACTTCAGGAGGCGGGTTTGGTGATAAAACTAGCCAAAAGTGAATTTCGAAAGACCCAAGTCACTTTCCTTGGCCAGACAATCGGACAGGGTCGAATGGTCCCATGGGATTTGAAAACAAAAGTTATTGGGGAGTTTTTGATACCCTCGACACGACAGGAAATAATGTGATTTCTTGGTATGAGTGGATTTTACTGGAAATTTGTACCCAATTTTAGAAGTGTGGTCGCTCCACTGACGGACTTGCTCAAGAAGCATAACAAATTCCAGTGGACAGCGGAGTGTCAACAGGCATTTGACGGCCTGAAAACTGTGTTAACCACTGCTCCTGTGTTAGCCATCCCAAATTATACAAAACCATTCAAAGTGGTGGTTGATGCGAGTGATGTGGGTGTAGGTGCGGTGCTTCTAAAAGACGACGACGAAGGGCTGGAGCGCTCTATTGGTTAGTTTTCAAAGAAATTGAAATCTCACCAGAAAAAGTATTCCACGATTGAGAAGGAGACTTTGAGTTTGGTGCTGGCTTTGCAACATTTTCACAGTTATGTGACCAGAAATCCATCTGACACCATGGACATCATGGAATATATACTAATCATAATCCATTGACGTTTTTGGAGCGATTCCGGAATAACAATGCAAGGCTGTTTCGCTGGAATTTATTGTTGCAGCCATTTCATTTAAAAATAGTACATGTGGCAGGACGAGAAAACATGATAGCCGTTGCTTTGTCACGAATGTGATGAACGGAAGCAGTTTCAGTTGGAGGAAGAAGAATGAAAAAAAATGGACTATATTATGATACCTGTTTGCGTGTGTTGTTTTGTGAAATGAAAAGGTATATTTACTGTGTGCATTTCTTAAAGAATGGAGAAAAGGTGGAAAATGAAACCATCTTGAAGTTGATGGTCTATTTTTTTTTCTTGGGGGGACGTGTCATGTGAGAGTGCCTTTAAGAAATGGGTGTTTATAAATGTGTATGTATATAAATATCTGTAGTGAGAGTACCTTTAAGAAATGGGTGTTTACCACTGCAGTGATGTCAGAGAGTGGGTGGAGCTGCGCTGTCTGTCAGCTTTTTACTTTCGTTTTAGGCTGTTTGCTGGAGGGTGTGTTTTAGTTTCATTTTCAAAGCTGGAGTGCTGCAGTCACAACCAGGAGGTGTATGAGTTTCTCTCTGTAATCTAAAGACTGTAAATCGATCCTGGTGATTTAAAACTAATAACAGTAGTGACTTAACCTGATGTGCTTCTGGTAAAAAGTGTTTTAAGTCTTCTGGATGTTAAAAGGAAAGCTTAAAGGATTACTTATTGTCGTATTCTTTGGGAGTTGTATTTGAATTAATGGTTGCTAAGATGTTCACTGTATGTTTTAAAGGTTAACTTGAGTTCATGGAATAAACATTGCTTTGCTTTAAAAAATACTTTTCCACTTCTGCTGTACCACACCTGTAGAGTGGGCCGTGTGCTCCCCATACCACAATCTAGTAAAAGTTGTGGGTCAGGTGAACTCCATGATACACTTTGGGGTTCTCTAAACCCTGGCCCATAACAACGTTCTCCTCTTGTCTGCGCGGGTTTCCTCCGGGTGCTCCGGTTTCCTCCCACAAGTCCCGAAAGACGTGCTGCTAGGTAATTTGGACATTCTGACTTCTCCCTCTGTGTACCCGAACAGGCGGCGGAATGTGGCGACTAGGGTCTTTTCACAATAACTTCATTGCAGTGTTGATGTAAACCTACTTGTGACAATGATAAAGATTATTATTAAATGTCAAATTTTGTGGTCTCATCCTTTTTAGCTGTTGAAATTGCTTAAGCCATACCGAAGAATTAAGTTGCTAGCCCCACCATGCCGAGTGACAGCCACACTTAGCACTCAGGGCTTCAGGGCTTGGCCATATTATGTAATTTAACTGACCTTGCAGAAACTCCAGGGCGGTGAAGGTACCCAGTCCACCTCCCATTTGTTGGAGAGAAATCCTGTTTCACAATATTTCTCTTATTATTATTCGTTCACTGGATGTGGGCATCGTTGGCAAGGCCAGCACTTGTCGCCCACCCCCAATTGCCTTTGAAGGTGGTGAGCCATGTTCCTGAACCTCTGCAATCTACGAGGTGTACATAGTACTTACACCCAAAGTGCTGTTAGGGAGGGAATTCCAGGCTTTTATTCTAGCAACAGTGAAGGAACAGCAATATATTTCCAAGTCAGGATGGTTGGGACTTGGAGGGGATCTTGCACGTGGTGGTGTTCCCATATATCTGCTGTCCTTGTCCTTCTACTTGTTAGAGGTCATTAGTTTGGAAGGTGGTGTCAAAGGAACTTTGGTAAGTTGCTGCAGTGCACACTCTGCCACTATGCATCAGTGATGGAGGGAGTGAATGTTTGTCAATGGGGTGCAAATCAAGCAAGTTGCTTTGTCCTGGATGGTGTAAAGCTAGTGTTGTTGGAGCTGCACTCATCCAGGCAAGTGGAGAGTAATCCATTACACTCCTGACTTGTGCCTTGTAGGTGGCGGACAGTCCTTGAAGTGTCAGGAGGTGAATTACTCGCCTCAGGATTCCTAGCCTCTGACCTGCTCTTGTACCCACTTGATGGCTAGTCCAGTTCAGTTTCTGGTCATTGACCCTTGTACACAATCCTCAAGAGTATTCTTGGGGATTGGCCATCCTAGCTTTCAAATGGATGACCATCCATTAACCTGTCAGATACGGAACAGCTACACAACTTGTGGAAGCTGATACAGCCATTCGAGTGGTAAGGAGGTAAGTTCTCAGAGCGGCATGTGACCTGTAGGGCCAATTGGGCTGGAGCGCACAAATCTTAGGGCTGAACATGAGTTTTACTGTTAGGAGTTTGGATTTATGAAGTACGGCAGCCTCTATCTCACTCTCTGTAAATAGTTATTTGCCTTAATAAACTGTTGATTCGTTAATTGGTGATCACCAGCCTTTCAATGTGGATCAATCAGAGTGCGATCCAACTGTTGCAGAAATCAGGAGAACAGACCTCATGTGGAAACCTCTCAAAGAGCAAAGAACAATAAAGCACAGGAACAGACCCTTCAGCCCTCCAAGCCTGCGCTGACCATGGTACCTGCCTAAACTAAAACTGTCTGCACTTACGGGGTCTGTATCCTTCCATTCCCACCCTATTCATATATTTAATGCCCCTTAAATGCCGCTATCGTGCCTGCTCCTACCACCTCCCCAGGCAGCGCGTTCCATATATTTACCACCCTCTGTGTAAAAAACTTGCCTTGCACATCTATTCTAAACTTTTCCCCATGCACTTTAAACCTATGTCCCCTAGTACTTGACTCTCCTACCCTAGGAAAGAGCATCCGATTATCCACTCTGTACATGCCACTCATAATCTTGTAGACCTCTATCAGATCGCCTCTCAACCTCCGTTGTTTCAGTGAGAACAGATCGAGTTTATCTAACCTACCTCCCCTGAAAGCTAATGCCCTCCATACCAGGCAACATCCTAGTAAACTGCTTCTGTACCCTCTCCAAAGCATCCACATCCTTCTGGTAGTGTGCCGACCAGAATTGTACACAATATTCCAAATGAGGCCTAAGGTCCTGTACAGCTGCAACATGACTTGCCAATTTTTATATTCAATGCAATGACCGATGATGGCCAGCATGCCATATGCTTTCTTGACCACCTTATCCACATGCATTGCCACTTTCCATGATCAGTGGACATGCACGGAAAGATCTCTCTGCCTCTCAATACTTGCAAGAGTTCTACCATTTATTGTGTAATTCCTACATGCATTTGACCTTCCAAAGTGCATTACCTCACACTTGTCCAGATTAAACTTCATCTGTCATTTCTCCTCCCAAGACTCCAACCAGTTTATATCCTGCTGTATCCTCTGACAATCCTCTTCACTCTCCACAACTCCACCAATTTTTGTGTCATCTGCGAACTTACTAATCAGACCAGCTACATTTTCTTCCAAATCATTTACATACACCACGAACAACAAATGCTCCAGAACCGATTGCTGTGGAACGCCGCTAGTCACAGCCTTCTATTCAGAAAAGCACCCTTCTACTGCTACCCTCTGTCTTCTGTGCCCAAGCCAGTTCTGTATCCAACTTGCCAGCTCTCCTCTGATCCCATGTGACTTCACCTTTTGTACCAGTCTACCAGGAGGTACCTTGTCAAAGGCTTTACTGAAGTCCATGTATACAATATCTACTGCCTTTCCCTCAACTATCATCTTTGTCACTTCCTCGAAAAACTCGATGAAATTAGTGAGACACGACCTCCCCTTCACAAAACCATGCTGTCCATCACTAATAAGTCCATTTGTTTCCAAATGTGAGTAAATCCTATCTCTAAGAATCTTTTCCAATAATTTCCCTACCACTGACGTAAGGCTTACCGACCTATAATTTCCTGGATTATCCCTGCTGCCCTTCTTAAACAATGGAACAACATTGGCTACTCTCCAGTCCTCTAGAACGTCATCTGTAGCCAATGAGGATACAAAGATTACGGTCAAGGCCCCAGCAATTTCCTCCCTTGTCTCCCGCAGTATTCTGGGGTAGATCCCATCAGACTCTGGGGTCTTAGCTACTTTAATGCTTTTTAAGATGCCCAACACCTCTTTATTAATATCAACATGACTCAGAATATCTACACATTCTACCCTATACGCCTCATCCACCAAGTCCTTCTCTTCAGTGAATACTGAGGCAAAGTATTCATTTAATATCTTTTCCATTTCCTCTGGTTCCATACATAGATTTCCTCCAAATCCTTGAATGGACCAACCCTTTCTCTGGCTACCCTCTTGCTCTTTACATATGTATAAAACGCCTTAGGATTTTCCTTAATCCTGTTTGCCAACAACATTTCCTTTTCGCCTTCCTAACTCCTACCTTAAGTTCCTTCCGACTTGCTTTATATTCTTCAAGGGCTTCACCTGTCCTATGCCTTTTAGACCTTACAAATGCTTCCTTTTTCTTTTTGACAAGTTCATAATATCCCTCATTATCCAGGGTTCTCTATACTTGCCACCCTCATCTTTCGTCCTCACAGGTACATGCCGGTCCTGTATTCTAATCAACTGACATTTGAAAAGCCTACCACATGCTGGGTGTTGATTTTCAACACTCTCCAGTGCCATGATATCCACATCAGCATATCATGGTGCAATCACACACACACACTGACGGACAGGTAGTTGGACCAACCAACACACACACAACGTCACAGCCAATCATCAGTGAGAGCACACGCACTATAAAACAGGGAACACCACAGTTCCCGCTCATTCTTCCAGGAGATAGCTCAGAGCACAGAGCTCACAGCGCGCCACACAGACATAGACCATGTGCTGAGTGCCTCACCAAGGTAGTGCAAAGGCTGGGTCCACAGGTTAGCTGGTGAAGTACGAACAACAGCCAGAAGTTAATAGTTATTATTGTACAGAACAATAAAACAGAGTTGTACCATCTACAACCGTGTTGGTTCGTTTGTGTATCGGAACACCCAACACGACATGATACCAGGGCTGGAAACTCGCCAGCGACTGTGAGACCTACCTACACCTCTTCAGAAACCCGCCATCCTGCACCATGGACATCACAAGCCCACCGCAGCCGCTCCAGATCGCTGGAGATCTTGGTGTCAACTGGAAGCTGTTTAAACAGTGCTTCCAACTCTTCCTAGAAGCCACAGACAGGGAGGATGCATCGGACACCAGGAAGATCGCCCTCCTCCTCTCCACGGCAGGGCAACACGCCACCCACATCTACAACTCCCTGGCATTCGCAGAAGGCGAGGACAAGACGAAATACAAGACGGTCCTTCTAAAATTTGAGGAACACTTCAGCATGGAAGTTAATGAGAGCTTCGCAAGGTACCTCTTCCAGCAGCGCCTGCAGGGTAAGGATGAGCCTTTTCAATCTTTTTTGACACACCTCCGTATCCTCGCGCAGTCCTGCGGCCATGAGGCCACCTCCGACTCCATGATTCGGGATCAGATAGTTTTTGGGATCACCTCGGGCACCCTACGCCAGCAGCTCCTCAAAATAAAGCACCTCACCCTAGCCACCGCCATCGAAACCTGTGTCCTCCACGAAAACGCGACCAGCTGGTACTCCCAAACACAGGCGGCCGAATCGGCACGGCAGGGGTCCTACGAGGCCGAGCGGGTCCAGTCGATCGACTTCCTCCCGGCCCGTGGCCCAGACGAGGGCAGACATTTCGCGCGCTTTCTGAGGCCTCCCGCACTTGTACGCGCCAAAAGAGAGGACGTCGACACACAGGGACAGGATGTGCAGGCGCGCTCTACGCAGGACCGCACCGCGCATGCGCAGTGGCGCAACGAACACCATGATGTCACGACGTGCGGCAACTGTGGATCCGCACACGTAAAGCGACAATGTCCGGCCAAAGCGTGACAATGCCTCCGCTGTGGCAGGATGGGCCACTACGCTGCCTGCTGTCGAGCAGCTCAACCTGCCAACTCTCCGCAATTTCGCCAGCCTCGCAGGGACGTGCGGGCCATTCAGCCCCCATACACTGAGTCATACCCTGACGACATGAAGACCGGGGATACCGATGACCGGGAACCCTTCCGCGTTGCGGTACTAAACAAGAACCGGATGTCCCCAAGTCGGACCCACCAGCCGATGCCAGTGCACAGCATTGATCCGGGCGATGAATGGTGTGCCACTCTAATGGTCAACCGATCACCAATCACATTCCGCTTGGACACTGGTGCCTCCGCCAATCTCCTTGCATGGTCAGCCTTCCACACCTTGAAAGTTAAACCACCGATTCTGCCATCCCACTGTCAGCTGGTTGATTATAACGGAAACGTTATCCCGGCCATGGGGTCCTGCCAGCTCGAGGTTACACACAATTCACATACAGCCACACTGTCTTTTAAGATAGTTGGCTCCTCGAAGGACTCTCTGTTAGGCGCACAGGCATGCAAGATCCTCCACCTCATTCAGCGGGTACACACTCTGTCTCCAGAAGGCACGTCCGATTTCCCGGATGCAGACTTTAGGGTGCAGCTCCACTTGCTCCTTGCCCACAACCAGGAGGTTTTCGAGGGCATGGACACACTGCCCTACACACACAGAATACGGCTCAAACCCGACGCCACCCCGGTCATTCACGCACCTCGTAGAGTCCCAGCACCACTCAAGGACCGCCTCAAGCAGCAGCTGCAGGACCTGCAGGACTGAGGAGTGCTTTCCCGGATCACGGAGCCAACGCCATGGGTCAGCTCCATGGTGTGCGTAAAAAAGCCCTCCGGCGAGCTCCGGATCTGCATCGACCCAAAAGACCTGAACAACAACATCATGAGGGAACACTACCCCATACCCAAACGGGAAGAAATCACGAGCGAAATGGCCCGGGCGAAAATATTCACCAAGCTTGATGCCTCAAAGGGTTTTTGGCAGATTCAACTGGATCAGTCCAGCAGGAAGCTGCGCACCTTCAACACTCCCTTTGGCAGATACTGCTACCATTTGGCATCATCTCGGCATCCAAGTTGTTCCATCGCATCATGGAACAGATGATGGAGGGCATCGAAGGGGTCCGCGTCTATGTTGACGATGTTATCATCTGGTCCACCACACCACAGGAGCACATCAGTCGTCTCCGGCGTGTCTTTGCACGGATACGAGATCAGGGCCTGTGCCTCAACCGAGCCAAGTGCTCTTTTGCCAGACTGAGCTAAAGTTTCTGGGGGACCACATATCCCGGTCAGGGGTGCGGCCGGATGTCGACAAAGTGGCAGCCATCGCAGCCATGCCGCAGCCGGCAGACAAGAAGGCAGCGTTATGCTTTCTCGGGATGGTCAACTTCTTGGGGAAGTTTATTCCCAACCTTGCCTCACACACAACGGCTCTTCGCCACCTGGTCAAGAAGACAACAGAATTCCAGTGGCTGCCCGCACACCAGAAGGAATGGGAGGAGCTCAAGATCAAGCTCACCACCGCCCCAGTATTGGCGTTCTTCGACACCATTCGGGACACAAAGATCTCGACTGATGCCAGCCAGTCCGGCATTGGGGCGGTACTCCTGCAACGGGATGACACTGCACCATGGGCCCCGGTCGCCTATGCCTCGTGGGCCATGACCCCCACAGAACAGCGCTATGCGCAGATTGAAAAGGAGTGCCTCGGTTTGTTGACCGGCATCGACAAATTCCATGATTATGTGTATGGTCTTCCGCAGTTCACTGTGGAGACCGACCATCGCCTCCTGGTCGGCATCATTCAGAAGGACCTCAACGATATGACCCCTCGCCTCCAGCGCATTCTGCTCAAGCTCCGGAGGTACGACTTCCAACTTGTCTACACCCCGGGAAAGATCCTCATCATCGCTGATGCTCTGTCCAGGGCAGTGAACACACCGCCCGAATCGGAGGGGTTCGTTTGTCAGGTTGACGCACAAGTAGCCTTCACATCAGCCAATCTGCCGGCTACTGACGCACGTCTGACCTACATTCGCCGCGAGACTGCGGCTGACCCCCTTCTACAGCGTTGTTATAACCTGCCTACTTACCATTGGCTGGGGACTAATGACAATCCCACAATTCTGTGGGAGTATGAGCTTCCCCAATGAGGGGGGGCGGAGAAACCATTAGTAAACTCCTAGTATAAATAAAGCTGGCCAGTTTAGGAACCAGCAGGAAAGAGTGTGCAGCAAGGTAAGTTGCTGCTGCTGTTATATATATATGTTATTGTAAATAAATTTTATTACGTATCCTTAAAACTCGTGCTGGATCCTTCGTGACCCTCACAAAATAAAGGTTATGTTTTTTGTAGGTCTTCTGGACGTTAAAAGGACAGCGTACGCATTACTTAATGTTGTATTCTTTGGGGGTTGTATTTGAATTAATGGTTGCTAAGATGTTCACTGTATGTTTTAAAAAGAGTTCATAGAATAAACATTGTTTTGCTTTAAAAAATACTTTTCCATTTCTGCTGTACCACGCCTGTAGAGTGGACCGTGTGCTCCCCATAACCACAATCTATTAAAAGTTGTGGGTCAGGTGAACTCCATGATACACTTTGGGGTTCTCTAAACCCTGGCCCATAACAATACAGATTACAAATTTTCAAATTTAGACAGAGCAGACAGACATGATGAGGAACCAGGGTCATCTGGTACGCACGCGCTACTGAACTATGAGGACAAGTTAGCTGATATAGACAGGGGCCGAGATTCTCCGCCGGCGTGATTCCCCATTATGCTGCCGCCCGGGGGTTTCCCAGCGATGTGGGGCTGCCCCACAATAGGAAACTCCATTGACCGGCTAGCATAACGGAGAATCCCGCCGGCCGGTCGGGGCAGAAATGTGGCACGGCGAGGCCAACAGTCCCGCCCAGGGTTTATGTTGAGGAACACAATTCTTTTGATAAATTAGTACAGGCCATTTTTCCGAAAGGACAACTGCTAAACGTTGGTATAATAGTGACATACTTGCCTGAAGGGTTTAGTCAATGGAAGTATGCAACTGTTATTAGTAGAGCAGGGAAGGCCACTGGAAAGTATAAACACTGGTTGAATGTACAGCATTCAGGGGAGGGAGTCAAGACAATGGATTGGGAACACGAAGTTCAAAAATGGAGCGCACAGAAACGCAGTGGCAGTTCAGATAGTACATCGAATAGTGAACAGGTTCACAGGAAAAGGTCGAGAACTATTGAAAGGACCTCCCACAGCAGAAGGGAAAGATCAAGCAGCAGCAGTACAGAACGAGATACCAGGCGGGAGAGGGGACATAGTTTATCAAGGTCTCGGAACATGTATAAAACTACGAATACTAATAGGAGTAGAAGTCCACATGCACGTGAGATTTTGGTGGCGTCTAATAAAAGATGAAAATGTTATCAAAGATGCCAAACAGCAAGAACTGCATAGTTGGAGTGAATTTGGGGTATACACGGAAGTACCGGATAGGGGACAAGGAGCTCTATCCCACAGATGGAATTGCACGAAAAAGGTTCTTCCAGATGGAACTTATAAGGCAAAGGCCAGGCTTGTGGCAAGGGGATTTGAAGAAAACTTAGAAGATCAGGATTTAAGGGTAGATTCACCTACGGCAGGAAAGGTTATTTTAAAGATCTTCTTGGCTCTATTAGCAAAGGCATGGGAATGCAAATCTATAGATATAAAAGTTGCCTTTTTGCAGGGGCATCAGCTTCAGAGAGGCATTTTTCTCCGTCCTCCTAAAGAAGCAGCTAACACACAAGGGGTACTCTGGAAGTTGAACAAATGGATTAAATGATGCGACGAGAGTCTGGTATTTTTCGGTAAGGTCAGTTTTGTTAAAGTTAGGCTGTTGCCAGTTGAAAGCAGATCTGGAAATGTTTTACTGGCACCATAAGGGAAATCTTTCTGACATCTTTATGATGCATGTCGATGATTTTCTTGTGGGGTGGGACTAGTGATTTCTAAGCTATCTCTGGGTCGAGGAAAGAATTCAGGGCTGGAACTCAGGCTTCCGGTGCATTTAAATATATTGGACTGGAAATCGGACAGACTAAGTTCGGGGCAACTTTACATCAACAATCTTATTTGGAGAGCATCAGCCCAATAGCAATTAGTCGTGGCCGGGTTTCACAAAAAGCCGCAATGGTTTCAAAGATGGAAAAAGAGCAACTGCGAAGTTTAATTGGGTAACTGAACTGACTAGGTAGACAGACTAGACCGGACGTGAGTTTTGATGTCTTAGAGTTGAGTACAAAAATGAATGATCCTAAAGTGGAAGACATAATGAGAGCAAATAAAGCAATGGTCAAACTAATGTGCAAATTTATGTGATGGAGTTTCAAGCACAGGAGGTTTTATAATTTTCCTTTTGGGGAACAATGGTAAATGTTGCCTTCTTGTGTGGGAAACAAAGAAAATAAGGAGAGTGGTCAAAAGCACTTTGGCTGCTGAGACTTTAAGCCTTGTAGAGGTGGTGGATATGACCTTTTATATATCTCAAATATTGACAGATATTTTGGGATTAGGGGATTTGGGTATAATACGCATTGAGTGTCACATTGACAATAAATCCCTGTGGGAAAATGTGCACTCTACAAAAAGTGCCAATGAGAAAAGACCACGGATAGACATTGCACGTTTGAAGCAGATGTTGGACAGAGGGGAGATAGCAAAAATTAAATGGGATGACAGTAGCTATCAATTGTCCGACTGTTTAACAAAAAGCGGGGCCAGTTCACAGAAACATTTGGATATTGTTAATGAAGGGCGCCTGCTTCTGTGACTGTTTTTTTTCCTTTCAAAAAAAAGGGAGGGGGAAATTGCGTGTGTTTTTGAGTTTCTTGAAATTTTGTTTTCACCAAGTAATTTTTTTCTACAAGGAAGGGAAGACTGTTAAGGAATGGGATAAGAAACATTCCAATTAGATGTCTCATTGATCCAATAATTGGCACTGATATGTAAAGGGTACAGGTGGCCTTTGGGGCATGTGATGTCATGATAGAGTTTGGTGCTGAGTGTGTTGAAAGAAAAATAAAGGTGTTTGAGAAAAGGAGCAGAATTCTTGACTCTTTACTCAACAGCAGCCAGGTGGCAGGGGGTGGTGTGGAGCCGGGTGGCAGGGGGTGGTGTGGAGCCAGGTGGCAGGGGATGGGGTGGAGCCGGGTGGCAAGGGACGGTGTGGATCCGAGGCAGCAGGGGTGGTGTGGAGCCAGGTGGCAGGGGGTAGTGTGGAGCCGGGTGGCAGGGGGTGGTGTGGTTCCGGGCGGCACATGGCGTTGTGGAACCGGCGTGGCAGGGGGCAGTGTGGAGCCGGGTGGCAGGGGATGGGGTGGAGCCGGGTGGCAAGGGACGGTGTGGTTCCGGGCGGCACATGGCGGTGTGGAACCGGGCTGGCAGGGGGCAGTGTGGAGACAGGTGGCAGGGGATGGTGTGGGGCCGAAACGGCATGCCGCGGTGTGGAGCCAGGGCGGCATGGGGCGATGTGGAACCGGGGGCAGGGGGCGGTGTGGAGCCGGGGTGACAGGGGGCAGTGTGGAGCCGGGTGGCAGGGGGCGGTGTGGAGCTGAGGTGGCAGGAGCAGTGTGGAGCCGGGTGGCGAGGAGCGGTGTGGAGCTGGGCGGCACGCGGCGGTGTGGACCCAGGGCAGCACAGCGCGGTTTGGAGCCGGGGTGGTAGGGTGCAGTGTGGAGCCGTGTGACAGGGGGCGCTGTGGAGCCGGTCGGCAGGGTGCGGTGTGGAAGTGGGTGACAGGGGGCGTTGTGGAGCCGGGGTGGCACATGGCGGTGTGGAGCCGGGTCAGCACAGGGCAGTGTGGAACCGGGGTGGCTGGGGGCAGTGTGGAGCCGGGTGGCAGGGTGCAGTGTGGAGCCGTGTGACAGGGGGCGCTGTGGAGCCGGTCGGCAGGGTGCGGTGTGGAACCGGGGTGGCTGGGGGCAGTGTGGAGCCGGGTGGCAGGGTGCGGTGTGGATGTGGGTGACAGGGGGCGTTGTGGAGGCGGGGCGGCAGAGTGCAGTGTGGAGCCAGGGTGGCAGGGGCAATGTGGAACCGGGCGGCACGGGGCGGTTTCTAGCCGGGGGCGGTGTAGCCGGGGGGTGGTGTGGAGCTGGGCAGTGTGGAGCCGGGTGTCAGGGTGCGGTGTGGAGCCGGGGTGATAGGGGCGGTGTAAGCCGGGCAGCCGGGCGACACGTGGCGGTGTTGAGCCGGGACGGCACAGGGTAGGTGTGGAGCCAGGGAGGCGTCGTGTGGAGCCGGGGCGGCACAGGGCAGTGTGCAACCGGGGTGGCAGGGGGCAGTGTGGAGCCGGGGTGGCAGGTGGCAGTGTGGAGCTGGGTGACAGGAGGATGTGTGGAGCCGGACGGCACAGGGCGGTGTGCAGCCGGTCGGCAGGGTGCGGTGTGGAGGTGGGTGACAGGGGGCGTTGTGGAGCCAGGGCGGCAGGGTGCAGTGTGGAGCCGGGGTGGCACATGGCGGTGTGGAGCCGGGCGGCAGGGTGCAGTGTGGAGCCGGGGTTGCAGGGTGCAGTCTGGAGCCGGGGTGGCACATGGCGGTGTGGAGCCGGGGTTGCAGGGGGCAGTGTGGAGCCGGGGTTGCAGGGTGCAGTGTGGAGCCAGGGTGGAAGAGGCAATGTGGAGCCGGGGTTGCAGGGTGCAGTGTGGAGCCGGGGTTGCAGGGTGCAGTGTGGAGCCGGGGTTGCAGGGTGCAGTGTGGAGCCGGGGTTGCAGGGTGCAGTGTGGAGCCGGGGTTGCAGGGTGCAGTGTGGAGCCGGGCTTGCAGGGTGCAGTGTGGAGCCGGGGTTGCAGGGTGCAGTGTGGAGCCGGGGTTGCAGGGTGCAGTCTGGAGCCGGGCTTGCAGGGTGCAGTGTGGAGCCGGGGTTGCAGGGTGCAGTGTGGAGCCGGGGTTGCAGGGTGCAGTGTGGAGCCGGGGTTGCAGGGGGCAATGTGGAGCCGGGGTTGCAGGGTGCAGTCTGGAGCCGGGCGGCAGGGTGCAGTGTGGAGCCGGGGTTGCAGAGGGCAGTGTGGAGCCGGGCGGCACGGCGCAGTGTGGAGCCGGGTCGGCAGGGCGCAGTGTGGAGCCGGGCGGCACGGCGCAGTGTGGAGCCGGGTCGGCAGGGTGCAGTGTGGAGCCGGGCGGCACGGCGCAGTCTGGAGCCGGGCGGCAGGGTGCAGTGTGGAGCCGGGGTTGCAGGGGGCAGTGTGGAGCCGGGCGGCACTGCGCAGTGTGGAGCCGGGGTTGCAGGGGGCAATGTGGTGCCGGGCGGCACGGCGCAGTGTGGAGCCGGGGTTGCAGGGGGCAATGTGGAGCCGGGCGGCAGGGTGCAGTGTGGAGCCGGGGTTGCAGGGTGCAGTGTGGAGCCGGGGTTGCAGGGTGCAGTGTGGAGCCGGGGTTGCAGGGGGCAATGTGGAGCCGGGCGGCAGGGTGCAGTCTGGAGCCGGGGTTGCAGGGGGCAGTGTGGAGCCGGGCGGCACGGCGCAGTGTGGAGCCGGGCGGCAGGGTGCAGTGTGGAGCCGGGGTTGCAGGGGGCAGTGTGGAGCCGGGGTTGCAGGGGGCAGTGTGGAGCCAGGGTGGAGGGGGCAATGTGGAGCCGGGGTTGCAGGGTGCAGTGTGGAGCCGGGCGGCAGGGTGCAGTGTGGAGCCAGGGTTGCAGGGTGCAGTGTGGAGCCGGGGTTGCAGGGTGCAGTGTGGAGCCGGGCTTGCAGGGTGCAGTGTGGAGCCGGGGTTGCAGGGTGCAGTGTGGAGCCGGGGTTGCAGGGTGCAGTGTGGAGCCGGGCTTGCAGGGTGCAGTGTGGAGCCGGGGTTGCAGGGTGCAGTGTGGAGCCGGGGTTGCAGGGTGCAGTGTGGAGCCGGGGTTGCAGGGTGCAGTGTGGAGCCGGGGTTGCAGGGTGCAGTGTGGAGCCGGGGTTGCAGGGGGCAATGTGGAGCCGGGTCGGCAGGGTGCAGTCTGGAGCCGGGCGGCACGGCGCAGTGTGGAGCCGGGTCGGCAGGGTGCAGTGTGGAGCCGGGGTTGCAGGGGGCAGTGTGGAGCCGGGCGGCACGGCGCAGTCTGGAGCCGGGCGGCAGGGTGCAGTGTGTAGCCGGGGTTGCAGGGGGCAGTGTGGAGCCGGGGTTGCAGGGGGCAGTGTGGAGCCAGGGTGGAAGGGGCAATGTGGAGCCGGGGTTTCAGGGGGCAGTGTGGAGCCGTGGTGGAAGGGGCAATGTGAAGCTGGGCGGCAGGGTGCAGTGTGGAGCCATGGTGGAAGGGGCAATGTGGAACCGGGAAGCACGGGGTGGTGTCTATCTGGGGGGGGGGGGCGGGGGGGGGGGGGCGGTGGATCTGGGTGGTGTGGAACCGGATGGCAGAGGTCGGTTTGGTGCCGGGCGGCAGGGGGCTGTGTGCAGCCGGGTGCCAGGGGACGGTGTGGAGACAGGCTGCATGTTGCGTGTGGAGCCGGACTGGCAAGGGGCGGTGTGGAGCAGGGCAGAAGGGGGCGGTGTGTAGCCCGGCGGCAGGGGACGGTGTGGAGCCAGGTGGCAGGGGGCGGGGCCGAGCTGGGCGGCAGGTGGCTGTGTTGAGCGGGGCGGCAGGGGGCGGTGTGGAGTTGGGCGGCAGTGGGTGGTGTGGAGTCGGGTGGCAGGGGGTGGTGTGGAGTCGGGTCGGCACGGCGCGGTGTCGAGCCCGGGCGGCACGGGGCGGTCGTTGCTAACTTTCTCCTTGGTTCAATTGCTCTGTTTTATCACCTTTGCTCTCGAGTCGCCAGGTATCTTTATGATACCGCCACAAGGTTCAAGTCCGAGTAATGATCAATAACCCAATACATCGATTAGTAAGATTCAAATCAAAGCACATTTATTATACACAGTAATCACTACTCATGCACAAATTCTACGTCTAAGATACTTCTACAACTAACAGGCCTATACTTAACTTGGAACTGGCCCACCAGGTCAGGGGAACAAATGGCCTTTCGTTCGGGTTCTAAGTCTGCGGGATTCGAAGTTGGTACGGATTGGTAGCTAGGAGCGCCTATCTCGTAGCGAGCGTTGAATTAAGACTTACTTTGTTCGGCGGTCACTGCACCAGTCACGGTCAATGTTGGTTTGTGTTGCTGGGTGACCCGGGCAGGACGAAGAGGGGAAGAGAGTGAAGAGCGATTTGAACTTGGGGCTTAACTCTTATAGTCCCCAGGGGCTTCCCGCCTTTCGGGGCGGACCCTGTACCTGGTCCCAAGTGATTGGACTTGTCCCAATCGCTTGGTTCGATTTCTCCAATACTGGAGCGGTTCCCTGATCGATGGGCGGTCTTGAGGTGCTCGTTCACCTCCTTTGTGTTGGCTCCTGCTGGCGCCGAGGAGTCTGGCTTTGCTTTGTGTGTCCAAAATGTTACTTATTGTCCCCGGGGATTGCTCATCAGTATGCAGATGGCTGCTACATTGTTATGGTGATGGTCGTTGGTATCGATGTTGTCTGGCCTTTTGCAGAGTTTTAATACACAGCAAACCTGCACCTGCCAGTTTCTGTCTTGTTGGCTGACTTTCCCATCAGCCTTTGCCGTTCGCCATTTTAAATCGTGAGTTGGCCAATTTAGATGGCTACACTTCCTCCTTGTGATCCTAACGCGAAGCGTGAAGGATCACATAACTACGTTGCTTTCCATTCCCTGACCTGGTGAGCACTTCTTCCATGGCCTCTACACTGACCATAACTATGCAAAAAAAATTTTAACTGACAATTCTAAGGGGCTCTATGTGAAACAGGGACATGCATTACAAAACAATAAAAAAAGTGGGAACCTCTAACTATCCTTAATACACTACTCTCACTCAAACATTTCATCACTCTAACTTCCTCAACCATACAAACAAAATCATAGCAGTTTATACACATTGTTTCCTGGCTTGGCAGTCAAGTTGGATCGTACAATTGCTCATGAACATTTCTGAACATTTCTTTATTTACAACAAAAATGCAAATTAATGCTCTTTATTATAGATGGCGGGGGTCGTATCCGAAAATAGGGGAATCTGATCCTATATACCGGGGTTCGAGCGCGGTAGGCTCTCCTTCCCCATTTTCTTAGACGCATAGTCTGCACGATGCAGCAGGATATCACCAATACCAGTAAGGTTTCTATTACGTAGGACAGGAAATACCAGGTTATAAACCTGTCACACCAAGATGGTGCGGTGTCGCTGGTGACTGGGCTCTGGGTACTGTGGGGAAGTGAATCATTAACTGGGGGGCTTGAGGTCATGGGGTTCGCCTTCACGCGCAACCAAATGTCCATTATCACGATGCACAATCCGGAGGAGGTCCTCATGGTGCGTCTTCTTTTACGTCTCTTCTCTTCTCTTCCCTTCTCTTCTCTGGTCCTGGAGCTTCTGGAGTTCTGTGGAAACAAGCATAGTGTCTGTAACTATCTTGGTTTAATATCTCGTATGATAGCCTGTCTGTCCTTTAGTGCCAATTACTCCCTTTATAATTGGTCACTTAGTGTGACTCCCTCATTTTTTTTTTCAAAAACCGAATTTTAGGACAAGACACACTTATAAATAATGAACCAGTGCGAGCAGTCTCGCAGACTGTGCGGTTTACCATCCAAATGTTTCAGGATGTAAATAGCATGTGGTTGGCAACCTAAGGGTTACCTGAAACAAAACAAAACCTTTTGAACTAAAATTTCCAAAATGAGGTGCGTATGGGCCGCGACGGCTAAGAGTTGGATGGAGTCCCCGGGTAGGACGGCTACCAATGCCGTGTCTCTCCTACCTGAGCGTAGCTGACCAGAGGGGGGGTTCCCAGGCAGGGCGGGTCCCAAGCCGTTTCTCCACTGCCTGAGCAACCGACAAGAACGGGCAAAAATGTAGTCATCGTGGGGGGCTGTCGTAGTAGTTCTACCTTCGAATCAGAAGGGCAGTTATGAACGGGCGTCTGACGACAGACGAGTTCCGCTGAACTGGCATCTGGGACCTTAACAAGTCTCTGTGGGCAAGTCCTCAGGGGTATCGGCCGAAAAGGCGTGGGGCTGTGGAAATTGTTTTCGGTCTGAACATACAACATTTAACAAAACAGTACAAACAACGTAAAACATGCTGCAGGTTCCATCAGAAAGGACACCGTTTCTCCCAAGCAGTTCCTTTAAAACATCATCTGGACACCTCAGTTCTCGGTTGCGAACAGGGTCGCAAAGGGGTTGGCGGTTTGGGAGTCAGACTCGAGGTCGTCACCTTCTCCCGGGTGCCAAACTCTGGAGTGGATTAGGGCTGAAAGGGCTGCATGGTGTGAGTTGGGGTTGCTCTCGTCGTTGCGGACGAGTCTGTAGGAGTTGTCGCGGTGCCAATAAGTTGTGTCGAGTTGTGTGGGGACAAAGTCGGGGTCGTCCGTGTGGTTCGGTGGTCGGTGGTGGGGTTTATTTAGAAAAGTGATCAGGAAGGGATCACTTGGATCGGAGCCGGAGTCGCTGGGTGTGGGTCCGGTTGCATGGGGATAGTAGGGAGGCGTGCTGTGGCTATCGTCCGAGTCACAGTCGCTGTCTCTGCTGCTGCAGTCTGTGGGTGTTCCGGGGCGGATGTATATTTCGGGGGTGGAGTTGAGGTCGAGTCCGTGGCTGGGCTGGACGTGGTGGGGGTTGGAAGGGTTACGTTGGCTGTGGGCGGGGTGTGGTCTACTGCGTCAAGCATGACGTGGTGTGCGTGGTTCGACTGTGCTCCATAAACCTTCAACTGGTTAATATGAAACCACGCAGTCTTACCATTGGGGTACTTGATTTTGTAAATGGATGGGCTTACTTTGTCCGCAATAGAATACGGACCCGAGTATTTAGGTGACAGGAATGTGCTGGGGTTATATACAGACAGCATCACTTGCTGGCCGATATCGTACTCCGTTGCATGCCCTGTCTTGTCAAAACAAGCCTTGCTCTGTTTCTTACTGGTGCCCAATTTTACTGCGGCTGCTAACTGAGCCGTTTTAACATTTGCAACTAATTGCTCCACGGCTTTCTCGTGTGTGAGGGCCGTTACTTCGGGGCTGGTCAGGTCTAAACCTAACAAGTATTCTGTCCCTTTCATGGGACGTCCGGTCATGAGAGTGTGTGGGGTGTAACCTGTGGATGTAGAAATAGTGTTATGCAAAAACATCAGCGCAAAAGGGAGGACTGAGTCCCAGGTGGTGTTGTTCTGCTGGACCATTTTTCTGAGGGTGGTTTTTAGGGTCCGATTCATGCGCTCCACAATACCACTCGACTGTGGGTGGTATGCAATGTGGAATTTTTGGGTGATGCCAAATAGCGTGAGGACGTTCTGCATGACACATCCCGTAAAATGAGAACCTTGGTCCGATTCAATGCTGCGGGGGAGTCCCCACCTTGTAAAAATGTGGTGGGTTAGAATCTTGGCTGTGGTTTTTGCAGTGTTTGTGCGGGCTGGGAATGCTTCCACCCATTTTGTGAATGTGTCTATGACCACAAGTACATATTTATAGCCATTCCTGCAAGGGGGCAATGGACCTATAAAATCAATCTGGAGGTTAGTCCAGGGGCCATTAACGGGTCGGGTGTGGCTGAGTTGGGCCTTTTTGGCATATCTGTCGGGGTTATTCTGCGCACAGATAAGACAATTTTCTATGTAATGGCTGATATCTTCCTTTAGATTTGGCCACCAACAAAGCTGTTTGAGATGGGCTGTAGTGAGATCGATTCCCTGATGTCCATGACCATCATGCAACAAACAGATCAATTGGTTCCTGTCCTGTTCAGGAACTACATACAGGGTGTCCTTTAACACCACACCGTCATGTGTGGTCAGTGTATTTCTGAACCTCTCGTAGGAGGCGGGATACTTTCCTTTCACAATCTCCGCAAGATTGCTGTCCTGCTTCTCGGCCTCTACTAGATCCTCGATTCTAGTCTGTGTGACCTGAACTGCACACACTGGCGCGCTTTCGGGGGGGTTTCCAAAAATACCCATGTCTGGAACCTGCCTTAGCCAGTGCGTCAGCTTTTACATTTCCAGGGGGGGAGGAACGATGGTGGCTGCGGACTTTTATGATCCCAAAAGTTCTGTTCTGGGCTTTTTCTAAAATATGGCGGAGTAATGGGGCTGAGGGGAGGGGTTTCCCATCTGCGGAAACAAATCCTCTTGCTTCCCACAGGGGCAGAAATTCCGTGAGGCTGTTACAGACATAGAGGCTGTCCGAGTATATGTCTGCTGGGCTGGGGAAGGAATCTGGGTGTTGAACTATGTATGCAACGGCCGCAAGCTCTACTGCCTGCGTGCCTGAGTGTCCGGGTAGTTTTAATGCTATTTCCTCGAGGGCGCGTCCCTGCACGTCCTCGACATAAATCCCGCAACCTGTTATGCGCTTCCCATCTAAGACTGTGGAAGATCCATCCACATAAATCTTAATGGGCTCACACGTGTCCGTGTGTGGGGGGTTAGGGTTAGTTCTGAAACGTTCTGGGGAAGGTGCAATTTAGCAATCGAGTCAATCCGTTTACCGTGCGTGATAATTGTTCCCAAATATACCACTTTTTCTTCCAAAATCTGGGCCTTTTTGGGGTTGACTTTACAACCAATTGAATGTAACAATTCCAGGAGTTCGGACAGAAGCTCAATGTGCTCTTCCTTAGTGTCTCTCTGCAGTAGTAGATCGTCTGCATACTGTACCAGACATTCGGGGCAAGATGAATTTCCTATCTTTCTGGGGGGTGTTTTGGTGATAAAGGGGCCTGTGTTGTGGTGTGGCGAGATAATCTCACATTCATGGGGGGTTCCGGGGTACTGTAAATTGTCAGCTAAGTAGGTGTGTGTCTTTGTCCTTTTTACTGTGATGTCCCGTCCCTGCAAGAGAAGGGTCCATCTGGCTGCTCTTATTTGGCTTACTGTACCATGCTTGAGTCGTCCGTCCAGTAAAAGTTGGGTGGGGGTGTGTTCGGTCAGAATTGTGATGGGGTTCAGTCCGGTAATATAGGAAAAGTACTGGACTGCCCAGAAAACTGCGAGCAGGTGCCTCTCACAGGCTGAAAATCCCTGCTCCACAGCATCTAAAAGTCGGGAGGCGTAAGTTACGGGTCTTAATTGGTCGTGCCGTTCCTGGAGGAGCACGGCTGAAAGGGTGCGGTCTGTGGTCGCTACCTCTATGGCGTAAGGGGAAAGCGGGTCTGGAACTTGTAGTGTGGGGGCTGCTATGAGTGCCTGTTTTAAAGAGTCCACAGCATCCGTATGCTGCGGAAGCCATTCCCAGGGGGCTCCTTTCTTTAGGAGGTCTGAGAGGGGTGCTGCCTTGCTGGCAAAACCGTCAATGTGGTTTCGGCAGTAGCCAACCAGTCCTAAAAACGACCGGAGGGCTGAAACGTTCTGGGGAAGGGGCAATTTAGCAATCGAGTCAATTCTTTTGTGCTCGATCTCGCGTTTACCGTGCGTGATAATTGTTCCCAAATATACCACTTTTCCAAAATCTGGGCCTTTTTGGGGTTGACTTTACAACCAATTGAATGTAACAATTCCAGGAGTTCAGACAGAAGCTCAATGTGCTCTTCCTTAGTGTCTGTCTGCAGTAGTAGATCGTCTGCATACTGTACCAGACATTCGGGGCGAGAAACTTTCGCTAATCCATTTGCCAGTTGTCGGTGGGAAATGGAGGGGGAGTTGTGGAAGCCTTGCGGCAGGCATGTCCATGTGTACTGCTGTGCTTTAAAGGTGAAGGCAAATTTGTACTGGCACGCCTTTGCCAATGGAATGGACCAGAATCCATTACTGATGTCCAAAACCATGAAGTAGCGGGAATTGAGTCCCTGCTTGAGCATGGTCTCGGGATTTGTTCCTACGGTGGGGGCTGCTGCGGGGGTGACTTTGTTGAGCTCCCGATAATCAATGGTTAGTCGCCATGATCCATCGGCTTTCTCACTGGCCAAATCGGAGCATTATTAGTGGAGGCTACCGATCTAAGTACGCCCTGCTCTAATAAGCTCTCTATTACTTTTAGGATTTCTCCCTCTGCCTCTAGGGGAAATCCGTACTGTTTTTGGGGTCTCGGGTCAGGTTCTGTTACTTGTATGGAGCCAGTCATCCGTCCACAGTCGTGCTTGTGGGTCGCGAATGCTGCCCTGTTCTTTTGCAGGACTGCCCTAACCTGCTTGTCCGTACTAAGCGTGGTCGGGTTGAACCAAAATTCGCCCACGGCGCTAATTTTGTTCATATATTCGCCTATGTTGAGCGTTGCCGGGGCTCTAGCGGATTTTGCCATCTTCCAGACACACTGGTTGACTAGATCGAATGAAAGGTGGTGGGAATTCATGAAGTCAATTCCCAGAATGTGTTCTGCTGTGTGGGGCAGGTCTACTAAAACCACAGGGTGTTTGGTGGTAATGTTACCAATTTGAATGGGTACAGGGGCTGTGATGTGGCCTGTAAAGCCGTTGAGGGTGATAGTGGCCGTAGTGGGCCACGTGTCCTTTTGAAATAGGGTGGAGGAATTTATGGTGGTGCGGGACCCTCCTGTGTCCCAAAGAAATTCGATGGGCTGTCCCCGAATTTTCGCTGCGACTACGGGTCGTCCTGACCTATCCCAAAGGGTGTCGCAGACCCAATTGGGGGAGCCCGTACACAGACATTAAAGACAATGTTGAGGGCTTATTGTCAAGATTATCCAGAGGATTGGGATAAAGGAATTCCATACATACTGTTTGCAATTAGGGATGCACCTAATGAGTCAACCAAATTCAGTCCTTTTGAACTAATTTTTGGTCATGAGGTAAGAGGACCACTTAAATTGATTAAGGAAAAATTGGTGAGTGAGAAATCAGAACTTACATTATTGGATTATGTGTCAAATTTTAGGAAATGATTAAATAGAGCAGGTGAATTGGCTAGATGACATTTAAAAGTTGCACAAAATGTGATGAAACGGGTAGCGGACAAGAAATCGAAAGTTCATGGTTTTGCCAGTGGAGATAAAATTTAAGTATTGTTACCAGTGGTAGGCAGATTTTGTGGACCTTATCAGATTTAAAGTAAATTAAATGAGGTGAATTATGTGGTAAAAAACGCCAGAGAGAAGGAAAACTCACCGAGTGTGTCATGTGAATATGCTTAAAAGGTGCTTTGAAAGGGAAGGAGAGAAAAAGGAGATTTTAATGATTCTAACTCATTCTGATTCTAACGAACCAAATCCAGATGACTGTGAATTTGACATACCTCAAATTAAATTGGAAAACGAGGATGTTCTTAAAAATTGGGGTCAATTGTTGAGTTACCTTCCAGAGGAAAAACGGACTGACCTGAAAGAGTTATTGATACCACGTGGGCAAGTTTGAGGAGATAAATTGGGAAGTACTAAAATGGCTATACATGATGTAGATGTGGGAAATGCTGTTCCAATCAAACAACATCCATAGGACTTAACCCTTTAAAATTGGCACAGGTTAACAAGGGAGATTGAGAGTATGCTTAAAAATGGCATAATTGAAGTGGGTTGCAGCCAATGGAGCTCACCCATAGTGATGGTTACCAAAACCCAGACGGTACTCAACGGTGTTGTGTGGTGGACTATAGAAAGGTTAATGCATTTACAAGAACGGGACTCTTATCGTATCCCATGTTTGGAGGATTGCATTGAGTAAGTGGGACAATCAGCTTTTATTTCCAAACTGGATTTACTTAAAGGTTACTGGCAGGTACCTTTATCCGAAAGGGCAAAGGAGAATTTCAGCTTTTGTGACTTTGGTATATACCAAGTCAAAGTTATGCCATTTGGTATGAAAAATGTCCCAGCCACATTTCAACGGTTAACTAACAAAGTTGTTTCAGGATTACCCAATTGTGCGGTATACATCGACAATCTGGTAATTTTCAGCCAGACATGGAAAGAACATTTAAAACATCTGATGGAGTTATTTGATCCACTTCAGGAGGCGGGTTGGTGATTAAACCTAGCCAAAATTGGATTTGGAAAAGCCCAATGAGGAGTTTCCGATACCCTCGACACGACGGGGAATAATACGGTTTCTTGGCATGAGTGGATTTGATAGAACATGGTGAAAAGCTTTTGTAGCGTGGTTGTTCCACTGATGGACTTGCTGAAGAAACGTCGAAAATTTCAGTATGCAGCGGAGTTTCAACATGCATTTGACTGCCTGAAAGCTGTGATAACCAATGCTCCTGTGTTGGAGAAGTACAAGGGACTCTGTGATCAGATTGAACTAAAGTATCTGACTTTAAAGAGAAATGCCGAGGCATAGAGAAATGGACGGATCGTGCAGAGACCTTCTTGTTCAAAGAGACTGTCAATTGAGAAGGATTTCAGTTGGAGGAAGAAGAACCAAAAAAAATGGACTATATTATTATACCTGTTTGCGTGTGTTGTTTTATTAAACGATAAACTATATTTACTGTGTGCATTTCTTAAAGGATAGTGAAAAGGTGAAAAAATGAAACCACCTTGAAGTTGATGGGGTTTTTTTTCTTGGGGGGAGGTGTCATGTGAGAGTACCTTAAAGAAATGGGTGTTTATAAATGGGTGCATATATAAGTATCTGTAGTGAGAGTACCTTTAAGAAATGGGTGTTTATTACTGCAGTGATGTCAGAGAGTGGGTGGAGCCGGGGCTGTCTGTCAGCTTTTTACTTTCGTTTTATGTTGTTTGCTGCAGGGTGTGCTTTAGTTTCGTTTTCAGAGCTGGATAGCTGCAGTCACAGCCAGAAGGTGTATTAGAGTCTCTCTCTGTAACTGAAAGACTGTAAATCGATCTTGGTGATTTAAAAACTAATAACAGTAGTGACTTTAACCTGATGTGCTTCTGGTAAAAAAGTGTTTTAAGTCTTATGGATGTTAAAAGGAGTGGGGTGGAGTCACGTGGCACAGGGTGATGTGGAGCCGGATGGCAGTGGGCGGTGTGTAGCTGGGTGACAGGGGGCGGTGTGGAGCGTGTGGCAGGGGGCGGCATGAGCGGGGTGGCTGGTTGCGGTGGAGAACAAGGTGCACGGGGTGGTGTGGAGCCAGGACGGCAGGGCGTGGTGTGGAAGCCGGGTGGCAGGGGGCGGTGTGCAGGCCGGTGACATTGGGCGATGTGGCCACCGGGTAGCAGGGAGTGGTGTGGAGGCCGGGTGGCAGGGGGCGGTGTGGCGCAGGGTGGCAGGGGAGCGGTGTGGAGCAGGGTAGCAGGGAGCGGTGTGAGAGCCGGGTAGCAGGGAGCGGTGTGGAGCAGGGTAGCAGGGAGCGGTGTGGAGCCGGGTAGCAGGGAGCGGTGTGGAGCCGGGTAGCAGGGAGCGGTGTGGAGCCGGGTAGCAGGGAGTGGTGTGGAGCCGGGTAGCAGGGAGCGGTGTGGAGCCGGGTAGCAGGGAAGTGGTGTGGAGCCGGGCGGCAGGGGGCGGTGCGGAGCCGCATGAGGGCGGCAGGGGACCGGTGCGGAGCCTCGGGAGGGCGGCAGGGGGCGGTGCGGAGCTGCGGGAGGGCGGCAGGGGGCAGTGCGGAGCCGCGGAGGGCGGCAGGAGGCGGTGCGGAGCCGCGGTGAGGGCGGCAGGGGGGCGGCGCGGAGCCGCGGGAGGGCGGCCAGGGGGGCGGTGCGAGCCGCGGGAGGGCGGCAGGGGGCGGTGCGGAACCGCGGGAGGGACGGCAGGGGGCGGTGCCGGGAACCGCGGGAGGGCGACATGGGGGCGGTGCGGAGCCGCGGGGAGGGCGGCAGGGGGCGGTGCGGAAGCCGCGGGAGGGCGGCAGGGGACGGTGCGGAGCCGCGGGAGGGCGGCAGGGGGCGGTGCGGAGCCGCGGGAGGGCGGCAGGGGGCGGTGCGGAGCCGCGGGAGGGCGGCAGGGGGCGGTGCGGAGCCTGCGGGAGGGCGGCAGGGGGCGGTGCGGAGTCGCGGGAGGGCGCAGGGGGCGGTGCGGAGCCGCGGGAGGGCGGCAGGGGGACGGGGCGGAGCCGCGGGAGGGCGGCAGGGGGCGGTGCGGAGCCGCGGGTAGTGGCGGCAGGGGGCGGGGCGGAGCCGCGGGAGGGCGGGCAGGGGGCGGGGCGGAGGCCGCGGGAGGGGGCGGCAGGGGGCGATGCGGAGCCGCGGGAGGGCGGCAGGAGGGCGGTGCGGGAGCCGCGGGAGGGCGGGCAGGGGGCGGTGCGGAGCCGCGGGAGGGGGCGGCAGGGGGCGGATGCCGGAGCCGCGGGAGGGGCGGGCAGGGGGGCGGCGCGGAGCCGCGGGAGGGCGGCAGGGGGCGGTGCGGAGCCGCGGGAGGGGCGGCCAAGGGGGCGGTGCGGAACCCGCGGGGAGGACGGCAGGGGGCGGTGCGGAACCGCGGGGAGGGCGACAGGGGGCGGGTGCGGAGCCGCGGGAGGGCGGCAGGGGGCGGTGCGGAGCCGCGGGAGGGCGGCAGGGGGCGGTGCGGAGCCGCGGGAGGGCGGCAGGGGGCGGTGCGGAGCCGCGGGAGGGCGGCAGGGGGCGGTGCGGAGCCGCGTGAGGGCGGCAAGGGGGCGGTGCGGAGCCGCGGGAGGGCGGCAGGGGGCGGTGCGGAGTCGTGGGAGGGCGGCAGGGGGCGGTGCGGGAGCCGCGGGAGGGCGGCAGGGGGCGGGGCGGAGCCGCGGTGAGGGCGGCACGGGGGCGGTGCGGAAGCCGCGGGAGGGCGGCAGGGGGCGGTGCGGAGCCGCGGGAGGGCGGCAAGGGGGCGGGGCGGAGCCGCGGGAGGGCGGCAGGGGGGCGGGGGCGGAAGCCCGCGGGAGGGCGGCAGGGGGCGGTGCGGAGCCGGCGGTGGAGGGCGGCAGGGGGCGGTGCGGGAGCCGCGGGAGGGCGGCATGGGGCGGTGCGGAGCCGCGGGAGGGCGGCAGGGGGCGGAGCCGCGGGAGGGCGGCAGGGGGCGGTGCGGAGCCGCGGGAGGGCGGGCCAAGGGGGGCGGGGGGCGGAGCCGCGGGAGGGCGGCAGGGGGCGGAGCCGCGGGAGGGCGGCAGGGGGCGGTGCGGAGCCGCGGGAGGGCGGCAGTGGGGCGGTGCGGAGCGCCGGGAGGGCGGCAGGGGGCGGAGCCGCGGGAGGGCGGCAGGGGGCGGTGCGGAGCCGCGGGAGGGCGGCAGGGGGGGCCGGGGGGCGGAGCCGCGGAGGGCGGCAGGGGGGGGCGGAGCCGCGGGAGGGCGGCAGGGGGCGGTGCGGAGCCGCGGGAGGGCGGCAGGGGGCGGTGGCGGAGCCGCGGGAGGGCGGCAGGGGGCGGTGCGGAGCCGCGGGAGGGGCGGCAGGGGGCGGGGGCGGTGCGGCCTCAGCTTCCTGAGGTGTCGCCATCTTGGATGTTTGCTGCTTCCAGTGAATCGGCGCCGGGAGACGATGGTGTAGTTCCGGGAGCTGTTTGGTTGATTTGGAGCTGGCGGGTGGAAAAGGCCATGATCCGGGAGGAAGAGTGAGTCGGGCCCAAGCGGGTCGGCTCAGCTGCCGGAGGAGGTTGAGGTGATGCGGGTGTGAGGAGAGCCGAGAGCGGTGAGCGGAGCCTGGCGCTGCTGCACAATCCGGCCCCGGGGGCGGAGCTGGGGCTTCCCGAGCCGAATAGAAATGGGACAAGTTACAGGATAATTACAACCCCCCCGTTTCCCCCCCTCCCCCCCGTTT